>NC_141092.1:16890418-17370418 GCF_041138505.1 Cibotium barometz
AGGAGGAGGAGCAGGGAGCAACAACAGCAGTCACCAAAGGGCGAACAAGACCTCCTCCGTGCCCTGCCGCTTCTTTCAACGTGGCTACTGCCGATACGGGGAGTCTTGCCGCTTCCGGCACTCTGCATCTGACACTCTAACTTCAGTAGCTGCAGGGCCTTTTAACCCTGAAGAAGAAGAGGCTAGTACTACCGTCACCGGCAAAGTAGAAGAAGATAAGAAGACAGAAGAAGGAGGAGGAAGCAACAGCAGCAGTCGCCAAAGGCCAGAAAAGACCTCCTCTGTGCCCTGCCGCTTCTTTCAGCGTGGCTATTGCCGACACGGGGACTCTTGCCGCTTCCAGCACCCTGTAGCTGACGCTTCAAATCCAGTAGCTCCAGGGCCTTCTAACCCTAAAGCAAGAGTTTCCGCAAAAGGTAAAGCTTCTGGATGTCTGGACTGGCTTCTCACGGGGTCATGCGAAAGAGGTAGCAAATGCAGGTATGCCCATCCTCAAAACCCTGGCAAAGAAGTAGTAGGTCTGGAGCGCATGGCTGTGAACCCTAGAGGAGAAGGGTTTGCAGGCTTTGAGTACATGGCCGCACAGCTCTTGCAGAATGGCTGCAACGTGGGAAGTAGCAGCGAAGGTGATGATGATGAGATGGAACAGAGGATGAGGAATTGTGGGTTTACTGATGATGACGTTTATGAGCTCTCTCTGCAAGGCATCAAGCCATGGGATCCCGAAGCTTGGGATGCCCTGGCAGTTTTGAATGGAGCGGAATGGTAGCTGTAATGACGATGACGATGGATTAGAGCAGAGGATGAGGAATGGTGGGCTCATTATGCCGTGGGTTTTAGAAGCTGGGATGCCCTAGCTTAAACATTCTTGTTTGGCTATTAGCATAGCAATGCTTTTGGATAAGATTTATGGGTATGATGCTACACGCCATGCTAATTTTGCTAGCTTCTTCTAGTGGTATTCTATGGTACTTTGCTCTATGTTTCTTTTAGGGTAGGGGCTAAGAAGTCATTGTTCTTGCTTTGGGAGTGGTACTGTGTTGGATTAGGACGCAATAGTCTGTGGTCTTAAGCCTTCTGTAAACACCCCGATGGTCTTAAGCCTTCTGATCAATTCCAAGCACATGAAGTGATATGTCCAAAAAAGGAAGGTTCTTTGTTGCCTGCCGCATGTAGTTCTTTAGCATGTTTGTGAAGGTGAAGTTCAAAGAACCCAAAGTGAAAGTAGCACGGTGTGATAGTTCTTCATTATGCCTTCGAAAATGGTTAAGCTTTCAGCTTCTGCCAAGCTTTCAGCTTCTCCTTCTTCTTCTCCTTCTCCTTCTTCTTTCAGATCTACTGAGTCAAGGTTTTGGCCTCAAATCTGGCTTATCCACTTGTTGCTTTCATGTGGAAGCAACCTGCTATTCTCCCCATTGTCCGTGGCTTTGACGTATGTGAACCATTGGGCATCTATTGGTGTTCTCCAGGTAGCCGAAAAGGAGGCTTGCAACTTCTTAGCTGTTTTCTCTAGATATGATAAAGTATTAGAAGATCAACAAAAATTACATTTACAATGATATGGGTGATATAGTTACATGATTATGCCATTTAGCGTAATTAATGCCCCAACAACCTTTCAACTGTTAATGTGTATGACATTTAAAGAGTACTTGCAAAAGTGGTTGATGATTTTTAATGATGACCTCTTATACTCATACCAAAAGGAAAGAGCACCAATGGGTCTTTATACCTATCTAAGTCACGGACAGTATAGCCAAGGATGGAGTCTTGCTTTCCTTAGGTTGGGGTAATTTATCTTCAAACTCAATGGCCAATTTACAGCACATATCTAGTATGGTTGGTTTTGACAAAAGCAGATAGTCATGCATTCTAGGGTCTCGTACTCCCTTCTCGAAGCACATTAATAATTCATCGATGAGCCTCTCCCAAATCTTATTCATTCTAGGTTCTTGTACTCCCTTCTCGAAGCACGTCAATAATTGTTCATCGATGAGTCTCTCCCAAATCTTGCCAAGAGTTCAAATTTTTAAGATAAGAGAAATAATCCCTCACATCGACTCATGCTCTTATTGCTTAATGTTGCAGAGTTGTGCCACTAGGCTTCACTTGTCACTAGTTCTAGCAAAGCTTAGCACAAAGAAGTTTTCAAGTCGAGTAAAATTGACCTTATCCTCTGGCGTAAGCCTATACCATTGATGTACCTTCTCACCTAATGTTAGGCGAAAAGAATAGATCTTTGTGAGTTCATCGATGTGTCCACCGTCAATGATCCTGGAGAGTGGACCAAATCCCTCTCGAAATAGATAGTGGAACCTCCCACGGATCTCATAGTATATTGGGCAACGACATATGTAATGCTTCTCCGTCTTAACCTGTGTGTGGTGGCATAATTGGCAGATCCTCTCCTCTCTGGGTCTCCGTATGAGCTTCTCGGTTGTGAAGTGCGCTCAGCTCTACCTGTCTCCACTCTAAGACGGTGGGATGAAACCCGTATATCTGGCCAATCGCAATCCACATGGCATGGGAGATGTGAACACTCAAGTAGCCCGACTATTGGTCTTAAAATATTTCCACATGTTGGATGGGATCCCCATCCCCATTGAAGCTTGTATTAATTTTATTATATGATACGACTTCATGGGATTTTGCATTCGCGCTTTGAACTTGAGCAGTCCGTAATTCCCTCGAATGTGTTGTCAAATGCTAAGAAAAATTTTAGTGCCACTGAGAGGGAAGCCCTGGGAGGGACTGATTTACTTAGTCAATAAATTCCATCATTATCTGTTGGGAAATCACTTTATGTTCCATGTAGATCATCAAGCCCTAGTGTATCTAGTGAATAAGCTAGATTTGACCGCAAAGCTAGCAAGGTGGATGCTTCTACAAGAATTTTAGTTCACAATCACGCACACCCCCGACAACCAAAATGTAGTACAAGATTTTGTCAGTATAGAATAGACATAAGAGAACATCCTACAAGGTTGGCTGATCAGTTTTTGGATGCTACCTGTTAACTGTTCAGTCACAACACCCATGCAAAGAAATTGGTACTTTGGCATACTGCAATTCATCACATAGAAGGCACATTGCCTCCCGTTTGACATGAGAAGAGATGAACATAAGAAACTGGTTCCCGCAAAGATCCAAGCAGTAGTGGAATGGCCAGAACCCAAGACAGTAAAGGAAGTCAGAGGATTCCTAGGGTTAACCGGATGGTATAGGATCTTTATACCTAGGTATGCTCAGATAGCATCCCCTTTAACTAACCTTCTCAAGAAGAGTACACTTTTTCAGTGGACTGCAATGTGTCAGAGTGCCTTTGACAACTGAAGACAGCCTTAGTAACCAACCCTGTCCTTAAGTTGCCAGATTTTACCAAACCCTTCGAGGTGGTTACTGATGTCAATGGATTTGCCTTAGGTGGTGCTCTTATGCAAGAAGGTCATGAACAAGTGGCCTATGAATCCAGAAAACTCAAAACACATGAGAGAAATTATGATGTCCATGACTTGGAGTTACTCTCAGTGTAGTGTATGCTCTGAAGTTATGGAGACATTATCTTTTGGGACAAAGGTTCACCTTGATGACAGATCATCAAAGTCTGAAGTGGATCTTCACCCAAAGGGATCTCAACATGTAGGAATTTGAATTTGAAATAAAGTATTGGCATGGGAAAGAAAATGTGGTTGCATATGCGCTCAACAGAAAAGCCTCCTTGCTTGCAATTACAGTGGTGTCAAATCCATCGATCAATGAAGCAAAGGACAAAATCATGCAGGAAAAATTCTTTATGTATTATAATAATCGGCTATGTATCCCCAATGATGAGGGAATAAAGGGAAGAATTCTGAAAGAAGCCCATGATAGCCTGATAGTAGCTGGACATCCAGGGTTTATAAAAACCTATATGTCTGTGAAGAAAAGCTTCTTCTGGCCAGGACTCAAAAAGGATGTACTTGATCATGTGCGAAAATGCTTAATGTGTCAAAGAGTCAAGGCAGAGAGAATCAAGATGCCAGGGAAACTGCAGCCTCTAGACATTCCACAGATGAAGTGGGAATGTATCAGTATGGACTACCTTCAGTGCAATCAAGTTACAACTCCATTTTTATGGTAGTTAATAGGCTAACCAAAGTTGCCCATCTAATTCCAGTGAAAGAAACAAACTCTGGAGTGGATGTTGCCAGAGTTTTTCTTAAGGAGATCTTCAGATTGCATGGTTTACCTAGGAGGATAGTAAGTGACAGAGATCCCAAATTCACATCGAAATTCTGGACTGCATTCCAGCAGGAACTTTCTTGGATCTCAACACAGCAGCCTATCACCCCAAAACAGATGGCCAGACTGAAAGAGTGAACCAGGTAATTGAAGATATCCTTCGATCATGCTGTGGTGGCAAGGAACACAAGAAGTGGTTAAGCCATTTGCATCTAGTCAAATTTGCTTACAATGCTTCTTATTTCCGAAGCATTGGGATGAGTTCTTTCAAAGCTTTGTAGTATGGACAAGATTGCTTGACACCGTTGACTTGGTCTGACCCATTGATGAGAGTTGAAATGTCCAAACAAATGCTTGATGACATGGACCAGCAGATGCAATCAATCCGTAAAGATATAAAGGCAACCCAAGATAGGCAAAAGTAGTATGCAGATAAAGAGAGATCAGAGAGAGAGTTTGAAGAATCAGATATGGTCTTCATTCGAGTACGACCAAAAAGAAGTTCCTTATCCTTAGGGAAGTACAAGAGACTCTCTCCCCCAGATACTGTGGGCCATATGCTGTTATAAAGAAAGTGGGCGATCTAGCCTACAAACTTCTTCTACCTCCCCATCTCAAGGTACATAATGTATTTCATGTCAGTTTGCTTAAGAAATATGTACCCAGCCTGAGTCACGTGCTTGATGATGAACAATTAATCTCTCTGACTCAAGGTCAGATGGTATTCCAACCTGAGGAAATCCTTGATGTTCGGGGGGAGAAGATTCTCAGGAGTAGAGTCCTCAGAGAATTCTTAGAAAAGTGGAAGTTCTTCCCTTTAGAACACGCCACTTGGGAGAAAAAAGAAGAGTTGGCGAGGGATTACCCCCACTTTGCGAGATGAGGACATCTCGTATTTTTCAAGTGGGAGAGGATGTAAGATTCCTCCTCAACCTGAATAATGATTAAGCCTTTACTTCATTACCCTGTAATCATTCCATGTTTCTGAAAACAAGAAAATATTTTTTTTCCTTGTTTTGTCTAGTGAGATAAAAATTTCTAGAGAGTGGTAAATCAATATTCATATATTTTTGGATATATAAATTCTACAGATATCCAAAATATGTTTTCCTAAAATAGAAAATCAAAGTAAATTTTCAAAGGTGCAATTGGAATGATTTAAAAGACCTTAGCCTAAGGGTCAAGATTTTTTGAAAATTTTGGATTATGGTCCAATTAAGGTTCTTATAGGCCAATAAGATTAATCCAAGTGTTGGGATGAGAAAAATCCAATGAATAAAAGAAAATACCCAAAAATGAGTGAATGCCCTCATAAGATGAAGAGTTGACTGAGTACAAGATTTATTAGTTAAAAATTATGAAATATTACTAAAAAATGAGATATTTTGGAGTAATCATTCATTTTTGACACCTTGGTAAGGAAAAGGGGGACCTTCAAGGAGGTGACTATTTCACATGTGTGGAGGAGTTTTAAACTAAAAAATAATAGGATATTTTTATCTCTCCTCTCTCTTGGATCAAACCAAATAAAAAAGGGAGCCAAACTGGTCCAAATCTTATCCAAGTTCAGTCAAACTGAAGCTGAAAAATTCTAGATCCTAGTTGGACTCAGTTAGTGGCCTCCCTCATCTATAAATAGACCCTCATTCTTTTATATTCTCATCTCTGAACTAAACTATGTCGGTATTACTCTAAGATAAGCTTATTTTCTAAAAATCCTATACAAATTGAAGAGATTGGAGCTTCTCTCTCTCTCTTCAACCTTCCTTGGAGTCTTCATCAACAGACCAAACCAATTGATTGGTTGGAGTCCTCTCCATTGACTAAAGAATCAATCAAATTAAGAGGTAAAGTGTGGTTTATGGTCTTTTTTCTTAAATCTCAAAATCTTTCTCACTTCTCAACCCTCTCAAGCTTGAGAAGCATTCAACTGAATGGCTCTTTAATGCAATTGGTACTCTCTAATGAATTTTAGTGATAAATCTTATAAATTTTACATTTATGCTTAAATTAAAATGTTTTTTAAGCATACCTCTCTCTCTCCCTCCCAAAGAATGGTCATTCTTCTATATTCAAATGATGCTTCTCATGAAGCAATTCTCAAATCTAAAAGTGATTATTTTTAAGGAGAATTTTAGATAGATTTAATTTATGGTAAAAGAGGAATTCCCATGATAATGTGATTGCACTCATTAAATGAGAAAAAGAGGGATTTAAGTTTATTCAAAAAAATAGGTATTGGTATTTAGTTAAAAGAAGATTTTTTATGATATTTAAGAAAAGATGGATTTGAATTAAATCTTAGTATCAAAAGATGAATTTCCACCATAATTCTACCTAATGAATTAAGGTCGAGAAATTAAGTGGCATAAGGAATATCTTTGGATATTTTAATTGAAAAAATCACTAAATTGATATTTACCCGAAACTAGATGTTTATCTGAAGGGAATCCTTGTTATTAGAACTAAACCGAATGAATTTGGTTAGACTACGAGAGGGACGGACAGTAAACCTACTTGTCCATCTCTCGATCTGAATCAAGCAAAAACTTCATGATCAATTCCAGTTCCTAAATACAAAGAATAGACTACCAAAACTAAACTAGTTTTTCCTTTCACCAAACTAACCAAGAATCTAGTTGGACAGACAGACAAAATAATAGGTAGATTACCCTGGCAGGCTTTGCTCTGCGAGCAACGTCCCTTGACCACTCCCCGCCAGCTTCACATGTGTGGTGGAGTTTTAAATCATCAAAAATGGAGATATTTCATGTCTCCTCTCTCCTAATTCAAGTCTAGTTCCAAAAAGTAAGCTAAAGTGACCTAAAAATGGTCAAAAAATGACCAAACTGATCTGAAAAATTCTAGAATCAGTTTGCTTGGTTAGGAGCTCACTTTTTCCTACAAATACAAGCCTCCCCCTTTGTTGAAGCTTAATAGTGTTTTATGCACTGTTACTCTACTCCCAAGAGTCAAGAACTGTGAATTTCTTAATAATTCACTAGTTTTTGACCATTCCCTCTTCTAAAGAATTGGTGGCCACTCTTGTTGCAAACAAGAGTAGAATCCTCAAACCATCAAGCCAAAGGAAAGCTCCCAAAATTCATGTAAGTTAGAAATCTTATATTTTTCTTTATTCTTTTAATGGTTTTCTAAATTGTTTGTTATCTTAAAATGATAAACAGATTCTATGCCTTCTTGGAAAGGCTTTCTTCCTCTCTCATTCTTAAAATCAGTCCTTCTTTATTCTAGTTAAGTGATCTAATTGTTGGAATTAAACTTTTCATATTTTTTCTCTTAAAAGTGAAAATTAATTAGTTTAGAATGCTTTAAACCAATTGGGGATAATTCCTAAGTAGATTAAGGTTAGAAAATTTAAAAAATGGTCAGCCATACAAAGCAGGTTATGGCAAAATTTTCTAAAAATTTGTGAAATAAATTTCATCTTTTATTAATCAAAAAGAGTAATCCCCATCGTTTGTGTATTCTAAAAGTGTCATTTTCATTCATGCATAGAAAGATGCATATTGATTATTTTTTTATTATAAAAGAGTGTTTTTTAATAGAATTAAATTCTATGCATAGAAAGATGCATATTCAATATTTTTTTATTTTAAAAGAGTGATTTTTAATAGAATTAAATTCTATGCATATAAAAAGATGCATATTGATTATTTATTATTATAAAAGAGTGATTTTTAATAGAATTAAATTTTATGCATAGAAAGATGCATATTGATTATTATTATTAATTATAAAAGAATGATTTTCAATAGAAATAAATTCTATGTATAGAAAGATACATATTGATTATTTTTTAATTACAAAAGTGTTAATTTCATCAAAATAGATTTTATGCATAAATAGATGCATAAAAGAATATTTTTTAAATTATAAAAGTGTTATTTTCATTAAAATGGATTTTATGCATAAATAGATGCATAAAAGAATATTTTTTTAATTATAAAAGTGTTATTTTTATCAAAATAGAATATTTTTTTATTATAAAAGTGTTATTTTTATCAAAATAGATTTTATGCATAAATAGATGCACAAAAGAATATTTTTTTTATAAAAGTGTTATTTTCATCAAATGGATTTTATGCATAAATAGATGCATAAAAGAATATTATTTTTTATTATAAAAGTGTTATTTTCATCAAAAATGGATTTTATGCATAAATAGATGCATAAAAGAATATTTTTATTATAAAAGTGTTACTTTCATTAAAATGAAATTTTATGCATAAATAGATGTATAAAAGAATTTTTTTTAATTGTAAAAGTGTTACTTTCACTAATATTGATTTTTATGCATAAAATGATGCATAAAATATTTTTTTTATTGCAAAAGTGTTGCTTTCACCAATATTGATTTTTATGCATAAAATGATGCATAAAAGTTTTTTTTAAAATCAAAATAAGAGTTCACTTTAATCCTATGTTTAAATCCCATGAATATTGGAAAAATGAATAAGTAAATACTCAGTGAAGGAAAATTATACCGTTTTATATTCTCTAGGATGGTAATCAAAAAATTCAGAAAAACTATCGAAGTCGAAATTTAGATAAATGACTAATTTATTCCTCATAGGAATTCATGTTTAGTTTTGAATTTAGTAAAGTAGTAATTGAAATATTACCTTCGAGAAAGATAGTTCAGGGAGAACTTAAACCCTGAATTAGACTATGACCAAGACGTAACTCCTTCGTCAGTTTCAAGAAATGACGATGTGACCAGTTCAGTAATCTACACTCAAATCACCCACTGAATTTGAAACTAAGTTGAGACCTTTGATTTTGATATGAGGATCAAGAGTTCAGAATTTGAGGAATTCTGTTTGGGAATCCAGAGTTGTGATCTAGAAGTCTTGGGATACAGAATTCAGATATACTCATTGTATTCAAAAGAAAATCAAAACTGAAAACTTGCATAGAAACCCTGTTTTCTTAAAGGACTATCTTATGCTAGAATGTTGGAGGGAGCATTTGGTATATGTGTTTTTCTAAGGGAAGTTTGAGTGTTCAAAGGACACCTAACACGGCAAAGCCTGCCTACTTGACCAGCCTCGGTATGGTTAAAATGTTGTGCTTCCGGTACAATGGACGAGGGCCGATGAAGTGGTCCCCTGAGTGAAGTGCCAGGACACCTAAGGAGGATCTTGGAGGGTTCTGACCAGGCGATGCACGAGCTCGCGGTGCCGAGGACACCCATGCGTATATCGAGGAAGATATATATGTATGATGACGAGAAACTTATTGTACTGGATCTCGTTGTTATTTTGCTGACCTGCTGGTCATCAAACGGAGAGTCCAGAGTGATACTGTTTTGTGAGAAACAAGGATTGTATGAAAATTTTGAGTTGTGACATCTGTACCCAGTAATTGTTTGTCGATGGATTGTTTTATAGATTAAAGTTTAAAGAGGAGTGTGTGAGTATCTATATTCTAAAGCAAAAGTTAAGAAAGGCTTTCAATTTTGGGTGGGTGAGTACTTGTTTGGTTCTACTATTCTAGTGGTTGGGCGCTGGCTAACCCATGGGTCAGTAGAATCAGTAGAGTTTTAATAATAAAACTGATTAATAAGATTACGCTTAGAATTTGAATAGTTAAATATTAACTTGAAGACTTCTCAAATGAATAGATCAACGGCTGTGCCTAATTCAATTAGGAAAAAAGCGTTGATTCCTTCAAGTTAAGTCTGTTATAGTTTCCCTTCTATCCGGTTTATTCACATGAAGGTTAGTTCAGTCTTGACCTCGTTAGAAAAATTCGTTAAGAAATTCAAAATGTTAGAATCGTCCCCGCTTTTCGTGTTGAAATATACAAGTGAGTAGGGTGTGTGTGGGAACAAGCTCTTGGATAGAGGCTGTAAAAGAGAAGATGTAATTGTGAAAGAACCTGTGAAAAGGTGAGAAGAATCTACTGGGAGAGAATAAAGGGTAGCATGAGGGAATTTAGGAGTGTGGAGATATTCTGGGAGATATTTAGGGAAAAGAGAAGAGGTGGAGAGAATCAGGCAAAAGGTGGAGATATTCTGGGAGTGAATCATGGAGAAATCAATGGGATTTGATGCTTGATGTAAACTCTATAAATTGAGGCATAGCCCTAATGAGAATTTGCTGGTTTTTGAGTATCCATGCCTACATTAATCTATTTGCTAATTATTCACTAATTACGTCTTAATCACTTGCTAATCACTTTGTTAATTATGTTGATTCTAGTGTTTGATCCACCATAGCTCATCATTTTGCTCAAATTTCAACATGGTATCAGAGCCATGCCTAGAATCAATCAGATTTATGAGCCCATTAGTGAATTAATTAGGATTAGTAGGTAATTAGCAAAAAAAATCAATTTTTAGTGAGTTTTTCATTCTCCCCTTCACCCCCAGCCAGTGGAGGATCTCTAGCACCTTGCACACATAGAATTAGGGCATAAGCTTCTAACACAAGCTAGCTAACCCATAGGAGCTCCAGCCCATCGAATCAGAAGCGCAAACCGCCCACGGAAGCTCCCGATTTTTGCTGATTAAAAAGCTACGTTTTTCTGAGAATATTTGGTGATTTCTACTTCCACAGATCAAAGGTCTCTAATTCCTCTTAGCCCAAGGGGTAATCAAGCATGCTCTACAAGCTGGTGAAGGCAGAATTGAGTTTTATCAAGTCTACATTGAGATCCAAGCTCTTCATCAAATCTGCAGGTGACTTTGGTAAAACAGAGATTAAGCTTTCAATATTTGGTCAAATCTTGTGTTTCTTGGCTTAATCCTCTACCAGACTCATTGCTATTGATGCCTTTGAAAGCATTTGAGCTCATTTGATGTGGAAGGCACCAGATCTGGGCTCCCCGCATACTCTGTTTTCTGCACACAAAACAGAGCATTAATTTGCTAATCAGTAATTAATCAATGCTAATCACTGTATTTTGGTGCAATTGAGGGTTCAAATTAACCATTAGGTATCTGATACAGATCCCTATAACTTTAGATTGCAAATCGGAGTTGGTTTGATACTCCAATCATCCTGTACAAATTGGTTACCCTTGATTTAATGTAATTTCTGGGAAAATTGTGCTGATAAAATTGTGAAAATCATCATTTTGCACTTAACCCTTGGTTAATCCCTGTAAATTTCACTTAAATTCAAGATTATTCACAGCCAGAGTTGCATTTGGAATGTGCATGAGAATGAATGCTATACGCATTATGTATTGGGCACATTACATCAGTGTAAAAATGGGAACAGACACTGCCCTTGTCCAGATTAAGGCAAGAGGTAAGACCTCCCGCATAAATTTGGGTTTGCATTGCATAATGACAAAAGATAAACATAAAAAGCCCAAAGGAACTGTCAGCAAAACATTGAAACATGTTGCTCACATGGAGCAAAATGACCTGACGGACAAGCTCATGGCCCCAGCCATGAAAGAAGAAGAATATCTCTTTCCAAGAAGAGGATCCACACCGAGAAGAAGATCTGAAGGAAGACATGGACACGAGAAGAGAAGATGCCCCAAGAAGACTGAAAGAAGAGATGGACGCGTGGAGAGAAGCTGCCACGACAAGAAGACTGAAGAGAAGAGAAGATGTGAGGCTCCAAAGAGTGAGGAGCCATGTGAAAATCTCTGAGAGAGAGAGAGAGAGAGACCCCACAACCCAATGTAACCTGCCCCAATAAAGTAAAACCACCTCTGAGCCACCGATGATGTAGGCCACGTGGTAGATGTATGTGTGAGCACTTTAGTCAAGGTCGCAGGCACTTATAGTAGCCTTGGACACATAGAGAGAGAGAGTGTCAAGGACTATGGAGTTTAGGGACTTGAGGCACTGGTCGCGGACTGTCAAGTAAGAAAGAAACTTGATACAGGGTCCAGGTGTGCTGAGATAACTTGAGGGGAGGAGTAGACACTGGTCGCGGACTATCAAGTAAGGGGAGGCAAACTTGGTATAGGGTCTAGGTGTGCTAGGATTATTCACTTGAGGGGAGGTGTTGAAATATACAAGTGAATAGGGTGTGTGTGGGAACAAGCTCTTGGATAGAGGCTGTAAAAGAGAAGATGTAATTGTGAAAGAACCTGTGAAAAGGTGAGAAGAATCTACTGGGAGAGAATAAAGGGTAGCATGAGGGAATTTAGGAGTGTGGAGATATTCTGGGAGATATTTAGGGAAAAGAGAAGAGGTGGAGAGAATCAGGCAAAAGGTGGAGATATTCTGGGAGTGAATCATGGAGAAATCAATGGGATTTGATGCTTGATGTAAACTCTATAAATTGAGGCATAGCCCTAATGAGAATTTGCTGGTTTTTGAGATTCCATGCCTACATTAATCTATTTGCTAATTATTCACTAATTACGTCTTAATCACTTGCTAATCACTTTGTTAATTATGTTGATTCTAGTGTTTGATCCACCATAGCTCATCATTTTGCTCAAATTTCAACATTTCGGGTATGGGAAATTTTTCCGGTTTTGGTTTTTGGAATGACCACCAGCTTAGTCTCGTGCCCGGACATTCAAGGGTGAGGCCCCGAGTGGGAAACCCTACCCTCCCGTGCATGAGGAAGCTACTTCCGCTGCTACCATCCGGGAATTCGGTGCGCGGAGGGGGCAGTGGGATCTCACACACTAGCTGGCAGTTGCTAGGACACCCACACGTATGTTGAGGAAGATTTTGGATGGACTAAAAGGAAAGATTTTTGAGAACCAAATTTTGATACTAGATCTCGTTGGTTGGCCAGCTGGTCTTCAACGGAGAGTCTAGAGGATACATTTTATAATACAATGGACTCTGAATTTTGGATAATGATGATCAGAAATATTATGATTTCTATTGAAGGATTGTTTAAAGCCAGTCGAATCTGTTATAAATGGCAATTTCATATTGGGTGTGTACGTGGCATGCCTACCTTACCGTTATGTGCATCTCACATAATATTTATTTCACACCGATGATGATCTCACTTGGTCAACCTTGAGGATATATTTTTACACAAAAAAGGATTGTCGACGACACCAAAACAAGCACAAGATGCAGTGCAAACTCACAAAAAATGAGAATAGACGGGGAGGAAGCATGGTACATCAAAGAAGAAATATGACTATATAGCAGCAAATTCACAGGAGGAAAAACCAACTAGGCCTAGTACCTTTCTGGTGCAAAATGATATAACCCCAGCCCCTGAAAGCTTCAACATGGTTTAACCTACTCCAAGCTGGTTGTGGACACAAGGCCTTGGGTTGTAGATAATGTATTACGTTGTGGAGCAGGAGGGTGAATTTGGAACAAGCATGGGCTCGCAAAGAAAAGTGGTAAAATGAGGTCCAACACTTTTTTCACTATAAAAATTTGACGTGTTTCTACGTTGAATAAATAGACTTTGTTTAAAGATCTATCAGCAAGTCTCAACCTAAAGGACCGGGAATCCCTAGTAAGTGGTGCACATTTATACTCATCCGGTCCTATAAGAGAGGTTGAGGTGGTATGATACAATAAAAAATTAGGCCTAGGAGGTGGCCGTGTTGAAGGTGCACGAGAGGGAGGAATGTGAAGGGTTGCAACCCTTGGTTATGGAGGCATAATTTTTTATAGCATGGGATGGAGGAGGCTACATGCATGTTCAAATATCAAGTTTAGATAGTGCTATGGACATTGATGATCCACCTAGGTAATAGCTTCTACACTTATACCAATGGCATGGTTGGTAAGATTATGGTTGATTTTCCGCTAGTGTATGACAGATTGTATCACATCCACTTTAGAGTACTACAATTTAGGTATAGTTATAGCACCAGCACATATAGTCGGATTCACACTATGGATAGACCATTGTATGTTATTATAGGAGAGTACTTTCCATTTATGTATGTACTCTTATCTTTTAGTTATATGGTTTGTAGAGAAGAGAAGAAGATAGAAGAAAATTCAGCCATCCATCTCTCTCTTGTGTGTGTATTTGCCTGCAAGGAACTCAAGCTCTCCCTCTCCCCCACATTTTCTTTATGGCAATAGAGCTTCAGTTCATGTAAGAACTAAGGAGGCAAGAACAATAAACCAAGGAAGTAGTACACGGGTAAGAGCATCATTATCTCTTCCCCTTCTTATTTAGGTACAACACCCCCTCGATAGCTCCGGGAGCTACACATCTCCAATTAAGGAGCTTTATGTGCACGCTTGGAGGTGCCTATGTGGTACATAGTACTTTTCACTGAAGTTTTGTGGCTGGATTTGCATTTTAGGTACGTTTAAATCTCTCTTTGGTCACTACAAGGTATTTTAAATAGTTTCAGAAAATTCTGTGGAAAATTCGGGTAGAGAACTATTTTTGGTCGAAATCTAGTTAATGCATTGCACACAACAGTGCATTTTGCGAGTGCAGATAGTGTTTGCACATGTATTATTGATATTGGGTGTATGTACACATACTCTGGTTAGATGTGGTGACTTATAGGTTGTGCTCAAGTACTACTGCAGTAGCAGTCACAAAAGATAGTGTTGTCTTACAGGTTGTATACAAAAATTGTCTGTTTACAGGTTTCTAATTGATTGTTGCAAGTAAACATGTCTAACAGACTCAATCAAATTGTCAGTTGGAATATGGACAAGAACAAATTCCATGCGTGGAAGTTTATAATGACAAATTTCCTAATAGGTAAAGGATTTTGGGACTATGTCGAAGGAGACAATGAGGAGCCTCTAGAGTTGTTTGAATAGATGCCACCCCAGTAGATATAAAGGCATTTAAGGGCTAGAATCAAGGTGCATGGAAATTCATGTATTAGCTTTCGATCAGTGTCACAGACACAATGATATGACACATACAAGATGCCAACACTCCAGCATTGCCACTGGCAGAACCTGGTGTGTAGATGTTCCAAACTAATACAAAGGCTCAAGGGCGTTGTTGAATCCCTTGGGTCTATTAATGTATCGATGAAAGATGATGATTTAGTGAGTGTCTATTTGAATGGGCTTGGTAAAAAGTACAAGCCATTTAAGACCTCCATTGTAGTCAGCGAGAATGCTTTGAACTTTCAGGACTTGGTGTCTATGTTAATCATAATAGAAGAAAATTCTCCGGGTGAGGACTCTTCTTCACAAAGCAAGAACACATCAGAATAGGCCTAATCTAATTCATGTAGAGGCAAAGGTAGAGGTCATGGTCTAGGCCAAGGTGATTGGCTGACAAGGAAACCAAAATCATGGACAACAACAGTCCAATGATTTATAGCAGTAGCAATCATACATAGGTGGTAGAGGCAAGGGGAGCCAAAGAGGCCGAGGTGGTTAGCAAAGAAATCAGAGTACAAAAAGCATAGATTTCTATTATTATGGTAAACCAGGGCACATGGTAAAGGACTTCTTTAAGAAGAAAAATGACATTAAAAGTGAAGCGTTGCATTAGGAACTCAATGGAGTCTTCTTGGGCCCTTTAATTTGCCATGAGGTTATGGAAACGTTTAACTTTTTGACAAATAGGAGCCCGCCATGTAAGCAAAAACCATTGGTTTGTAAGAGAGGTGTAAGAGTGGTCAAAGGGTGCACTTTTTCCCCCAAAAAGGGGAGGGGCAATTTTACAATTTTCGAACCTCCATAACTTCTACATACAAGCTTCGATCTGAGCGGAGATTACAGATCCGTGATCTACGCATCAAGAGCTTTCCATACATATGTTACATGATATGGTTTTATCCGCTAGATTTTAAATTCCATTTTCCCCCCCAAATTCAAATTCGAATAAAGTAGCCGTTTTGAAGCTTCAAATTAGAAAACGTTTCTTCTTAAGAGAAAAGGTTTGACTCCCTTAAACTGCCAAATAAAAGGGCCCAAGAAGACTCTATTGAGTTCCTAATGCTACAAGAAGGTAACTATGCATCATCCAGTAAAACAAGGTGGTGATGAGGACAGAAGTGAGAAACATTTTGTGATGCAGCACATGCACAGTTTCATAATAGGAGATGTGTCATGATATCAAGATATATGCTATATGGATTCTGGCATCTCTAACCACATGAATAGTCATGGTGAGTGGTTTAAAGACATGCAAAATATGGAAAAACCAAGTCATGTAGAAACAGGTGATGATACTACACATCCAATTGCACATGTTGGTAAAGTACCATTGTCTATGCATGATGGCAAAATGAAGTACTTGGTAGATATACTTCATGTTCTAAATATTACAAAGAACCTGGATTCTGTTGGGACAGCTGGTTGAGCAGGGTCTGCAAGTGAAGTTTAAGGATGTTTTGTGGAATACTTCAAAAATCAGTGTCGCTTGGTTATTACAAAGGGTAACAGAAATGGTAGGATGTTTACTTTGGTTGTAAACATGCTTGAGATAAAGGCATCCATGTTCACACATGGAATGGGTGTCATTGTAGATATTGACATATGGCACAAGAGCATTGGTCATGTGAATATACAATGGTGGCTGAAGTCTATGATGCAAGCCCAAAATATTATTTGTAGGTTTGCCAAAGTTTAAGATTGATGGTATGCATAAAGTATAAGAAGCATGCCAACTTGGTAAACAATCCAAGCATTCCTTCCTACATGAAAAGCATGTTAGTGTGCAAGGCTATTAGATGTTATACATTCAGATGTATGGGGACCGGCCAAGATTGTAACAAATATAGGTTGTAGGTATTATGTTACATTCATTGATGACCACACTAGGAAAGTGTGGTTTACTTTATGAAAGAGAAAAGTGTGGTATTATGTTACATTCATTGATGACCACACTAGGAAAGTGTGGTTTACTTTATGAAAGAGAAAAGTGAGGTGTTTGATCACTTTCAAATATTTAAAGTCTTGGTCTCTTGAGAAGGAAAAAGGCATGCAAATAAAATGCCTGAGATCACCTAGTGGGGGGAGAGTATTTCTCCAATGAGTTCAACGATTTCTTGAGAAAGCAGGGAATCAAGAGACAATTTACATGCAGGTACACTCTGCGAGATAGAATGGTGTTACAGAAATAAAAAATAGACACATTACAGAAGTGACACGTGCCTCGTAGGTACACTCTGCGAGACAAAATGCCTGCGCGTGAGGTTGCTACTTCCGCTGCTACTAGCACTCCAGAGTTTGATGCGCGTAGAGAGGGCAGGGTCTCACAAGCTATAAGCCTATTTCAGTGCCATTGGAGTAGAACACAAAGCTTTTCACAGATACAGCTGAGCTTTTGGAGGACCCAACTACGTACACGCACATACTGGGTAGCTTGATCTACATGACTATTACTAGGCTAGACTCGAGCTGTGTTGTTAGACTTGTGAGTCAGTTTATACAGGCCCCTGTAGGAAGCCACACTTGGATGCGGCTAGACAAATTCTCAGGCACATAAAGTCCACAGTTGATTATGGACTTTCCTATGATGCTAGTATAGAGATATAGCTACATGAGTACACATATGCTGATTGGGCTAGTAGTATCTCAGAAAGAAGGTCTTCTAGTGATTTTATGTTTTCATTTGATAGTTCTCTTGTGAGTTGGAGCAGTAAGAAACATCCAACGGTCGCTTTATCGAGTATAGAGACAAAGTATAGGGGTGTTGATATGGCAGCTTGTGAGGTAGCTTGATTTTAAAAGCTACTTGGTGATATAGGTGAGCCTGTGGATAGGGCATTTATCATTTATTTATGACAATATGAGTAGCATATAGTTGGCTAGTAATCCAGCATACCATGCTAGAACGAAGCACATTGAGGTGCATTATCACTTTGGGAGAGAGAAGGTTTTAGCAGCAGGTGATGTAGCTCTAGGATATGTTAGGACAAAGAATTAGGTCTAACATCTTCATGAAGGCATTGGGTACAGAGAAGCTCTACAGGTTTAGAAGCTTACTTGGAGTGCAGTGTGTGGAATTGAGCTTGAGGGGGAGTACTGAGATATTAAGCTCAATTAGTGTTGATGACCCGCCTGGGTGATAGCTTATGCACTTATGCTACTGGTATGGTTGGTGATATTAGGGTTGATATGCCACCAGTGGATGACAAGCTCTGTGAGACAGCCACTTTGGAGTACTAGAGTTACGACATAGTTATGGCACCAGCTCATATATTCAATTTCACACCATGGACCAACCAATGTATATTATTGTAGTATGTACTCTTATATTTTTAGTTTTATGGTTGTAGAGAAGAGAAAAAGATAGAGAAAATTCAGCCATCCACATCTCGCTTGCGTCTTGTTCTCTCTTGTGTGTGTGTTTGCTTGCAAAGAACTCAAGCTCTCCCTATCCCCTGCATTTTGTTTATAGAAGGCATGCTCATGCATAATAGTAGAGGTTATTCCTAACATTCATCTCCTCATTCATTGATCAAAAGGGCTATAAGGTCTAGAAAGTTTGGGAAATTTTACCAAGTTTTTATAGATGTCTAAAACTTATCATAGTCTTTTCTAGTTGAAAAGGGAGGGTTACGTTATATATATACATATGAGTTAGGGTTAAATTCTTACCATGCATGCGCTCAGTGAGAGTTTCTTTCCCATACCCATGACAAAATCTTGGATGCCACCACAATCAGCTTCGCTAGCATGCTTGTCTGAATCAATATGCGACGAAATATTGGATGCCACCACAATCAGCTTGGCTAGTGTGCTTGTTTGAACTTTCGCCTTCTAGTGTGGCAAGTTGATGTTATGGCATGGTGCACATAGGTTTTGTGGGGTTGTGGTGATCCTTTTAGCCCTGGGTTTCTCAACAATGCCTTAGAAGAAGTTATGTGTATGGGACTCTTTGGGGTTTGACACCATGGGTGGCCCTTCTTCAAGGGAAACAAGGATGGGTAGGGCCATTTGCACACATGGGCAATGCACATGGGCAAGGTGTTTCTTCTTGCTACTTGGGGTCCATGGGCTCTTTCAACTTTTTTGAAGGTGGGGTTGGCACAGCACGAGTTGAAGTAGAAGCCACTACTCTTCTGTTTAGCCTTTAGAGTTAACATCAAAGGCATGGACTTGGGTCTCCAATCCCACTTGGATTTGATGTTAATAGTGCAATTACAAGGATCCAAAGCATAGTTTTCTTTGATTTTGGCACCCAGATGTAGGGGTCTCCCTCATAGAATCCTTTTGCTTTCTACAATTTGGTCGAGATCAAATGAGACATTAATTTTTGGGGCGGTACTGGTACTGAGCCATCACTTAGATATTTTTAGCTTTTAGGGTTGTGCAGACAACAAGGTTTTTGGGACCCAAACAAGAAATTTCCCTTTGTATAAGCCCTTAGCTTCTAGCACCAGCTTAACGAGAATCTGACATGGCTTGATGTTTGCATAAAACTATGTTGCTTGTGGAGCACACACTTAGTAGATCTCCACTCATAGTTGGTTGTTGGGCCAAAGGGTGGATACCAAATCCTTGCATGGGCATCATACTTTTCTTAGCTAGACAAGGTACTCTTGGGTACCTATTCTTTCTTTGTGACCTCTTTGAAGGGTTGTTGAGGCTGAGGTTTGGAGGGTGTTGTTCATCTTTGATCTCCATAAGGGTTTGAGGGGGTAGCTAATACAACAAGGCAAGAGGGTTATTTAGTTTCAGATGTTATTTGAGGTGTTTTGATGAGGGTTAAGGTGTTGATAGGTTTGGAGTGGCCCCATCCTCTAAGGGTATGGTGATCATTCTGAAGGGGAGCTCAAGCATCATGGTCCTTCTTTGCACAACTAGTGATGTAATCTATGTGTCATGGTCCTTCTTTGCCAAGTGATGATGAAATATATGGATGTGGTCTATCTCCTCCTAAGATGATTCTCTCTTTCAATGTACATGTGGGGATCATATAAAACCTGCAAGATACAAGTTTAGATCCAATCAAAAACTCCACTTCAAAACAATCAACAGGGATTGGGAGTTATTTACCATGGTAATGGTTATAGTGGAAGATGTGAGGGGTGGGTGGCCTAACAAGGTCCATGTCTCCCAAGATAAAGCATTATGGCTAGCCCCTCTAGCTAAAAATGTCCATGTCTCTCAAGGCAAAACATTATGCCTAGCTCCTCTGGCCGCACTGCTAGATGGTCTTCAGGAAAATATAGCTCAAGGTGAGTAAGTCTCATGATTGTTTTTGTCTTAGCCCACCACATTATGGATATTGCTACATGTATAGAGATCTATACGTTGGGGGTTCTATGGCCTCTTTGGGTCTTTTTTTTTTCAAATGTTCCCTCAAGGAGTGCCCTTCATTTTTTGTCGTTAATCTCTTGCTTTTGCTCTTTTTTTTGCGTGGATTTGGAAGAGAATTTCCTAGGTGAGAGGTGCATAGTATTAGCATACTCTCGTGAAAGAAAAGGAGAAAATCCCATTAAGAGATATTCTGCATTATAGCCCACGCGACTGATTCAACTTCTGCTTCTGGTGGATCAGACCAGAGATCAATTAGTTTTTGCTAGGCAAGAGATAAAAAACAGAATCAATACGGGGAACAAGAGAATGCAAAACCATATCTGCTCTTACGCTATGACAATCTCTCTGAAATTACGAGAACCTACACAGGTTTGTGCAGTAATATAATGGGACCAATAGATACTTCGTATGAAACCATTTGGATGGCAAATTATGATACTCCTGAAAAAGCATATTTGGAATAAGTAGCATTTCAACTTTCTATAATTGAAGTGACCTTCCATCTCAATCCCATCCAGGGTCACTATCTTTACTACACCTTGACGACAAATCGCTCTTACTTAGTAGGGACCTTGGCCTTTGTACTTAATCCCATCTAGGGTCGCAATATTTACTACACCTTGAGGAGAAATCTCTATTACTCGTCGATAGAAACCTTGGCCTCTGTACAGATTTTATTTTGTGCTTTTGACATTGCATATTAGCACCATGTCTCCTACCTCTATACACTTATCCTTGAGCTAGTTATCAAACCACTGATTGCACCTTAGTTTTTCAACCATCAACTGTAAGATTCCTCCCCCCAGCCCTTCAAGATGTCTAGTTTCTCCCCCTGTAATCAACCCCCCTTTTCAGAATAATAACAGATCTTGTTTCTACCTATTTTGACTTAGAGAGAGAAAATGTTCTAGAGCGAGGTTATTCAATTTTTAGATATTTTTGGATGGAAAAATATCTCTTCTTATTAAAATAAATTCCCCCAAAATAGAAGTTCAAAAAGAATTTCAGAAGGTGCATTAGAAATAAATTATAATCTGTTCAAAAGGCCTTAGCCTAAGGGTCCAGATTTTTTGAAAATTTTAGATTAAGGTTCTGAGGGGCCAATTAGATTAATCCAAATGTAAGGAGGAGATAAATTGAAGAAATAAAGAAAATCTCTCCAAAAATGAGTAAATACTCACATAAGATGAAGAGTTTACTAAAGGACAAGGTTATTAGTTAAAAAAGAAGAGATATTTAGAGGAAATGATGCATTTTTGACACCTCAGTGTGGGGGAATTCCCCTCATGAAGGAGGCACCTATTTCACATGTGTGGTGGAGTTTTAAACTCTCAATGAGATATTTCATCTCTCCTCTCTCCTATTTCAACTAGAACCAAAAAGTAAGCTAGGCTGACCTAAAAATGGTTAAAAAGTGGCCAAATTGATCTGGAAAATTCTAGAATCAGTTTGCTTGGTTAGAGGGTCACTTTTTTCTATAAATAGAAGCCTCCCCCTTTGTAAAAGTTTAATAGTGTTTTATGCATTGTTACTCTACTACTCCCCAGAGCCAAAAACATTGAACTCATTGATAATTCACTTGTTTTTGACTATTTCCTCTACAAAGAATTGGTGGTGCCACTCTTGATCCAAGCAAGAGTAGAACCCTCAATTCATCAAGCCAAACGATAGCTCACAAAACTCCATGTAAGTTAGAAATTCTACTTTTTTCTAATTCTAATCTATGGTTTATGATTTCTTACTTCTTTTAAATTAAAATTGGATGTTATGCCTTGATGGAAAGGCTTCCCCCTTCTCTTCATTGAATTCAGCCCTTCTTTATCCAAGATGTGCAATCAATTAAATAGAGTTAAACTTTTCGTATTGTTCACTCTTAAAAAAATGAGAATGATTAGAGTGCTAAATTCATCTTGGGTTAAATTCTAAGTAGAATTAGAATGCAAAATTTGAAAAATGGTCACCCATGCAAAGGAGGTTATGGCAAAATTTTCTTAAATTTTGTAGAAATAAGTTTTACCTTTATGTTATTCAAAAAGAGTAATCCCCTTCGTTTGTGTAATCTAAAAGTGTTATTTTCATTCTATGCATAGAAAAATGCATATTGGATATGTTTTTATTATAAAAGTGTAATTTTCATTAGATTTAAATTCTATGCATAGAAAGCTGCATATTGGATATTTTTTTATTATAAAAATGTGATTTTCATTAGATTCAAATTCTATGCATAGAAAGATAAATATTGGATTTTTTTTTACAAAAGTGTGATTTTCATTAGATTTAAATTCTATGCATAGAAAGATGCATATTGGATACTTTTTATTATAAAAGTGTGATTTTCATTAGATTTAAATTCTATGCATAGAAAGATGCATATTGGATATTTTTTTATTATAAAAGTGTGATTTTCATTAGATTTAAATTCTATGCATAGAAATATGCATAAAGGAATCCATTTTTATTTCAAAAGATTTATTCTCATTTTATGCATAGAAGATGCATAAAGGAATTCATTTTTATTTCAAAAGAGTTATTCTCATTAATTTTGATTTTATGCATAGAAAGATGCATAAAGGAATTCATTTTTATTTCAAAAGAGTTATTCTCATTAATTTTGATTTTATGCATAGAAAGATGTATAAAGGAATTCATTTTTATTTCAAAAGTTATTCTAATTAATTTTGATTTTATGCATAGAAAGATGCATAAAGGAATTTATTTTTATTTCGAAAGTGTTATTTTCCTTAAAATTAAATTTATGCATAAATAGATGTATAAAAAGATTTTTATAAAAGTGTTATTCTTTCCACTGAAGTTGATTTTTATAAAAGAATGAATGGATGGATACATGTGATGTGAATTAGATAAATGTGAATAAATGGATGGATAGATGTGATGTGAATAAGATAAATGTGAATAAATGGATGGATAGATGTGATGTGAATGAGATAAATGTGAATAAATGGATGGATAGATGTGATGCGAATCAGATAAATGTGAATAAATGGATGGATAGATGTGATGTGATGTGAATCAGATAAATGTGAATGAATGGATGGATAGATGTGATGTGAATCAGATAAATGTGAATGGATGGATGGATGGATGTGGATGTATGTGAAGAATGGATGTGGATGTATGTGAAAGAATGGATGTGGATGTGGATGTATGTGAAGAATGGATGTGGATGTATGTGAAGAATGAAAGTGGATGTATGTGAAAGAATGGATGTAGATGTTTGTATGTGAAAGGATGGATGTATGTATGTGAAAGGATGGATGTGGATGTATGTGAAAGGATAGATGTATGTATGTGAAAGGATGGATGTATATACGTGAAAGGATGTCCATGTGGATGTATGTGAAAGGATAGATGTGGATGTGTATGTGATACATATGGATGTGGATGTATGTGGAAGAATATATGTGGATGTGAATGTGATGGATATGAACGAGAATTGAGGCGATGAGATGTGATGTAAATTGGATAGATATGAATGATAAGGGATGTGAATGAATGTGATGGCATGAGAAATCGGGATGAGAATGAATGATATGGGATGTGAATGAATGTGATAGCATGTGAATCAGGATGTGAATGAATGATAAGGGATGTGAATGAATGTGATAGCTTGTGAATCAGGATGTGAATGAATAATAAGGGATGTGAATGAATGTGATGGCATGTAAATCGAGATGATATTGAATGGTATGGGATGTGAATGGATGTGATGAGATGTGAATCGGGATGTGAATGAATGAGATGTGATGTGAAATGGAAGTGCCATAAGATGCGATATAACCTGGATAGATGTTAATGAATGTGATGTGATGAGATGTATGGGTAAATATATGAGTGGATGAGATCTGATGAGGTTAATTGAGGAAAGGAGTCAATCTCCCTCTCTCTCTCTCTCTCAAGCTTCCTCCCTCTCCATTGTTGTAGAAACTCTATCCCTCTTTAGTTTACTCTAGGTTCAGGAAGCCTATTCTCTCAAACTCTTACCCTCTTTTAAGCTTTCCATTGCTGCATTGAAAACCCTGAACTTTCTCTCCTCTCCACTCCTCTGTTGTAAAACAAGCTTTTCTTTTCCCTTCTTCTCTTTTCTTACCACCATGGCCTCTTCCAGTAATGTGAGAAGACCTAGGGAGAAGGTGGAAGAGCTTGTGCTGAGAATGGAGTTTGGGCTCCAACAAGATTCAGGGTTGGGGCTTGGGTCTACATGCAGCCAAGCTCTAAGGGACCACATCGAGTGCGTCAACTGGGGAATATGGTACATCATTGGAAGGGGTGGCTACAAGGCTTGTTGCCATAGTGCAACATGTGTATACCCTTGGAGACCTATGCATTCAAGGCCAACGACCAAGGTTTCCTTCAATTCTCAGTGTACCATAAACACAGCTTTAACAACATGCTAATATTGGATTTTTTGTTTCAAATTTTCTTATGATCCTCCATTTTCTTATGTCTCTCTGCAAATACTTTCCCCTCTAATTTTGTTGAGGAACAACCACTCCAAAGCCTCACTGGAGTTTTCGATGATATGCATGCATCCATTGGAGAGGCAATGTTTGTATCTCAAAGCCCGTGATCTTGTACAAAACAATATCTTTTTCTTTTCTCACTTATATTTTGTAGATAAAAAACCAAGTTTATTTGGCAAGCTAGAAGAGATCCCCCAACCCCCCTCTTAAAACAATCCCGAATGGCCAAAACCAGATGCTTGGACCATCAAGACATCACTCAAGTTTTCAAAGGCATCTAGGTCAGTAGGGCTAAATTGGTTTTTTCCTTTACATGTTTTTGTGCACATGTTCAATTCCATGCCAATGCACCAAACAAAAACAATGTATATTTGTAAGGAGGCAATTTTGATGCATTGGATGATAAACACTGTATTTTCACACATGATTAAAGGTGTTTTATCTTGTAAACTACTGTTTCTCACAATTAGTGTGCTCAACTTCATTATAAATGCATCAAAAATGATCCTGAGTGGCTAGGGGAGAAGTGCCAGAACGGTCCAAATTTTGAGCCTACATCGCCGTTTTGCAGAGGTCAACTTCGCACTGTTCTAGCACAGCTTCCTCAGTCCTCCAGAAGCATTACTGATGCCTTAGGTGACAAACTGGCACATGATAGACACTCCATTTTAAACAAACATGATGACTCCGAGACATTGTAAGAGAAACTTAAAATTTTAATTTTATCTCAGAAGGTTACAAATGAAAGCCAGATAGGCTTGTTTTACAAAGGGAGGGGTTTGAAACAAAAGAGTTGCTTCAAAAAGAAGGTTAACATCTAAGATCTCTAGATCATGTCTCGCTCACCTCTCGAATGCGCCGAGCTAGTTGCATGTCCTTGGTAGATATGGTAATCCTCTTTGCATGTATTGCAAGGAGGTTGGTGTCTTCAAAAAGCCCAACAAGGTAAGCCTCGGAGGCTTCTTGCAATGCTTCAAGGGTTATCCCCTGCACAAGGAACTCTGTTCTATATCGTTGGAGAATCTCCTTCACTGTGCGAGCGAAAGGGGTTCTTCTCAGCAACTCAGTGTTCCTCTGATAAAACTTGATTTCTTGAGTTATTGTGATGCTTGCAATTGAGATTGGAGAATATGGGTTTGCCAAGCTCCATTTGTAGTCAATCTTCTGTAGTATCCTAAACAAGCCAAGCTCTCCTTCACCAACAAATTGCATAAAAGATGATAAATCGCGGAAAGGAGGGTTTGTTCTTAATGGAGGGTCAATTGGATAGAGATGCCCATCAACCGAAAGATCTACATTTTTCTCCTTAGCTATCCTACGAGCTTGGACAGATTGTGTATCAGTAGGATGGGTTTTTTTAGAGCTGCCATACTCTTCAGGAATACGAATGTGTAAATCAACCTTCCGTTTTCTAGCTTCACAAGGGGCTACATACACAGCTTGCAAAGGCTCCATACTCTTCAGGAATACTCTTTTAGAGCTGCCATACTCTTCAGGAATACGAATGTGTAAATCAACCTTCCGTTTTCTAGCTTCACAAGGGGCTACATACACAGCTTGCAAAGGCTCCATAGCTAAGGAGAGGAAGAAGCTAAAGTAGAGAGATCCTCAGAGGGGGGGAGAGAGAGAGAGAGAGAGAGAGAGAGAGTGAGAGAGACTGTTAAAACTTTGGTGTTGGAAGTTTAACACAAATCCATTTTTCTAAGTAGAAAATGATATTTTTGATATACAAATATACTAACATGGAGTTTTTCATCAATAAATTATATTTATGAGAAAATTTTAAAAATAATAATTTTTGGGATTCCCACAATTTCAGGATCTCATGGATGTAGTGGTTCCTGACAGTTAGTTATGTTTATGGGGTTGTGGAGACCTGATAGTTAGTTATGGATGTACTAGCTCCTGACAGGCTTCTAACACGTGACCCTTGAATTACAAGCTTTTTGGAGGGAAATTTTTATTTTCATCATACATATTGGTTGGGTGGTGTTTTTTCCACCTCAAAATGTAAAAAATAAAAAAATAAAAAAATTAAATCTGCACGTCCACGGTTCTCCCTTTGGCCCTAAAATTGCGTGGGTCACAACTGTTGTTGTTGTGGCTGGGCTGTACAAGGCGGTTTGGCATGCAAATCGAGGTCGGTGTCCCAAATTTGGGGACTCCACCCAAAAAAAGGACCGTACACACTCACCAGGGTGCCCGTACAATGGCCGCACAAGAACCAAAGGTCGGCCACCCACTGTGCGGTCCACACGCACTGCTACGTGGACACCCATGCTACCTCTGACCAAATAAGGTACATGCGTACCACTCCTTTCCCTATTAACTGCCATTGTACCTTTCCCCCAGGCCCATGCAGGCCATTGATCTACATCCTTTGACGGTACACCGTCCTTTTGACCGTACTTTGTGCAGTGCCCACACCCGTACCCCACAACTATATAAACCCCTGGGGTGTATAGGCTATGCATTCCTACTTACGTAGCCTATACTCTACATAAGGCCGTGTCACCGTTTGTACCGCCCTTCTGTCCATGCATAGTGTACTTGCTGCAATGCAGCCGCCCCTCTCAACACCCCCTCATTTGCCACTTTTCATATAAGCCAACTTTCCTTAAGCCCACCCTTGTTAGGAGACAGTGTCCTTAGCTCTTCTTCCCCCCCCCTTCCCGCCACACACACCCCCCCTCCGTGTGAAGAGACTTACAGCATCACCCCTCTCCCCTCAGCAAAACGTTTTTGTTAAAGACATTTCACAATTCCCCCCACCCCCCCATCTGCGTGGACTTTAGCAAGAGGTTTTCTACCTTAGAGAGGGTTCGTGCGCTATGGTCATTTGCTCATACAATGACCAAACGATCTCGGAATTGAGATCTGACTGAAGCATTATGACCGCAACAGCGAGCACTACAAGAAGGCAATGTCCAAGATGGCCCCATCCCAAAAATGCCAAAATATTACCTCGGGAGGAGCACGTAACAATGAGATTGGAGAAGATGCTCCTAATGTGGCTCCAACTCTCCCGTTACAAGCTCTTCAAGGAAATGGTGGCTAGGTTAGCTTGAATATCTTTTAAAAAAGAGTTTTTCTTTAATATTAATGTCATTAAATGAAGAAAGAAAATGTGTATCTTTTCCTTCAAAAAAATTTATATGAAGCTACGATTTGAAGTGATGCTATATTCAATGAATTGTATTGAAATTGTTATCTTTAAGAGAAAGAGTGCAAGTTTTTCCTGGCTTTGACGCTAACTCCGTTCCGTGCTTGTGTAGCTGCGTGGCGTCATAAGCAAAGCTCGGGATTGGCCCAAGGTATCCCTCATACCATTAGGAGAATAAGATTTGCCGATTGAGGTGAGAGATTGTGATGCTATCTAGTTCTGAGGGCCTAGGCTAGTGTGGTGAATAAGCCCACCCTAGTGCATAGACATTCCTCTGAGGGGCGGGAGGTTTGAGCGATAGAGCCTGAGAGGGCGACAAGCCAGCTTGAGTTCTCACCACCAGCTGACAAACGAGGTGTATGGTCCCGTAGGGTTTTGCCTAGTATGTAGAGGCTGGAAGACCAAATTCTAGATCATTGGCAGTATAAAGGAAAAGAATAAGAGAGCTGGTTTGGCTTGTATGGGATTAATTAATGTATAAACTTTTTTTTTAAAATAAATCTTGTCTTTGGCATTATTGTACTATGGAAAAAGGTTGTTTTAACAAACCTTATAAAAAGGGCCTTAATTAAGAAAGATGTTTATTTACTTCAGACAGTGTGGTAGGATTAATTAGAAAACAAAATTGACGTGTGAGTAGGGTGGAAAGTGGGAGGATGGAATACCCCGATGGCACCATCCTACGCGGACGGGTGGACCTGATTAGTCGGGTAGCTTTCCAACAGATTAAGTGAAAGACCTACGCTAGATAAATAGGTTCTTGGGCAATTCTATTCTAGAAGACTAGGCCAGCAGCTCTGTCTTGCATGGATGAGAGAAAAAAGCGTTGTCTCTAGGAATCAAGACTAGTAGTTTCCCAAATTATGATTAATTACCCTATGGGTGATTTGATTTTTTTAGAAGATCACGCTCCCCCTGTGGGATAGGACTAGGTCTTACCTATGAATTGTATCCTTGAATATTTGCATGGTCAAGGTGTCGATGAGTAGGAAATTTTCTCCAAGTTAAGACTTAGTGGACTATCTTAAGCGTTTCCCCTTTTTTGGAAGGGGGGAACCTTACATGTACAAATTTATCCAAATTAAACTTATTGCGATCATTCAAGCTTGATCCAAATAGTCCATGCCATTCATTACATTATCAACGACCAAAAAGGAAAAAGTTGGATTACAAACGAAAAACAATTACATTGACATTACCCAATTACACTCCTAATTCCAACTCCACACCCTCTTCCCTCCAAGAATCACGAGTAATGAAAGACTTCTCCATACGTCTCCAATCTACATAAACACATATGAATAAATATCACCAAAGCATGGATAGTTAAGAAAAACCAACTCAAAAATCAATGAGGAAAAAGCTAATATCTTTCGACGTTCTATCTTGAAGCTTGCATCTTGTACTTCCTCAAATCCCATGATTAGTAGGTGTTCTCAAACGTCTACTAAGCCCCATTCTTTGCTACCATTGACAAGGTCAATGGTGCCATTGGGTAGTTTGACCGGTAGTTCTATGTGAGTGAATCAACACCCTCACATGACTGCAATGGTATCCACTCTCCCTTTTTCTTCATCCATCGCTCGTAGTGGAATTGGATGTATAAATTTGAGCGTGCTTTCAAGTATCGAAGTGTGATACTTGAAATCACAACTCTGTAAGAATATACAACTCCCTTATGCACCCCTTCCACTATATCCCATGCATTTCCAAATAAACTATTCATCTGTTCCAGAGTGTAAGTTCTTGCAAATAAACTAGTCATCTGTTCCAGAGTGTAATTTCTTGCAAATAAACATTGCTCGAGTGGCTTGTGGCAAGAGCTTACAAAACACGTGCATAAAAAGATGAATGGGAGCATACCAACTAAGACCTACTAATTGAGAGAGCTTTGTAAACTTTAAAGAGGATTAGATATCACTAATCATCTTTTGTTGAAGGTATCTACACTCCATTTGTCTAGGATTGGCCACTCTATACTACCTAATGAGGGAAATGGAAGCTTTTCAAGTCTTCCATAGTCTTTAGGCCTAGAGGGAACTATTTAAGAGTGTGTGAAAAAGAATATTCTACTGCCAAGAAGTGTCCTAGGGTTCTTATTGGGAAATAAAACCTTACCTATGGTGGAATGGAAAGCACTGAAGGTCCCTATTATGCTCTTCAATGGTTGTTTCTCTATATAACATGATGGGAATATGGCTACATACACAAAACCACAAAAAAAAAAAAGAGAAGTGAACAACAAGGGTATAACAAAATGATTTGAATAGAACCACAATAGTAACAAAATACTTATAATTACCAGGAAACTTGGTTTTTTGCCATTTGAGGAGGAAGATGAATGTCTGAAGCCATGTAGACATGTTGAACCATTGCCACCATGCCTTCATTTTGAGTCTTCTTGAAAGCTAGCAATCTTCCCTTCCCAAAACACCACAAGCTTTAACTCTGTGTGGCCCTCTTAAGCTTGGCTGTGTAAACCCAATCATTAACCCTAAATCTCTCTCCAACCCACATACCTTGCTCATTCCTAGAGTTATTAAGAACATAGTCAGAGAGATGGAATCACTAGGTCTCCTATCTGATGTTTCCATGGCTAAGAACTTACAAGAGGATAAAGTGACTTAAGTGGGATTAGAGGAAGAATAGGGAAGTTAGAAGGTTGCTAGAGGATTAGAAAAGAGCTTAGAGAGCCATTCAACCTTGCAACAAGATTTAGAAGTGGTTAGAGAGGGATTAAAGAGGTTATAGCAAGATTAGTAGAGATATGGAAGCTTGCAAGAGGGTTAGAAACTTGCTGTAAGTTTAAGGAGAGATTAAAGACACACAAGAGGATTGGAGAGAGATTACAAGCTCACAGCAAAGATTAGAAAGAGACTAGAAGGCTACACATAAGATAAGAGAGGGATTAGAGAGGTTCTAGCAAGATTAGTAGATATACAGAAGCTTGCAAGATTAGTAGATATACAGAAGCTTGCAAGAGGGTTTGAAACTTGCTGCAAGATTAAGCACATACAAGAGGATTGGAGAGAGATTACAAGCTTATAGAAAAGATTAGAAAGAGATTAAAAAGTTGCAAGCAAGATTAGAGAGGGATTAGAGAGCTCTAAGACTAATGGTTTACATGTGTAATTAGTTTATGAGCATAGAAAGGGGCTAGGAAGCTTGGAGAATCCTTTTTTCACTATAGAATAATATGGAATAACTTTTTGGGGGACAAAATCACATGTTTGGAGGAAATTGTTTTTAATTTTTAGGGTTACTTTTTGGCTGTACAGGTTTGGTGGGGCCCAAGGGAGATGAAGTGACACTAGTGAGGCTACTAGATAAAAAAGGTGATGTGATTGGGGTTACTAGGGGGACAAGCATAAAATATATCAATAAATGCCCCTACTTTAGGTTCCAAAGCTAGTGGATAGAATATGCACTCCCCCCTCCCATTGGCCCAGACTTGATTAAAATGTCATTAAAATTAATCCTAAAGGGCCCTTTTGGTAGTCCATATTTCCCCTAATGTTACTTCATCATCAGGAACATGTACATATGAAATACACCCAAACACTCTCAAGTAAGACACATCTGGTTTTATGCTTGTAAACTTATGTTCAGGCATCATACCATGAACAATTACAGTGAATGTCCTATTCATAATGTACAATTACTGCTTTTGTCTAAAAATAATGTGGCATATGCTTTTCAACCATCAAGGCACATCTCACTTTTGTAATGTGTCTATTTTTTATTTGAGCTTCCCATTCGGGGCCTCGCCCACACGAATGTCCTGGCAAGGGACTAGTCCAGCCGGCAGCTCTTCCAAAAACCAAACCCAGAAAAAAAATTCCTCACCCAGAAAGCATAGGAGATTCCTCTAGGAAAATTGTCTAAACGAAAATTCATCTATCGGGGTCAAGAGCCTTAACTATCCTTTGTATTCCGACTGAACCCACGGGTCACATGGTCGAATCAAAGGAGGGACTTGCACTTGGTTCACAGAGATCAATGCTTTTTTCCCCTCAAGTGAGGCAGCCGTTGATTCTTTCCCATAGAACAAGAATTATCCTATGACTTACTTCAACTATCGTAACTTTGAACATAATTGAACTTTATAGGAATCCACTAATCCAACCAACCGGCCCATGGGTTTAGCCAACCGCCTAACCACTGTATTGGTGGGATCCCTCTTTATAAAAATTTGGCTGTGTTTTGTCCCGGGTACTAGGGAAAAGAGTTCCTAGGTCCCCTAGCCCGGCACTCATTCAAAAATATTAAATCGACACACCACTTACGCACCCAATATGAAATTGCCTTTTCTCAGATTCAACTATTTTCAAGACAAAATTGCAATAAAACCACAATGTTTCCATCATAATCCTCAGATTTTCAAGACAAAATTGCAATAAAACCATAATGTTTCCATCATAATCCTCAGTATTCTAGTTCCAGGGTCCAAGTTCCAACTTTTCCAATTTCCAACCATAAAATCCAAATTCCATTCATACCTTCCTCAGCGTACCTATGGTATCATCGGCACCCAGAGCGTCCACCACACCTAGTCAATCCCTCTAGGTTCACCTAGTACTTCACTCAGGGGCTATTTCACGGTTCCTAACTCATAGTACCCAGGAGTATGATCTCTTTTATCCATCAAATCCATATGGACTCTTTGTTGAGGATCAGCTAGATCAACTAACGAGATCCAGTATACCAAAAAGGAGCCATGAACTCATCTGTTGAAGACTAGCAAGGTCAACCAACCAGATCTAAGCTTGTGTTTAGAAAACAACTCACTCAATGTTCCATTCTTCTGTAAGGTTCCTCCCTTCCAAAAATAGGGGAAACAAACGTGTTTTTCCTCATCCATGCAAGGCACAACCATTGGCCTAGTCTTCTAGAATAGAGTTTCCCAAGAATGTATTTATCTAGCATAGGGCTTTCACTTAATCTGTTGGAGAAAGCTACTCGACTAATCGGGTCCACCCGTCCGTAGGATGGTGCCATCGGGGCATTCCATCCTCCCACTTTCCACCCTACTCGCGTCAATTTGTTTTCTAATTAATCCTACCACACTGTTTGACATAAATAAACATGTTCCTTAATTAATTAAGGCCCTTTTCACAAGGTTTGTTAAAACAGTCTTTTTCCACAATACAATAATGCCAAAAACAAGATTTATAAAAAAAAGTTTATACATGAATCAATTCCATACAAGCCAAACCGGCTCTCTTATTCTTTTCCTTTATACTGCCGATGATCTAGAATTTGGCCTTCCAGCCTCTACATGCTGGGCAAAACCCTACGGGACCATACACCTCATCGTCGGCCTGCTGGTGGCGAGGACTCAAGCCGGCCTGTTGCTCTCTCAGGCTCCATCGCTCGATCCTCCCGCCCCCCTTAGAGGGATGTTTGCACACTAGGGCGGGCTTATTCACCGCGCTAGCCTGGGCCCTCACAACTAGGCAGCATCATAATCTCTCGCCTCAATCGACGAACCTTATTCTCCCAATGGTATGAAGGATACCTTGGGTCATTATCGGGCTTTGCGAATCACGTCGCCCGGCTACACAAGCACGGAACAGAGTTAGCATCTGTCGAAGCCAGGAAAAACTTGCACTCTTTAAAGATAACAATTTCAATGCAATTTATTGAATACAGCATCACACAATTTGTAACTTCATACAAGGACACTGCCTAGCAAGAGGGGGGAGAAGAGTTAAGGACACTGCCTTATTTGAAAAGTGGCAAATGAGGGGGTGTGAGAGGGGTGGCTGTAAGGGGCGGTTGTACTACAGCAAGTACATTGCATAGGGACGGACAACGGTACGGACGGCGACACAACAGAGCATGCGCTACGCAGAAATGCGTGTTGTCCATGGAGCACCCGGGGGGTTTATATAACTATGGGATATACGTACGGGCACTGCGTAAAGCAAGGACGAAAGGACGATGTACCAGCAAAGGCTGTAGATCAGTGGCCTGCATGGGTCTAGGGGGGAAAGGTACGGTGTCGGTTAACAAGGAAAGGAGTGGTACGCATGTACCTTATCTGGTCTGGGGCAGCATGGGTGTCTACATAGCGGTACGTGTGCACCACAAAGTGGGCGGCGGTCCTTTGGTTCTTGTGCGGCCATCGTCGTACGGGCACCCTGGTAAGTGTGTACGGTCCAAATTTTGGGGCGAGGTCCCCAAATTTGGGGCACCGATCTCGATTTGCATGCCGCATTCCCCGGGGGGCGATTTTTTTTTTGTCCGGGAGGTTCTCTTGGTCGTTGGGGTTCAGATCGTTCGTCAATCGGACGCCCGGTCATGCATTTATTAAGGTTTAAAGGTCGAACAAAAAATGACTGAAATTTGTGTATAAGCTTAATCCGGTTTCCGTTTTGGATGCTGTAAAATCCTATATTAGGGTCAAATCGTGCGCAAATTCTAAATTTGGGCTCAAAATTTGAAGATTCTAAGTATAAATGACTCATTTAATAAAATCATTGATTTTTATACCATAAAAATCATTGAGTTTTTATACCATAAAAACTCTATTACATGGACATTTCTTTATTAGTGAAGATGGGTATGTTACATCCTTCCCCCCTTAAAGAAATTGAGATGTCCTCATCTCGTCATGAATTGGGGATAATCCTTTAAGAGTGTAGCTTCATCTTCCCAAGTTGCATCCTCTTCAGGGTAATCTTTCCATTGTACTAGATGTTCTACAAGAGTTCTATTTTGGAGTTGCCTTTCCCTAGAATCTATGATGCTACTAGGCTATAATTCAAGGACTCCTTGAGTAGGGATTACAACTCGTCATCAAGAATATGATCGAGACTGGGTACATAAGGTTTTAACAAACTTACATGAAATACATTGTGGACTTTGATATGACTGGGAGTTGGAGTTTATAGGCACTTTTACCTAGACACTTGATAACTCTATAGGGGCCACAATACCTAGGGCTGAGCTTCTTATATTTCCCAAGTGATAGAGAACTTCGTTTGGGTCGCACTCGTAGAAGAACTTTGTCTCCTTCCTTGAAGATCCTTTCAGACCTCTTGGTGTCAGCATAATATTTTTGTTGATCTTGGGTAGCTTTAATATCCTTTTGGATTGCCTTGGTTTGTTTCTCCATCTCTTTGAGCATTTTCTTGGATGCCTCAACTCTTATGGTTGGATCAGAGAAATTTAGAGGAGACAAGCATTCTTGCCCATAGAGTGCTTTGAATGGTGACATTCCTATGCTCTGATGAGATAAGATGCATTGTAGGCAAATTCTACCAGAGGAAGGTTTTGAATCCACCTTCTTGGTTCCCGTCCACAATATGCTCTGAGAATGTCTTCAATTACATTACAATAAACTCATAGTGGCCATAACGGGTATTGAAGGTTGTCTTGGGTATATCTGCTTTCTTGACTTTGATCTGAAATAGTAACCAGACCTCAAATCTATTTTCGAGAAGACTTTGGCCCCATGAAGCCTGTCAAGAAGTTCGTCGATGCGAGGGATTGGATACTTATACTTGATAGCAGTGACTTGATTCATCCCTCGATAATCTATGCAAAGACGAAGAGTTCCATCCTTCTTTTTTTGGAAAAGGACAGGTGCCCCCCAAGGAGAGCTACTGGGGCGTACAAATCCTTGGTCAATGAGTTGGGAAAGTTTCTCTTTAAGTTCAATGGCTTCAGGAAGGGACATTTTATAGGGCATTTTTGAGACGGGTTGAGCCCCAAGGATCACCTCGATTTCATGGTATCAACTTCTCGAGGAGGCGGTAGCCCTATAAGCTCATCAGAGAAGATGTCAGAGAAATCTTGGAGACAAGAGCGTTCTGTCTCCTTACTAGGTTCAATGGCTTTGTTGAGCTTAACTAAGAAAACTTGCTTACCCTTACGTGTTCCCTTGAGAAGATGTTTTGCCTTGACTACCCTAGATTTAGGTTTTCCTGTTATCCCCTGAACAGATATTACTTGGCCATGCTCATTTTCAAAAGTGATACTCCCCTGGTTACAATGAATGCTAGCTTTGTTTGCAATTAACCAATCCATCCGAAGGATTCCATCATAAATTCCTAATGGCAACACTCTAAAGTGGCCATGAGTTTGCTCATTACCCAACTCAAAATCAAGGTTTCCTATAGAGTGGCGAGATACTACTTCTTTTCCACTGGCTAACTCTACAGTCATTCTTCTAGTTGTTTTTTGACCCAAATTTAATTTTTGCGCACCTAGGAGAAAGAAATGAATGGGTACTGCCACAATCAATCAAAAGCTGAAATGGCTTATCCTGATGATGAGTGGCTGGGGTTTGGATTACACCAAATTGTTTATTCGGACCTTGGTGTTCTACTGCCGTGCATGGACGGTGGCGCGCTCTTCTTTAACCATTTCCAAGGTTAGTTCTTCACTTATAATACAGGCAGTCCTAGAGCAACTGCTCCTTCGTGGCCTCTGCCACGTCCATCGCCTCTTGCACCTTGGTGGATAGGGGTTCCACGGCCTTGATTTCCTCTGCCACCTTGGGAAAATGATGTTGTCATCTTGGGACACTTGGCCCTGAAGTGTCCCGGCTCATTGCACTCAAAACTCCTAACCAGAATGTGGAGACAAGAAGCTTCAGAAATGAAAGAAGACCTTTCCCCCCGCCGAAGTACATTCTCAGGAACTCCGGCTCTCTCCATAATGAAAAGGGAAGAGCTTCAAAGCGAGAACAGATGCTTCGGATGTCAAGGACTTGGGCACTAGCTCAAGGATTGCCCATCTCCTTTTGTGGGCCAAGGAAGCCAGGGTCCCAGAGTTCCGAGATAGACTCCTTCATATCAGTCCAATCAGGGTCCCCCGCGCTAGAATCAGGGTAACCCAAAAAGAGTGCCAGCTCAGCCTACAGCCTCTATGCAAAGAAGTTAACTCCCTCCCAGAATCAGAATAACCAAAGAGAGAGAGTTCGACCTCAGACTGCAGTAGCTACAGCAGTCACTATAGCTGAGGAAGTGGAGGAAGAGCAAGGACAGATCTATGCAGCATCAGGGGAATAACCCATCAATTCTCAGTCCTCCAGAATCCAGTAGAGTACCAAGGTAAGAAATTCAAGCTTTTGATTGATTCAGGCAGTACTCATTCTTTTATTTCCCCAGGATGTTTGCGTAAATTAGTCCTAAATCAAAAATCAGGGAAACCTATGCAAGTGGAATTAGCCAGTGGGAAGATTCTTTTCACTCACCTTGAGACTAACCTTATTCAGTTTAGCCTAGATGGGAACGTAACAAAGTGCCAATTCAGAGTCCTACCCCTAGGAATATATGATGGAATCCTTGGAATGGATCGGCTCCAAAAGAATCAGGCTGACATTCATTGTCACAAAGGAACCATATCTTTTCTTGACCTTCACGAGAGTAAAGTTCAAGGAATTGGAATTTTCGGATCCCGAGTGCTACATTTAGTTAAGGCTTCCAAATTATTAAAAGGGCTCAGAAAGAAGCAAGCTGTGTATGTTGTTAAAATGAATCTAGTAGACATAAAATGCAAGGGTAAAGAACTAGAGTGGTTAAGTGAGTATGCAGATGTGTTTGGTGAAGAGCAGAATGAGATGCCTCCATCTCGTGAAGTAGATCATGAGATAAAATTAATCCCTGGAGCTCAACCAGTAGCCCAACGTGCATACAAAATGCCAGTCCTTGAAGCCATAGAACTTAAGGGAACAATTAAGACAACTATTAGAGCAAGGATTTGTCAGACCTAGTGTCTCACCTTGGGGTGCGCCCGTTCTCTTTCAAAAGAAGAAAGATGGAGTGTTAAGACTCTCTATTGACTACAGAGGATTGAATCAATTAACAATTAAGAATAAGTATCCTATTCCTAGGATTGATGAACTTTTAGATCGGTTAAGTGGGACCCAAATGTTCAGAAAGATAGATCTCAAATCCGGGTACTACCAAATCAGAATCAAGGAGCATGACATCCCAAAGACAGATCCCAAAGATAGCATTCAACACTCACTATGGGCATTATGAGTGCACAGTCATGCTGTTTGGATTGACTAATGCCTCTTATGCAAGATATTCTCAGAGAATACTTGGATGATTTTGTTCTTGTCTTCTTTGATGATATCTTGGTATACTCAAAGAATGTTGTAGACCATGAAGATCATGTGTGCAAAGTCGTCCTGGAAATCCTAAGGAAACACCAACTTTTGCAAAAAGAAGAGCAAGTGTTCCTTCTCTGTTGACCAGGTTGAATACTTGGGATTCATAGTGTCAAAGGATGGGATTTCTCCTGACCCTACAAAGATCCAAGATCCTTTATGCATCTTTCTATGCATAGAAATCAAATTTAATAAGAATAACACTTTTATAATAAAAAAATTCCATTATGCATCTTTCTATGCATAGAAATCAAATTTAATAAGAATAACACTTTTATTAATAAAAAAATTCCTTGGTGCATCTTTCTATGCATATTTTTTAAACTGAATATGGAAGCTGTCACTCGGTACGTTTCCATACCTAGGGTCAATCTGATTGAGTCTGCGCGTCTACCCGCTGAATCTTCCACTAGAACTTCTGGCACAACATCCACCCATTTGACTGCTATCTCCTCAGCTTTATTATACTTTAAACATACAACTAGCTTGAGAATTACTTTCCCCCCCAGATTCTTCAAAAAGATGTAGCTTAAAGGCATTACAAGTGCATACCCATTGTGCATCCCTTATGAGTATGTGAATACATGTGAACCACTTTAAGGCAACATGCCAAGGCTGGGAACCTTTCATATAGATCAACATCCAATGTACATCATACAAAATGAATTTATGAAACCAAAATTCAATGAGTATGTCCCTTCTCCAAGATAATGGCGTAGACATGAGTAGAACCAATCTTTGGACCCTTTGCAAAATCAAAATCTGGTTCTAAAAATCAGATTTATGCAATTTAGGCATCAAGACCTGAAAATCTGATTTTGGAATATCCACCTCCATGTGAAAATCAGCTTGATTCCATAAAATATCTGCATATTCAGTCTCAAAACACCTTTGCAAATGAGAATAATGCTCCCAACAAGTAAAGAAAACTTGCTTCAAATGAACAACAATCATCTCCTCTTCAAAATCAAGCATTTTGGGCATTGGTGACCCAAAACAACACCTTCCTTGAGATTGAATCATCCCACTCATCAAACTCTGCAATTTAAGTAAGAACAACATCCAAAACATAACATCTCTATCAAATCCACAAGGTTTTTGCAAAATCATGCATAAAAACCTCTTTGCATAATCATCAGTCTGCAAAATCTTATTAAACCATATGAAACATGGACAAATGAATCATCAAACTCATCAACTTGCATCTGCAAAAAACTAATCTCTTCAACTTCTAAAATCAAAAATTCAGAAATTTGCTCTTCAGAAACATCTCCAAAATTATCTTCAACCACCAATTATAGCAGCAAATAACACTTCAGTCAAATCAGATTTCCCTTCAAAGTGACATAAGAAAGGTTCAATGTTGAAAAACACTTTTGCAACCATCCAAGTTTGCTTCTTCAACATTTGCAACATCTGTAAATGTAAATCCCTCACTTCAGAACCTGATTTAGGCTCCAAAAGCCTCTGTTCCTGATTTTTCCTATTCATGAAATTGCCAGTCCGATCTATTTTAGACCCAATCCGATTTGATTTAGGGCTAAAAATCGGTGTATTAGCCTCTTCTTCACACACTTTTGGCAAAACAAAATCAGTTTGCTCATGTTTCACCTCATAAGCATCATAAAAATCTGAATTTGAGTCAAAATCAAGTAGATTAGTGAGTTCGTCTTTAATGTGAGCATTCTTTGAACCACTTTCAGCCTTCTGTAATACTGAATTTGAACTCTAGAAAATTCTGAATTAACACCTACCACATCAGGTTGCTCTGTTTTGCATTCAGGCAACGATGCTCGATCTTCAATTTGAGAGAAATTGGCTTCAAAATCAGCAAATTCAGCTTCATCTAACTTCTTTCTATCACCTTGCATTGCAATGTGAAGAAAACTTCCAAAAAGAATTGCTTTGTGGATGTGAAAGTGCTCATTTTCAGCTTCTTGATTGTCAAAGTAGTCATTTTGACCCTCCTGATCCTGATTCTGAATTGACTTACTTGTAGAAAAATCAGATATTTGGTTTTCCAATGTTAAAATGCAACTTTCCCATGCATTCCCCTCATCATCCATGTGATTGAGGTCATGGAGTTGAAGACATTCCCCTTTTTGGTTGGTGCCTGATGTTGTTTTAGGGTGTCTTAGGGGTTGTTGTTGGCTACTTTGGCCCACACTCGAATGCATTCCCTTCACTCCAATCACCGGCACTCCGATTGCTTAACTCCACTCCTCTTCTTCATCATTACTACTCTCATCACTCTCAAACTTCTCTTCAAACTTCTCTTGCAAATTCTCACATGCTTTATGCAACATTCTCACACCCTTCTTGCTAGAACAAGATCTACATCTTCTACCCTCATGATCCCTATGATACTCATATGCATCTTCCAACACTCCTTCAAATACATCTAGCTTCTTTCTATCTCTCTTCATCTTCTCACATGATGATGCTTTATGAAAATGCTTTATGATTTTGTGAAATTTTGTGCATAGATCAATCATGCAAAACGTCATGCATTGATCTCCTTTTGAACATGGCTCACACATGTATGAGCATTCATTTGTGGCATGGTTATGCCTCATGCAAATCAAACACTTCTTTTTCTTCTTTTTACCCATATTTGAAGTTAGAAATTAGATAGCTATGTGAGCTCTCATATTCAATGCACCACACCAAATAAAGCCCATATGTATGCTTGGAATGGAGAGCTGTGGTGTTATACCGAGATCCACCCCACTCATGACAAATAGGTGCTCAAACATTGCTAAAAACTTTCTAAAATCAGAATTTGAGGTGTTTATTATGCAAAATCTGAATAATGGCTTACTTGGAACACGTCAACCTCCAATGTGAAGTAGCACTTTGAATGAGGAATTCCACCATCCCATCCAAGGATATGCAGATTCTAATTCAGCTGCACCTACATATTCTGATTCTACTGCACTTGCATATTCTGATTCTGCTCCACCTGTGCAGGTTCTGAGTAGTCTATGCTGCAAGATCAGAGCAGTCTACAGAATCAGAGCAGTTTGCAAACGGGTTCAAAGCAGTCTGCAGCAAGTTCAAAGGTGGAACTCTGATTTCTGAAATGGTTTAAACTGAATCTGATTTTGCCTTCTGAATCTGATTTCGCCTTTTGAATCTGTAGCAGTTATTAAATCTGCTCACTTGCTTTGCATGCTCCTATTGTAGGCTCCATCCCAATCAACCATTGTGGTTGAAACCACCGTGAATCGCCAATGTTTAATAGTTACATAGCCAAGCAGTTAAGCAGGATACAATTTCTCCATAAGAAACATGTTGATTAGGCGAAAACAGAGATTTAGACACAGTAAAAATGTAATGCACAGACAGAACTTTGACAGAGCGAGGTCACACAAGAGATAAAACCCTAAAAATATGCTTCATTCTCCTCTCTTCTTTTCTCTCTTCTCTTCTCTTTGCATTACATTGCTTCCCCTTCTTTTCTACCTTGCTCAAAAAACGTTTCTCTTTCCCCAAAACGTTATTCTTGAGTAACTGTTACATATCGTAACTTCCAAGATCCCAAGAAATACCACCTTATAATTCCGACTTAGCACATATCTAACTTACTACATATCCAACTTAGCAACATTCATCCTAAGAGAACTATGTTGAAATTTGAGCATAATGATGAGCTATGGTGGATCAAACACTAGAATCAATATCATTAACAAAGTGATTAGCAAATGATTAAGATGTAATTAGTGAATAATTAGCAAATAGATTAATGTAGGCATGGATACTCAAAAACCAGCAAATTCTCATTAGGGCTATGCCTCAATTTATAGAGTTTACATCAAGCATCTAATCCCATTGATTTCTCCATGATTCACTCCCAGAATATCTCCACCTTTTGCCTGATTCTCTCCACCTCTTCTCTTTTCCCTGAATATCTCCCAGAATATCTCCACACTCTTAAATTCCCTCATGCTACCCTTTATTCTCTCCCAGTAGATTCTTCTCACCTTTTCACAGGTTCTTTCACAATTACATCTTCTCTTTTACAGCCTCTATCCAAGAGCTTGTTCCCACACACACCCTATTCACTTGTATATTTCAACACCTCCCCTCAAGTGAATACTCCTAGAACACCTAGACCCTATACCAAGTTTGCCTCCCCTTACTTGGAAGTCCGCGACCAGTGTCTACTCCTCCCCTCAAGTTAACTCAGCACACCTAGACCCTGTATCAAGTTTCTTTCTTACTTGACAGTCCGCGACCAGTGCCTCAAGTCCCTAAACTCCATAGTCCTTGACACACTCTCTCTCTATGTGTCCAAGGCTACTATAAGTGCCCGCGACCTTGACTAAAGTGCTCACACATACATCTACCACGTGGCCTACATCATCGGTGGCTCAGAGGTGGTTTTACTTTATTGGGGCAGGTTACATTGGGTTGTGGGGTCTCTCTCTCTCTCTCTCTCTGAGAGATTTTCACATGGCTCCTCACTCTTTGGAGCCTCACATCTTCTCTTGTCTTCATTCTTCTTGTCGTGGTAGCATCTCTCCACGCGTCCGTCTCTTCTTTCAGTCTTCTCGGGGCAGCTTCTCTTCTTGTGGCAGCTTCTCTTCTCGTGTCCATGTCTTCCTTTAGTTTTTCTTCTTGGTGTGGATCCTCTTCTTGGAAAGAGATATTCTTCTTCTTTCATGGCTGGGGCTATGAGCTCGTCCGTCAGGTCATTTTGCTCCATGTGAGCAACATGTTTCAATGTTTTGCTGACAGTTCCTTTGGGCTTTTTATGTTTATCTTGTATCATTATGCAATGCAAACCCAAATTTATGCGGGAGGTCTTACCACTTGCCTTATTCTGGACAAGGGCAGTGTCTGTTCCCATTTTTACACTGATGCAATGTGCCCAATACATAATGCGTATAGCATTCATTCTCATGCACATTCCAAATGCAACTCTGGCTGTGAATAATCTTGAATTTGAGTGAGATTTACAGGCATTAACCAAGGGTTAAATGCAAAATGATGATTTTCACAAATTTATCAGCACAATTTTTCCAGAAATTACATTAAATCAAGGGTAACCAATTTGTACGGGATGGTTGGAGTATCAAACCAACTCCGATTTGCAATCTGAAGTTATAGGGATCTGTATCAGATACCTAATGGTTAATTTGAACCCTTAATTGCACCAAAGTACAGTGATTAGTACTGATTAATCACTGATTAATCACTAATTAGCAAATTAATGCCCTGTTTTGTGTGCAAAAAACAGAGTATGCGGGGAGTTCAGATCTGGTGCCTTCCACTTCAAATGAGCTCAAATGCTTTCAAAGGCATCAATAGTAATGAGTCTAGTAGAGGATTAAGCCAAGAAACACAAGATTTGACCAAATATTGAAAGCTTAATCTCTGTTTTACCAAAGTCACCTGCAGATTTGATGAAGAGCTTTGATCTCAATGTAGACTTGATGAAATTGAATTCTATCTTCACCAGCTTGTAGAGCATGCTTGATTACCCCTTGGGCTAAGAGGAATTAGAGAAATTTGAACTGATGAAGTGGAGATTTGCAATTTACTCAGAAAAATCAGCGCTGGCCAAATCGTCGATTTCTCCTCAACGCCTTCGCGGTTTGCAGCGCCGTCTTGATGTGCTTGTAGCCAAAGGAGTTAGCTATGATATACTAGAAGCTTGTGCCCTAATTGTGAGTGTGCCAAGTGCTAGAGATCCTCCAATGGCTGGGGGTGAAGGGGAAGGTGAAAAACTCACTAAAAATTGATTTTTTTGGCTAATTACCTACTAATTCTAATTAATTAACTAATGGGCTCATAAATCTGATTGATCTAGGCATGGCTCTGATACCATGTTAAAATTTGAGCATAATGATGAGCTATGGTGGATCAAACACTAGAATCAACATCATTAACAAAGTGATTAGCAAATGATTAAGATGTAATTAGTGAATAATTAGCAAATAGATTAATGTAGGCATGGATACTCAAAAACCAGCAAATTCTCATTAGGGCTATGCCTCAATTTATAGAGTTTACATCAAGCATCTAATCCCATTGATTTCTCCATGATTCACTCCCAGAATATCTCCACCTTTTGCCTGATTCTCTCCACCTCTTCTCTTTTCCCTGAATATCTCCCAGAATATCTCCACACTCCTAAATTCCCTCATGCTACCCTTTATTCTCTCCCAGTAGATTCTTCTCACCTTTTCACAGGTTCTTTCACAATTACATCTTCTCTTTTACAGCCTCTATCCAAGAGCTTGTTCCCACACACACCCTATTCACTTGTATATTTCAACAAACTATGCCTTCAAAAGAGTGTATCTGCTATTACCACATTATCTTTCCCAGGGCAAAATTTGATGTCGAAGTCATATTCTTGTAGAATTTCAATCCATCTCCTTTGCCGCATGTTGAGGTTAGGCTGGGTGAAAATCCACTTCAGAATTTTGTGGTCAGTTACAAGCTAGAATTTCCCCCCAAGAGATAATGTCTCCATAATTTGAGGGGCAATGAATAGCTGCTAAGAGCTCCAAATCATGGGTGGCATAATTTTCTTCATATTACTTTAGATTATTTTGCGACGAGAAGTATAAGCGATTGGTCTTCCTTCTTGGCCTAATACACCACCAAGTGCTAGACTACTGGCATCAGTAACCACTTCAAATTACTTAGTGAAATCAAGAAGTTTCAGGATTGGGGTAGAAGTAATAATGGCCTTGAGCTGATCAAAACTGTTTTGAAGGTGCAAGATTCCTCCCTCTAAATTTTTAGGTGTCTAGGGGTAAGAACCTCTCTTCTGATCTTATAATTATTCCCCTCTCTGAAATAAAAGAAAGATCTTGTTTTACCCTGTTTTGGCCTGGAGAGAGAAAATTGTCTAGAGAAAGGTAATTCAAAATTGAGATATTTTTGGATATAAAAATCTTCCTAGTGTCTAAAATGGTTTCCCCTGAAACAGAAATTCAAAAAGAACTTTCCAATGTGCAATTGGAATTAATTGAAAATAGGTATAAAGGACCTTAGCCTAAGGGTCCAGATTTTTAGAAATGTTTGGATTATGATCCAATTAAGGTTCCTATGGGCCAATAGGATCAATCCAAGTGTAGGGAGGAGATAAATGAAGAATACAAGAAAAACCCCCCAGAAATAAGTAAATTCTCACATAAGATGAAGAGTGGACTAAGGACAAAAAAAAAAGAACTAAAAAAACTGAATTTTGACACCTCAGTGTGGGGATCTCCCCACACTGAGGGGATCTCCCCTCAGTGAAGTAGGCGCCTTTTTCTCATCATTTACTCCAATTTTTAATCAATAAAATAAGACATTTTTATCTCTCCTCTCTCCTATTTCAAAACTAGATCCAAAAAGTAAGCTGAACTGACCCAAAAATGGTCAAAAATTGACCAAACTAATCTGGAAAATTCTAGAATCAGCTTGCTTGGTTAGAGGCTCACTTTTTCCTATAAATAGAAGCCTCCCCCTTTGTAAAAGCTTAATGGTGTTTCATGCACTATTACTCTACTCTTGTCTTGAGCCATCTACATTGAATTTTTTAATAATTAATTATTTTTGGCCTAATCCTCTCCAAAGTGAATTGGTGGCCACTATTGCTTCAAACAATAGTAGAACCCTCAATCCCTCAAGCCAAAGGAGAGCTTACAAGCTCCATGTAAGCTAATTTTCTTACTTGTTTATAAATTTTAATGAAAAATCTATGGTTTTCTTGATTTTTATGAATTGCAGAGATGATTGAATTAAATTCAAATGCTATGCCTTTGATGAAAATACCACCCCCTTCTCTTCTTTACATTCCAACCCTTCTTAATCCTAGAAAGATTAACTAAGTGATTAATTAAACTCTTCTTATTATTTTTTCTCTTGAATTTAGAAAATTGTATAGATTAGAGTTTTGTAATTATAAATTGGGTTAATTAAGTTAATTATAGATAGATAAAAATGAGAAATGGTCAGCCATACAAAGGAAGTTATGGTAAAATTTTCTAAAATTTTATGAAAAAGAAAGTTTGTTTTTATGTTATTCCAAAAGAGTAATTCCCACCATTTTTGCATCTAAAAGAAATATTCTAATTACTCAATGTACATATTCACCTATGAATATGAATGGATATTACTGATATTAATTAAATTTGATTTCTATGCATAGAAAGGTGCATAATGTAATTTTTTTTACAAAAGTGTTATTCTTATTAAATTTGATTTTTATGCATAGAAAGATGCATAAAGGAATTTTTTATTATTATTATAAAAGTGTTATTCTTATTAAATTTGATTTCTATGCATAATGAAATTTTTTATTATAAAAGTGTTATTCTTATTAAATTTGATTTTTATGCATAGAAAGATGCATAAAGGAATTTTTTAGTTATAAAGCGTTATTCTTATAAAAATTGATTTTTATGCATAAATAGATGCATAAAGAAATTCTTTTTATTTTAAAAGTGTTATTCCTATTAAAATTGATTTTATGCATAAATAGATGCATAAAAGAATTTTTTTATATAAAAGTGTTATTCCCATTCAAGTTGATTTTTATGCTTAAATAGATGCATTTAGAATGTTTATATCAAAATAGATGCTTAAATAGATGCATAAAGAATTTTTGCATAGAAAGATGCATAAAGGAATTATTTTTATTACAAAAGTGTTATTCTTATTAAAATTGGTTTTTACGCATAAATAGATGCATAAAGAAATTCTTTTTATTATAAAAGTGTTATTCCCATTGAAGTTGATTTTTATGCATAAATAGATGCATAAAAGGATTTTTTTAAGTGTTATTTCCATTGAAGTCAATTTTTATGCATGAATAGATGCATAAAGAATTTTTATATTAAAATTAGTATTCTCTTAAATTCTATGTTTAAATTATAGGAGTATTTGATAAATGAATAATTAAATATTCTAAGAGTGAAATTTCTATCGTTTTATATTCACACGGATTGTAAAGAGAGAATTCAGGAAATCTATTGAGATCGAAATATTCAGATAAATGATTAATCTATTTCTTATTTTGAAATTCATAACTAATTTAGAAATTAGTTAAGTGAATATTCAAAGAAAGAAATTCAGTAAAATAGTAACTGAATTATCAAACCTTTTCAAGAAAGATAGATCAGGAAAAATCTTATCCGACTCGCATCTTGAATTAGACTATGACCAAGACCAAACTCTTTTGTCAAATTTTCGAGGAAAGAAGGTGTGACCAGTTTAGAAAAATACACTCAAAACTCTCACCAAATCTAAAACTAAGTTTGAGACCCTTCGAATTGATCTGTGGATCAAGGTTATAGAATTCGAGGAATTCTGGTATGAAATTCAAAATTTCGATCAAGAAGTTTTGGGAATACTGATTCAAGAAATACTCCTTGTATTCAGAAGAAAATCAAACTGAAAACTTGCAGAGAAATGAGATGTGATGTGAATAGATGTGATGAGATGCGATGTGAATAAGATAGATGTGAATGAATGGATGGATGTGGGTGTGTATGTGATAATAATGGATGTGGATGTGTATGTGATGAAAATGGATGTGAATGTGTATGTGAAGAATGGATGTGGATGTGTATGTGAAGAATGGATGTGGATGTGAAGTGATGTGATATAATGTGGATAGAATGCATGTGATGGGATGGTTATGAGATTGACTGTGGTGGATATGAATGAATGAATGTGATGTGATGGATGTAAATGGATATGATGTAAATGAATGTGATGGACGTGAATAGATGTAATGTGATGTGAATGAATGAGATGTGAATGTCATGTGAATCGAGATGTGAGTGAATGAGATGTGATGTAAATTGGGATAGATGTGATATGTGATGCGAATGAATATGATGTGATGAGATGTGGATATGGGTAAATGCGAGTGGATGTGATCTGATGTGGATAAATGAGAAAAGATGTGATGAGATGGAAAATGATGTGATGAGAATGGGAATACATATGAAATAAATGAGGATTGATGTGGAACAATGTGGAAAGATGAGAGTTTGTTACAGAAACTGTATTTACGAACTATTTTTAAATGACTATTTTATGTCAAAAATGCTGGGGAAGAATTTTGATCGTCATGTGAATGAGGTCGTGGAGACCTATCTGATAAAGTTGCAACAACTCACAGAGAGTCAACAGAGGACGTCTCACGTAGCAAGGTCGGCCGAGGTCTTAACTAGCCTCGATTTGATTTAAGTGGTGAGCTTCCGATACGGTGGATGAGGGACTAAGGAAGCGGCCTATGAGTGAAGCGCTAGATGACCTACAAAGGATCCTAGAGGGTGCTGACCATACAGTGCTCTTTGGGTCACCGAAGATATCCACACGTGCGTCGGGGAAGATATTGGAACAAGGAGTAAGAGTTGTTTTCTGAATTCAGGCATGGATCTGGTTGATTGACATTGCTGGTCCTCAACGGATGAGTCCATGGTTCTTTTATATGGATCTATTGGTTGATCTTGCTGATCTTTGGAGATTCCATTTTGATTTTTATAAGTGAATATATTGTCGGGTACTATGAGCTAGGAACTATCGAAAAGGCCCCTGAGTGGACAGATGGTGAGCGTTCTGGTTGCCAATATGCCATAAGTACACCGATGAAGGAAAAATTAGAAATTAGGATTCAACTGGATATTTTGGAGAATTATGATCAGTGATACTATAGTTTCATTAAAAGATTGTTTTAAAGACAGCTGAATTTGTGAAAAAGGTAATTTCATATTGGGTGTGTAAGTGGTGTGACTAGTTTTAAGTTTGCATGAATATCCAGCTAGAGCCTAGGGGGCCTGGGAACTCTTTTCCTTGGTACTCGGGACAAAACCTAACCAAATTCTTGAATGGATCCCATCACTACCAAGATTGGATGGGGTTAGGCTAGACTGATGGATCCCTAAAATGAGACTCAATTCTGTTATGGTACGATAGATGAAGTAAATCCTGGATAAAAATTGTTCTATCGAAAAGAATCAATGGCTGTGCCTCTCAATGAGGAAAAAAGCGTTGGTCTCTATGATCCAAGTGCAAGTCTTTTCCTTGATCTGACTATGGGACTTACGAGTTTGGTCAGATCAGTTTTGTTAGTTAAGACTCTTGACTACGTTAGAGTTAATTTATCTTGGAGGAATCGCTAGTGCTTTCCAGTATAAAGGTATAAAGGACCTTAGCCTAAGGGTCCAGATTTTTAAAAATTTTTGGATTATGGTCCAATTAAGGTTCCTATGGACCAATAAGATTAATCCAATGTAGGAGGGAGGAGATAAATTGAAGAATAAAAGAAAACCCCTCCTAAAAATGAGTAAATGCTCACATAAGATGAAGAGTGGACTAAGGACCAAAGAAAATAATTTAAAAAATTGAATTTGGCACCTCAGTGTGGGGATATCCCCATCATGAAGTAGGCACCTTTTTCTCATCATTACCCCCAATTTTTAATCAGTAAAATGAGATGTTTTCATCTCTCCTCTTTCCTATTTCAAAACTAGATCCAAAAAGTAAGCTGAACTGACCCAAAAATGGTCGAAAATTGACCAAACTGATCTGGAAAATTCTAGAATAAGTTTGCTTGGTTAGAGGCTCACTTTTTCCTATAAAAAGAAGCCTCCCCCTTTGTTTAATGGTGTTTATGCACTGTTACTCTGCTCCTGTCTTGAGCCATCTACATTGAATTTTTTAATAATTCAATTGTTTTTGGCCTAATCCTTTCCAAACCAAATTGGTGGCCACTCTTGCTTCAAACAAGAGTAGAACCCTCAAGCCGCCAAAGGAGAGCTTACAAGCTCTATGTAAGTTAATTTTCTTACTTTGTTTAATGAAAAATCTATGGTTTTCTTGATTTTTATGTTCTGAAATGTTTGAATTAAATTCAAATGCTATGCCTTTGATAAAAGGGCCACCCCCTTCTCTTCTTTACATTCCAACCTTCGTCAATCCTAGAAAGATTAACTAAGGGATTAATTAAACTCTTCTTATTGTTTACTCTCTTGAATTTAGAAAATTGTGTAGATTAGAGTTCTATAAATCTAATTTGGGTTAATTTAAGTTAAATAAATAATGATAAAAATGAGAAATGGTCAGCCATATTACAAAGGAGGTTATGGCAAAATTTTCCAGAATTTTGTGAAAAAGAAAGTTTATTTTTATGTTATTCCAAAAGAGTAATTCCCACCATTTTTGCATCTAAAAGAAATATTCTAATTACTCCATGTATATGAATATGCATGGATATCACTGATATTAAATTTGATTTTATGCATAGAAAGATGCATAAAGAAATTTTTTTATTACAAAAGTGTTATTCTCGTTGAATTTGATTTTTATGCATAGAAAGATGCATAAAGGAATTATTTTTATTATAATTTTTCTTATTAAATTTGGTTTTATGCATAGAAAGATGCATAAAGGCATTATTTTTATTACAAAAGTGTTATTCTTATTAAATTTGATTTTTATACAATGTACATAGAAAGATGCATAAAGGAATTATTTTTATTACAAAAGTGTTATTTTTATTAAATTTGATTTTATGCATAGAAAGATGCATAAAAGAATTATTTTTATTACAAAAGTGTTATTCTTATTAAAATTGATTTTATGCATAGAAAGATGCATAAAGGAATTATTTTTATTACAAAAGTGTTATTCTTATTAAAATTGATTTTTATGCATAGAAAGATGCATAAAGGAATTATTTTTATTACAAAAGTGTTATTGTTATTAAATTTGATTTTTATGCATAGAAAGATGCATAAAGGAATTATTTTTATTGCAAAAGTGTTATTCTTATTAAAATTGATTTTTATGAATAAAGAAATTCTTTTTATTATAAAAGTGTTATTCCCATTAAAGTTGATTTTTATGCATGAAAGGATTTGTTTAAAAAGTGTTATTTCCATTGAAGTATATTTTTATGCATGAATAGATGCATAAAGAATTTTTATATCAAAATCAGAATTCTTTTAATTTCTATGTCTAAATTATATGAGTATTTGATAAATGAATAATTTAATACTCTAAGATAGAAATTTCTATCGTTTTATATTCACACGGATTGTAAAAAGAGAATTCAAAAAATCTATCGAGATCGAAATATTCAGATAAATGATTAATCTATTCCTCATTGGAATTCATAACTAGTTTACAAATCAGTTAAATGAATATTCAAAGAAATAAATTCAGTAAAATAGTAATTGAATTTTCAAACCTTTTCGAGAAAGATAGATCAGGAAAAATCTTATGTGACTCGAACCTTGAATGAGACTATGACCAACACCAAACTCTTTCGTCAGTTTCGAGGAAAGAAGGTGTGACCAGTTTAGAAACATACAATCAAAACTCCCGCCAAATCTGAAACTTAGTTTAAGACCCTTCGAATTGATCTGTTGATCAAGGTTATAGAATTCGAGGAGTTTTGGTATAAAATTCAGAATTCTAATCTCAAGAAGTTTTGGGAATACTGATTCAAGAAATACTCCTTGTATTCAAAAGAAATACTCCTTGTATTCAAGAAATACTCCTTGTATTCAAAAGAAAATCAAACTGAAAACTTGCATAGAAATGAGATGTGATGTGAATAGATGTGATGAGATGCGATGTGAATAGATGTGATGAGATGCGATGTGAATCAGATAGATGTGAATGAATGGATGGATGTGGATGTGTATGTGATGAAAATGGATGTGATTGTGCATGTGAAGAATGAATGGATGTGGATGTGTATGTGATGAAAATGGATGTGATTGTGCATGTGAAGAATGGATGTGGATGTGTATGTGAAGAATGGATGTGGATGTATGTAAAAGAATGGATGTAGATGAGTATGTTAAAGAATGGATGTGGATGTATGTAAAAGAATGGATGTGGATGTGTAGGTGAAATAATGTAATGTGACATGAATATATGTGGATGTGAAGTGATAGATATGAATGTATGGATAGATGTGAGTAGTCGAACATGTGAACGATTGGATAGATGTGGATGAATGAGATGAGATGTGTATGAATGAGATATGATGTGGGTAGAAGTGATGTGATATAATGTGGATAGAATGCATGTGATGGGATGGTTATGAGAATGAATGTGGTGGATATGAATGAATGAATGTGATGGATATGAATGAATGTGATGTGATGGATGTGATGTGATGGATGTGATGTAAATGAATGTGATGGACGTGAATAGATGTAATGTGATGTGAATCGGGATGTGAATGAATGAGATGCGATGTCGTGTGAATCGGGATGTGAGTGAATGAGATGTGATGTAAATTGGGATAGATGTGATATGTGATGTGAATGAATATGATGTGATGAGATGTGGATATGGGTAGATGTGAGTGGATGAGATCTAATGCGGATAAATGTGAGTGGATGAGATCTAATGCAAATAAATGAGAAAAGTGTTGAAAGAACGGTAGAGGGGGAGGAGACACACACACAGGAACAAACCCTAATGTATATTGCAAACCCTAACCATAGAGGGAAGCCATCTCCTCTCTCACACAAAGCATAATGCACAAATCCATAATCCACACAATACACTATGAGTTGTGTCCACACTATCTAACCCTAGCTAATTTCCACACACTATGACCAGCTGGACACTCGGTCATTTATGTCACACATGTTCCTACCTAATCTGCCAGCACATAGCATAGCTGGCTCACACTGACATCGAGCTTGGATCTCAACAGCCCCTCTCAAGCTCATGATGTACTGCCGATGAAGATGTAGATGAAGGCGGTCATTTATGCCTCACACAGAAGAGCTTTAATTTTCCTTTTAAAAAGGATGAGATGGTGCTTTCCGGGCAAAAAAGGGCCGTGTAAGAATCCCTAATGTTAAGGAATTAAGACTAATTTTGTTGTGGCATAAGGAGACAGCTCATAAAGAAGCGTACTTTCTTGCTAAAAGTAAGGGATCTCTCTAGGCTCTCCCTCTAGGCTCTAGTTTCCCTCTCTAGGATTTTCATATCTCTTTCTCTTTCCACATCATCAATCTCATCCATATATGGAGCCCAAAAATAGGATACTCAATTTATCTCATATTTTTGATATTACTCATAGTTTTTTACTAATAAACCTTGTACATTTTCAACTCTTCATCTTATAGTTGGATCTTAAGAGAAAGAGTTGTCCTCTAATTTGCAAGATGAGGACATCTCGCATTTTTTAAGTGGGGTAGGATATAAGATTCCTCCCTCCTGCTTTTGAGGTGTGTAGGTGTAAGAACCTCCCCTTCTGATCTTATAATTATTCCCCTCTCTCAAATAAAAGAAAGATCCTGTTTTACCCTGTTTTGGCCTGGAGAGAGAAAATGTCTAGAGAGAGGCAATTCAAAATTGAGATATTTTTGGATATAAAAATCCTCTTCGTGTCAAATGGTTTCCCCTAAAACAGAAATTCAAAAAGAACTTTCCAATGTACAATTGGAATTAATTGAAAATAGGTATAAAGGACTTTAGCCTAAGGGTCCAGATTTTCAAAAATTTTTGGATTATGGTCGTCCAATTAAGGTTCCTATGGACCAATACGATTAATCTAAATGTAGGGAGGAGATAAATTGAAGAATAAAAGGAAACCCCCCCCCCAAAAAGAGTAAATGCTCACATAAGATGAAGAGTGGACTAAGGACCAAAGAAAACAATTTAAAGAAATGAATTTTGACACCTCAGTGTGAGGATCTCCCCTCATGAAGTAGGCACCTTTTTCTCATCATTACCCTAATTTTTAATCAATAAAATGAGATATTTTCATCTCTCCTCTCTCCTATTTCAAAACTAGATCCAAAAAGTAAGCTGAACTAACCCAAAAATGGTCAAAAATTGACCAAACTTATCTGGAAAATTCTAGAATCAGTTTGCTTGGTTAGAGGCTCACTTTTTCCTATAAATAGAAGCCTCCCCCTTTGTAAAAGCTTAATGGTGTTTATGCACTGTTACTTTGCTCCTGTCGTCCTGAGAGCCATCTACATTGAATTTTTTAATGAATCAATTGTTTTTGGCCTAATTCTCTCCAAACTGAATTAGTGGCCACTCTTGCTTCAAACAAGAGTAGAACCCTCAATCCCTCAAGCCAAAGGAGAGCTTACAAGCTCTATGTCAATTAATTTTCTTACTTTGTTTAATGAAAAATCTATGATTTTCTTGATTTTTATGTTTTGAAATGTTTGAATTAAATTCAAATGCTATGCCTTTGATAAAAAGGCCACCCCCTTCTTTTCTTTACATTCCAATCTTTATTTAATTCTTTTGATTGATTACTCTGTTGAATTTAGAAAATTGTGTAGATTAGAGTTCTATAAATCTAATTTGGGTTAATTTAAGTTAAATAAATAATGATAAAAATGAGAAATGGTCAGCCATACAAAGGAGGTTATGGCAAAATTTTCCAAAATTTTATGGAAAAGAAAGTTTGTTTTTATGTTATTCCAAAAGAGTAATTCCCACCATTTTTGCATCTAAAAGAAATATTCTAATTACTCCATGTACATATTCACCTATGAATATGCATGGATATCACTAATATTAACTATTAAATTTGATTTTTATGAATAGAAAGATGCATAAAGGAACTTTTTTATTACAAAAGTGTTATTCTCATTAAATTTAATTTTTATGCATAAAGGAATTATTTTTAATTACAAAAGTTTTATTCTTATTAAACTTGATTTTATGCATAGAAGGATGCATAAAGAAATTATTTTTATTACAAAAGTGTTATTCTTATTAAATTTGATTTTTATGCATAGAAAGATGCATAAAGGAATTATTTTTATTACAAAAGTGTTATTTTTATTAAATTTGATTTTTATGCATAGAAAGATGCATAAAGGAATTATTTTTATTACAAAAGTGTTATTCTTATTAAAGTTGATTTTATGCATAGAAAGATGCCTAAAGGAATTATTTTTATTACAAAAGTGTTATTCTTATTAAATTTGATTTTTATGCATAGAAAGATGCATAAAGGAATTATTTTTATTACAAAAGTGTTATTCTTATTAAATTTGATTTTTATGCATAGAAAGATGCATAAAGGAATTATTTTTATTACAAAAGTGTTGTTCTTATTAAATTTGATTTTTATGCATAAAGAAATTCTTTTTATTATAAAAATGTTATTCCCATTGAAGCTGATTTTTATGCATGAATAGATGCATAAAAGGATTTTTTTAAAGAAGTGTTATTCCCATTGAAGTTGATTTTTATGCATGAATAGATGCATAAAGAATTTTTATATCAAAATTAGAATTATCTTAAATTCTATGTTTAAATTCTATGAGTATTTGATAAATGAATAATTAAATACTCTAAGAGAGAAATTTCTATCATTTTATATTCACACGGATTGTAAAAAGAGAATTCAAGAAATCTATCGAGATCAAAATATTCAGATAAATGATTAATCTATTCCTCATTGGAATTTGTAACTAATTTAGAAATCAGTTAAGTGAATATTCAAAAAAAGAAATTCAGTAAAATAGTAATTGAATTTTCAAACCTTTTCGAGAAAGATAGATCAGGAAATATCTTATCCAACTTGAACCTTGAATCAGACTAAGACCAAGACCAAACTCTTTCGTCAGTTTTTTCGAGGAAAAAAAGGTGTGGCCCTTTTAGAAAAGTACACTCAAAACTCTCGCCAAATCTGAAACTAAGTTTGAGACCCTTCGAATTAATATGTGGATCAAGGTTATAGAATTCGAGGAATTCTGGTATGAAATTCAGAATTCCGATCAAGAAGTTTTGGGAATACTGATTCAAGAAATACTCCTTGTGTATTCAATCAATATTTATTTTATGCATAGGAAGATGCATGAAAGATTGATTTTTAATTCAAAAGTGTCATTGTCATTTAAAATGAATTTATGCATAGGAAGATGCATAAAAGATTGATTTTTATTTCGAAAGTGTTATTCTCCTTAAAATGGAATTCATGCATAAATAGATGCGTAAAGAAATCTTATATCAAAAATAAGAATTCTATTGTATTCTATAAATAGATATGAGGATGTGAAATGAATCAGATAGATGAAAATGAACAAAGAATGGATGTGGATGTATGAATGTGGATGTGAAAATGGATGTATGGATGTAGCTGTGGATGTGGATGTATGTATCTGGATGTGGATGTGGATGTACAAATGTGAATGTGAATGCGGATGTGGAAATGGATGTGTGGATGTGGATGTGGATGTATGGATGTGGATGTGGATGTGGATGTACGAATGTGAATGTGGATGTGGAAATGGATGTGTGGATGTGGATGTGGATGTACGAATGTGAATGTGGATGTGGAAATGGATGTGTGGATGTGGATGTATGGATGTATGAATGTGGATGTGAAAATGGATGTATGTATGTAGAGATGGATGTGGATATACGAATGTGGAATAATGAATGCGAATATGTATGTGAATGGATGTGTCATTGATATGAGTGAATGGATGAGATGTGATGATGACATGTGAATTGGGATGTGAATAAATGATTTGTGATGTGAATGAATCTGAGGTGATGAGATAGAAAATGATGTGATTAGAATGAGTACACATATGAATGGAATATGGAATAAGTAATGTGGACTGATGAGGGATAAGGTGGAAAGACGAGAGTTCAATCTAGAAACTATATTTGTGACTTGTTTGTAAATAACTGTTTTATGTTAAGAATGCTAGGGAAGCATTTTGACCATCTTGTGATTAAGGTCATGGAGACCTAACTGATAAAGTTGCAACTGCTGACGGAGAGTCAACGGAGGACGTCTCGTGTAGCAAGGTCGGTCGAGGTCTTGACTAGCCTCGATTCGATTTAAATGGTGAGCTTCTGGTACGGTGGATGAGGGACCAGGGAAGCGGCCTATGAGTGAAGCGCTAGGTGACCTGCGAAGGATCCTAGAGGGTGCTGACCATACGGTGCTCGGGCTCTGTTACTCTCAAAAAATCTTAAGCATTGTGCAAAGTATGAATCTTGTAATCTCAAAAAGTTTTATAATGATGGCTAGGACAATCAGCCTCCACTTCCCAACGCGCTTTACACTGATATCCAAGAGAAGAAGCTCTTGCTGCTTAAGTAAATGCAACCTCCCTTCTTTAAAGGAGAAGGTTCAAAGATTGAGAAGGATGCTGAAGTTTAGATTGAAGCGATGGGACGATTATTTCTCTGCTGTCGATACTGGAGTAGCAAATCAATCTATGCTTGCATGGTTTCGCCTCACCGGAGATGCTAAACTCTGGTGAAAACAGTGGCACCGTGACAAGGGAGTCACTGAGCATTCTCAAATGTGGGAAGACATCAAGCATGCCGTGAAGGAAAGATATCTTCCTCCAATGAATCCATAAAGATGAATGAGTTTTTTAGTCTCAGGCAGTGTAGCTTAACTCTTAAGGACTACTATTCCAAACTTATCACTCTTCGGAAGTATGGACCAGCTATGACTACTTCCCAGCAAGTGGCTCGTTTCTGTCAAGGGTTAATTAAACCCTTAGATTCCCACCTTGAAGCAATGAGGCCAAGCACGTTACAGGATACTCTCGTACGAGCAAAGCCCCTTGTGAAAGAAATGAGGACTTACAAAGCTAAGCCTCAAAAGAGATCTTACCCTGAGGTAGATCCTAAAGATCAGCCCTATAAGAAACCCCAATAGAATTTTCCCTACTACAACAGAGGGCGGCAAAGCAACTCTTTTTTCCCCTGCTCATATGCTGCTTCCTCTCGAGAAGGCCCTCTGTGTTTTGAATGCAATGAGCCGGGACACTTTAGGGCCAACTCTCCCAAGCTGGCAACATCATTTCCCCAAGGTGGCAGAGGAAATCAAGGCTGTGGAACTCCTATCCACCAAGGTGCAAGAGGAGATGGACATGGCAAAGACCGCGGAGGAGCAATTACTAGAACTACCTGTACTATAAGTGAAGAACCGACCTTGGAAATGGCTGAAGAAGAGCGTGCCCCCATCATTCATGTGGCGGCGGTAGAACACCAAGGTCCGAATCAACAATTTGGTGTAATCCAAACTCCAATATCACGGTAAGACATTCCAACTTTTGATTGATTGTGGCAGTACCCATTCATTTCTTTCTCCTAGGTGTTTGCAAAAATTAAACTTGGGTCGAAAAACAGCTAGAAGAATGATTGTAGAGTTAGGGGAGCTGGCTTTGGCGGAACTTTTACGATGAAGGCTTTGGCAAAGTCCTTTGCCATTCTGACAGCTTCAGCCATGGACACTGGCTTGGCATTTTTGACTAATGTGTCCAAGGGTTCGTTCATTCCCTGAATGAACCTCGCCATGAGTTGCTCTTCATCAAGAGGTGGTGAATATTTGAGTAGAAGAGCAAAGGCCTGGTGATATTCCTCGATGGTTTTGCTCCCCTGCTTTAGCTCTAAGAATTCGTTCATTTTGGTTTCCAAAAATCCAAGGGGACAAAATCTTTTTCTCAAATAGGTTTTTAGGTCGGTCTAGGACTGAGTATTTCTGTCCAGACGGTTGGTGTCACAGTGGTTCCTCCATGCTACTCGGGCTATTTCCACTATTTTCAGCCTGGCAAGAGCCATTTTGCTCCGTTCATTGTAACCTGTGACATCAAAATATTCTTCCATGGCTTCCACCCATTTCTCCACAGCCTCGCCTAGGTTCTCCCCTTCTCCTTTGAAGGGTCCTGGCTGAGTCCTATGAAGAGCCTTACGAACATCAGGGTCAAGCTCGTCATCTTCAGAGAGAGGATCTGGCTATCAGCCACGGTTCCCTCGTCTCATGATTCTGCCAAAAATTATATATTATTAAATTTTTATATTGATATCGTCGTGAGATCCTAAGACTTAAGAGGTTCGGAAATCAATTTCTTAAACAAGACAATGATCTTATTGGAGATCTATGACATATGTCCAATAACAGATTTTTCTTTATCAGATCGTCTATAAACAATCACTTATACAACATGGAATTTTTTCTCTAGAAAATATTTCTTTATTTATATATAAGTTGCAATATGTACATAGAGCAGCTCGGCTCCAGAATTCAAAATCTCCTCGGTAGACGCATAAGACAATGATACTGGGCCATAGTCTTGGGCCATAGTCTTGCCCTGTTACATAAGTTCTCTAACTGCGAAGGGAGCTATTATTTTCTCCTTAGGGATAAATCGACTAAAAAGTCTATAAATTTGGCATGAAAGTTTGAAATTCCGAGGTGTTGAATGATATAGAATGACACCACGCATCATTTTTAGCTTTATCAAAATCATGGCCAATGAGAGGTTCTGCCTCAGCATTGCACGCCGATCGCAAGAGGCGTGGATATATTTCCCTACAAACCACTTATGCTACTATCATCTCTCCGCTGGGTCAGGAAAATATAAATCCTTGAAATGGCGTGCGAGTCTAGCTTAGCTTGTTCGAGTTGAAGCGGAAGAGATGAGATGCTCGAAGGTGAACGCAGTCATATCTTGAGACTGGTTGAGGTCGGGAATATCGGATAAGCATGGAGCTTCCATCTATAATTTCCAATTCAATTTATAAGTTTTCAATTTTTTTGAAGTTTACTCAACATAATATTAGCAAAGCAAAAAACATTATTTCTCAAAATTTTAAGCAATTTATGCTATTGTTATGTAAATTTTACAACAATGCTCTGATACCAACTGTGAGATCCCTCTGTCCCCTCCGTGCACCTCATGTGCGGGGTAGGGTTTCTCACTCGGGCCTCGTCCCCATGAATATCCGGGCATGAGAATAGGCTGGTGGTCACTTCGAAAACTGAAACCGGGAAAATTTCCCGGTTTCGATTTTCGAAAGCAGCCCCCTCATGCGTGGGGTAGGGTTTCTCACTTGGGGCCTCGTCCACGAATGTCCGGGCATGAGACTAGGCTAGTGGTCACTCCAAAAACCGAAACATGGGAAAATTTCCCATGCCCGGAAAGCGGGGACGATTCCACCTTTTTGAATTTTCTTGATGAATTTTTCTAACGTGATCAATTCTAAGCTATCCTTCAATTGAATAAAGCAGATAGAAGGAAACTATCACTGATCATTTTAGTAAATTCAACGCTTTTTTCTTGATCAAGATTAGGCACAGCCGTTGATCCACTCATTTGAGAAATTTATCATGGAATTGACTAGCTACTCGGATCCTAGTGTAATCCTAAGATTTTTCAGTTTGATTATTAAAACTCCACTGATTCTAGCCTAACCCCATCCGGCCCCCACCCTACCACCACTGGAATCGGTGGAACCAAACAAGTACTCACCCACCCATAATTGAAATGCCATTCTTAACTTTAGCTTTAGAAAACAGATACGCACACACTCCTCTTTAAAACTTTAATCTATAAAACAATCCATTGACAAACAATTTACTGGTTACATATGTCATACTTCAAAATTTCCATTAAGTCTTTGTTTCTCACAAAATAGTATCACTCTGGACTCTTCGTTGAGACTAGCAAGTCAACAACGAGATCCAATGATAGATTACAATAAACATAGGTCCATTATATAATATCTTCCTCGACATATGCATGGATGTCCTCGGCACCGCGAGCCCGTACATCTCTTGGTCAGAACCCTCCAGGATCCTCCTTAGGTGTCCTGGCACTTCACTCTCAGGGACCGCTTCGTCAGCCCTCGTCCATCGTACCGAAAGTGCACCATTTTAACCATACCGAGGCTGGTCAAGACCTGGGTAGGCTTTGCCGCGTGAGCTATCCCTTGAACACTCCCTGCTAGCTGTTGTTTGCAACCGAACTTCCCTTAGAAAACATAAATGCCAAATGTTTCCTCCAGCATTCTGGCGTAAGACAATCCTTTTAAGAAAACAGGGTTTCTATGCAAATTTTTAGTTTTGATTTTGTTTGAATACCATGAATAAATCTTAAATCCGTATCCCAATACTTCTAGATCCAGGTCTGAATTCCAAACGAAATTCCTCGAATTCTGTTAACTTGATCCTCAAATCAAAATCAAAGTCTTAACTTGATCCTCAGATCAAAATCAAAGTCTTAACTTAGTTTCAGATTCAGAGCGGGATTTGAGTACATTTTTCTTGAGCTGGGCACATCGTCTCATTGATTGAAATTGATGAAGGAATTAGGTCTTGGTCAATAGTCTGAATCAGAGTTTGGGTCTGTAAAGGTTCCTCCTAAGCTATCTTTCTCGAAAGGTACTATTTCAATTTCTCTTTTTCTAAATTTTGTTCGACAAATATTTACTTACAGATTTCTAAAACATGAATTTCTTATGAGGAATAAAATAATCATTTATCTCGATCTCCGACTTTGATAGTTTAATTGAACTTTCTTATTACCATCTTAGTGAATATGAAACAGTAGCATTTCTTCTCGCAGATTATCTACTTATTCTTTTTTTCAATTTTTGTGGAAATTAAACAGAGGATTAAGGAGAACCCTTATATTATTATAAAGATTCTATATGCATCTATTTATGCATAAAATCTATTTCTGATGAAAGTCACACTTTTATCATCATAAAAAAAATTTATGTTGAAAATCGCTCTTTCATGAAAGAGTTTCTTTATGCATATAAATCATTTATGATGAAAATCACTCTTTTAATATAAAAGGATTTCTTTTATGCATATGTTTATGCATAAAATCATTTATAATGAAATTCACTCTTTTGATATAAAAAATATCTTTTATGCATATGTTTATGCATAAAAATCATTTATGATGAAAATCATACTTTTGATATTAAAAAAATATCTTTTATGCATATGCTTTTGCATATAAATCATTTATGATGAAAATCACTCTTTTAATATTAAAAAAATATCTTTTATCCATATGTTTATGCATAAAAATTATTTATGATGAAAATCACACTTTTAATAAAAAACTTATTCTTTTATGCATACTTTTATGCATAGAAATGCACGAAAACCAATTATGATAAAAGTAACACTTTTATAATAAAAAATAATGATCTTTCATGCATACTTTTATGCATAAAAAGCAATTATGATAAAAGTAACACTTTTATAATAAAAAATAATCTTTTATGCATACTTTATGCATAGAATTCAATAATGATAAAAGTAACACTTTTATAATAAAAAAAATTTCTTTTATGCACAAAAATCCATTTTGATGAAAGTAACACTTTTATAATAAAAGAAAATTATTTCTTTATGCATAAAAATCTATTTTGATGAAAGTAACACTTTCATAATAAAAAGAAAATTATTCCTTTATGCATAAAAATCTATTTTGATGAAAGTAACACTTTCATAATAAAAAGAAAATTATTCCTTTATGCATAAAAATCTATTTTGATGAAAGTAACACTTTCATAATAAAAAGAAAATTATTACTTTATGCATAAAAATCTATTTTGATGAAAGTAACACTTTCATAATAAAAGGATTATTCTTTTATGCATTAAAAAATAATATTAATCAATATGCATCTTCTATGCATGAAAATGACACTTTTAGAGTATATAATTGATAGGAATTACTCTTTTAGCATAATAAAAGATAATTCTTATTTCCAAAAATTTTACCATAACCTGCTTTATATGACCAACCATTTTTCAAATTTTTCTACTTAATTTTGTCTTAAAAAATAACTCTAATTGATTTAAAGTAATGTATACTAATCAAAATTCACTTATAAAAGAGAAAATATTATAAAAAGTTTAATTCCAATAATTATCACTTAACTAGGATAAAGAAGGGTTGATTCTAAGAAGAGAGAGGGGAAAAGTCTTTCGATCAAGGCATAGCATCCATTTATCACTTCAAACAATCATAAACATTAGAAAAACATAAAATCAATAAAGAAAATTACAAGAATCTCTACTTACATAATTTCTTGGAGCTTTCCTTTGGCTTGATGGTTTGAGGGTTCAACTCTTGTTTGTAACAAGAGTGGCCACCAATCTTTGGAAGAGGGAAATGTCAAAAACTAGTGAATTATTAATAAATTCACAGTTCTTGGCTTGGGAGGAGTAGAGTAACAGTGCATAAACACTATTGTTTTTCAACAAAGGGGAAGGCTTCTATTTATAGGAAAAATTGAGCTCCTAACCAAACAAATTGATTCTAGAATTTTCCAAATCAGTTTGGTCGATTTTTGACCATTTTTAGGTTAGTTAAGCTAACTTTTTGGAACTAGACTTGAATTAGGAGAGAGGAGAGATGAAATATCTCAATTTTTGAAGATTTAAAACTCAATTGCACATGTGAAGTAGGAACCTCATTCATGAGGGGGGAATCCCCCATGCTGAGGTGTCAAAAATATATCATTACTTCTAAATATCTCCCCTTTTTAACTATTAACCTTGTCCTTAGTCAACTCTTCATCTTATGTGAGTATTTACTCATTTTTGGGAGATTTTTCTTTTATTTCTTCATTTATATCCTCCCTACATTTGGATGAATCTTATTGGTCCATAGGAACCTTAATTTAAAATTTCAAAAAAATCTTCACCCCCAGGATAATGCCTCTTGAACAGACTCTTGATGAACAGATTATACTTAATTTCTAATGCTTTGAACTTATGTTTCGGGGAAACTTATTTTAATAAGGAGAGTTAGTTTTCCATCCAAAAATATTCAAAATCTGAATATTCTCTCTCTAGAATATTTTCTCTCTCTAGGCTAAAACAGGTAGAAACAAGATCTTTTATATTTCTGAAGAGGGAATTGATTACAGGGGAAGATGCTGGACATCTTGAGAGGCTGGGGAGGAATCTTAAAATTGGAAAGAGCACTTCTTTCACATATCACAATTGGTAATTGTTGGCAAATACAATTGATGAACAATTGGGGCATGAGTTGACATTTGATATTGGGTACATTAGATGCACTTTTTTATTTTAAATTCAATTACAAAAATAAAGTAGGTTATGCCAAATTATTTTCAAAGTACATCATATACGATGCTTATGAGTTAAGTTTGGGCTGCTCAAATGCATGTGTAAGGTTATCGAGAGAGATATGTTAGTTTTTGGACACTTTGACTATGTTTTATAAAATCATAAAATCCTAATTCAATAAAAAATAGTTGGGGTTGTTTTAAGAGTGTTTGCATTTTATTAATCACATCTAGATCCGTCAAAATACTAATTCCAATACCATTTGCATATCTTTTTATTACTTTTTTGACACTAAACTTTAATTCAAATCCATCTTTTCTTAAATATCATAAAAATTCTTCTTTTAACTAAAATATCAATACCTATGTTTTTTTGAATAAACTTGAAATCCAATTATCGTGCTTTTTCTCATTTCAATGAGTGCAATCCAATTATCGTGGGAATTCCTCTTTTACCATAAATTAAATCTACTTAAAATTCTTCTTAAAAATTACATAAAATATCCATTAATTCCATTAAGCTAAAAATTCCACTTTTCTCATTTAAACATTTGAATTCCAATATGGTGGGAATTTCTCTTTCATCATTTAAATTTATCTACATAAAAAGATAAATTTAACAAAATTTTCTCTTAAAATTTAAATAAAAATCTCCATTAATTCCTTTACACTAGGAATTACACTTTCCTCATTTAAATATTTGAATTCCAATATGGTGGGAATTCCTCTTTTATCATTTAAATTTATCTATACAAAAAGATAAATTTAACTAAAATCCTTCTTTAATTTTTAAATAAAATTTACATTATTTTAGCATCACAATTTGAATACATGGATTTCCATTGTCATGGGAATTACTCTTTTAACATAAAAATGGATTACTAGAAATTTCTCTTTTTTCTAATTAACTATTTATGCATAAACATAAAAATCAAATTTTCATGATTATAATGAGAATCATTCAATTAATCTAGGATGATTAATCCTAGAATATGGTAGGAAGTCCTCTTTTCATAATATAAATGAAAATGATTTATTTTGCCATAGCTCCACTGCTATTACTAATAATTCTTAATAAATTTGAAAGAATAAAGTTTAGTATTATTCATGTGATTAGAATAACCACTAATTGGATCATTATCCAATTATGGATTGATTCTTAATTTTACCATAAATTAAATAGCATAAAAGTATTAAAAAGCTATTATTTTAGCCTCCAATTAGACGAGCATAGAAATTACTTTTAGATTAGAGAAATGCTTCATGAGAAGCTTCATTCGAATTGAGAATAGGTCATAGGAATGACCATTCTTTGGTGGAGAGAGAGAAATGCTTAAAACCATTATAAATTAAGCATAAATAGAAATTTATGTGTTTCTTCATTACAATACATTAAAGAACTTCAATAGTATCCAAAAGCCATTCAAATAAATGCTTCTCAAGCTTGAGAGGGGTTGAGAAGAGAAACATTTGGAGATTTAAGAAAAAGAAGACAATAATCCATAGTTAACCTCCTAAATTACTTGATTCTTTGATCACAGTAGAGGCCCTCAACCAATCAATTGGTTTGGTATGTTGTTGGAGTCTCCAAGGAAGATTAAAGAGAGAGAGAAGCTCCAATATCTTCAATTTGTAGAGGATTTTTAGAGAGAGAGAAGCTCCAATATCTTCAATTTGTAGAGGGTTTTTAGAGGATAATAGAAAATAAGCATAACTTAGAGTAATACCGAGATGAGAATATAAAGGAATGAGGGTCTATTTATAGGTGAGGGAGGCCACTAATTGAGTCCAACTGAGTTCTAGATTTTTCTAGCTTCATTTTGGCTGAATTTGGACAAGTTTTGGACCAATTTGGCTCCCTTTTTTATTTGGTTTGACTTAGGAGAGAGGAGAGATAAAAATATCCTATTATTTTTTAGTTTAAAACTCATCCACACATGTGAAATAGGCGCCTCCTTGAAGGGCCCCCTTTTCCTTACCCATGTGTCAAAAATGAATGATTACTCCAAAATATCTCATTTTTTAATTATACTTCATAATTTTTAACTGATAAACCTAGTACTTAGTCAACTCTTCATGTTATGTAGGCATTTGCTCATTTTTTTTGGGTATTTTCTTTTATTCTTTGGATTTATCTTGTCCCAACACTTGGATTAATCTTATTGGTCCATAGGAACCTTAATTGGACCATAATTAAAAAAAATCAAAAATCTTGACCCTTAGGCTAAGGTCTAGATCAATTTTTATTAATTCCAATCGCACCTTGGAAAATCTATTTTGATTTTCTGTTTCAGGGAAACATTTTTTTTATATCTGTAGAATTTATTTATCCAAAAATATCCCAATATTGATTTACCACTCTCTAGAAATTTTTATCTCACTAGGCAAAAGAAAAGGAAAAATAATATTTTCTTGTATTTAGAAACATAGAATGATTACAAGGGATTGAAGTAGAGGCTTAATCAATATTCAGCCCGAGGAGGAATCTTAAATCCTCTCCCACTTGAAAAATGTGAGATGCCCTCATCTCGCAAAGTGGGGGTAACTCCTTCGCCAACTCTTTTTCTTTCTCCAAGTGGCGTCTTCTAGAGGGAAGAACTTCCACTTTACTAAGAATTCTCTGAGGACTCTGCTCCTGAGAATCTTCTCCCGAATGTCAAGGATTTCCTCAAGTTGGAGTACCATCTGGCCTTGAGTCGAAGAGATCAATTGTTCATCATCAAGCATGTGACTCGGGCTAGGTTCATACTTCTTCAGTAAACTGACATGGAATACATCATGTACCTTGAGATGGGGAGGCAGAAGAAGTTTGTAGCCTAGATTGCCCACTTTCTTTATGACAACATATGGCCCACAGTATCTGGGAGAGAGCTTTTTGTACTTCCCTAAGGATAAGGAACTTCTTTTTGGACGTACTCGAATGAAGACCATATCTGATTCTTCGAACTCTCTCTCAGATCTCTTTTTATCTGCATAATGCTTTTGTCTGTCTTGGGCTACCTTTATATCTTTACGGATTGATTGCATCTGCTGGTCCATGTCGTCAAGCATTTGTCTAGACATTTCGACTCTGATCAATGGATCAGACCAAGTCAATGTTGTAAGGCAATCTTGTCCATACAAAGCTTTGAAAGGACTCATCCCAATGCTCCGATGATAAGAAGCATTGTAAGCGAATTCGACCAAATGCAGATGACTTAACCACTTCTTCTTGGGTTCCCTGCTATGACCGAAGGATATCTTCAATTACTTGGTTCACCCTTTCCGTCTAGCCATCTGTTTCGGGGTGATAGGCTGTGCTAAGATCCAAGAAAGTTTCTACTGCTTCAAAGAATGCAGTCCAAAATTTTGATGTGAATTTGGGATCTCGGTCACTTACTATCCTCCTGGGTAAACCATGCAATCTAAAGATCTCCTTAAGGAAAACTCTGGCAACATCCACTGTAGAGTATGTTTCTTTCACTTAAATTAGATGGGCAACTTTGGTCAGCAGCCTGTCAACTACCACAAAATGGAGTTGTAACCTGATTGCACTGAAGGTAATCCAGTGACAAAGTCCATACTGATGCATTTCCACTTCATTTGTGGAATTTCTAGAGGCTGCAGTTTCCCTGGCATCTTGACTCTCTTTGCCTTGACTCTTTGGCACATCAAGCATTTTCGCACATGATCAAGTACATCCTTTTTGAGTCATGGTGAGAAGAAGCTTTTCTTCACAGACATATAGGTTTTTATAAACCCTGGATGTCCAGCTATCAGGCTATCATGGGCTTCTCTCAAAATTCTTCCCTTTATTCCCTCATCATTGGGGATACATAGCCGATTATTATAATACATGCATCCTCCATGTACCCAAGAACTCGACTCATTTCCTGAGGAGTCTTGCATTCTTGCATCAGAAGGGTAGCAATAGGGGCAAAGAATTTGTCCTGCATGATTTTCTCCTTTGCTTCATTAATCAATGGATTTGACACCACTGTAACGCAAGGAGGCTTTTTTGCTAAGTGCATCCTTTCATCAGTTTCGAGGAAAGAAGTGTGACCACTTTAGAAAAATACACTCAAAACTCCCGCCAAATCTGAAACTAAGTTTGAGACCCTTCGAATTGATCTGTGGATCAAGGCTATAGAATTTGAGGAATTCTGGTATGAAATTCAGAATCCCGATCAAGAAGTTTTGGGGATACTGATTCAAGAAATACTCCTTGTATTCAAAAGAAAATCAAATTGAAAACTTGCATAGAGACCCTGTTTTCTTAAAATCCATTCTTCACATACATATCCACATCCACTCTTTCACATACATCCACTTCCATTCTTCACATACAACCACATCCATTCTTTTCATACATAACCACATCCATTCTTCACTTATACATTCACATCCATTCTTTCACCTACATCCACATCCATTCTTCACATACATATCCACATCCATTCTTTCACATACATCCACATCCATTCTTCACATACAAAATAATTGTAATACGATAATATCATGGATTATATTGCAAATTACATAGTCCATTACACCTAAATCCTAAACTACACTTTACTGAGCTTGTTGCACTAAATTGACGAGCTCATTTTATGAGCTGTTGTTTCTTGTGTGGAAGAGATAAAACAATTCTTGAGCTCCCTCCACTCTGTGATTGCTTCAAAAAGCTTCTCTTGGGCTTTGTTGATATTGTATTGAGTATACCCTCCATGCTCTTGTATGCCATAAATAAGATTTTCAACATATTGCTTTCTACGGCGAAGAGCAGTGTTGTATATGCATCTTGATTGTTTTGGTACGTTAGTAATTGGTGCCCTTGTATATGTTAAATGTGGGGGACATCTTGTTAAAGATGTGAGATCACTACCCCCTATCAAGGCAGAAATGCTGACATATGGCTGCGAAGTTGCAGCGGAATGCGGATTGGATGCAGAAAGGAGGATGTTGAGAAGGTGGTAGTGCTGATTGAAGACAAGGAGGCGGAGCCGGATTTAGTCGAATGTCAAGCAGCGGAAGGCGGAACAGAGGATGCAATAAAGAAGTCATCGGAGGCTGCTGATAAGGAAAGTGGCTAAGCGGATCAAGGGATGTGTGGATCCGAGTCAGATTTCTTTGAAATCTACCACCGGGACATGCCATGTGTTGAAGGCATAGTTCTCTTAGGATGAATGTTGCTAAGTCAGATATGTAGTAAGTCAGATATGTGCTAAGTCAAAATTATAAGGTGGTATTTCTTGGGATCTTGGAAGTTACGATATATAATGGTTACTCAAGAATAACGTTTTGGGAAAAGAGAAATGTTTTTTGAACAAGGTAGAAAAGAAGGGGAAGCAATGTAATGCAATGAGAAGAGAAGAGAGAAAAGAAGAGAGGAGAATGAAGCAGATTTTAAGGGTTTTATCTCTTGTGTGACCTTGCTCTGTCAAAGTTCTGTCTGTGCATTATGTTTCTGCTGTGTTTGAATCTCTGTTTTCATCTAATCAACATGTTTCTTATGGAGAAATTGTATCTGCTTAACTGCTTGGCTGTGTAACCATTAAACATGCACTTAGCTACAAATATTTCTTAAGTGCAATTTCAATGCCAAATGATCCCATACTGGTCAAGGTGAAAGAAGTCTCATCACACGATCCAGATTATTGGAGGATGGTGAATTTAGTAGAAGAAGGGGGAAGTTCAGAGAAAGAGAAGAATCTAATCAAGGGATACTCCACTCATGAAGGAAGCCTCTACTTCAATCACAGGCTATGTATCCCTAAGGATCCTGCTTTAAAGAAACTAATCCTCCATGAAGCTTATAATAGTCCCGTTGTTGCAGGACACCCAGTCTATGCAAAAACATTAAATGCCGTAAGAAGGAGATTTCATTGGGCAGGCTTGAACAATGATGTCCTTTGGTACTTGAAGCAATGTCTCTCATGCCAAAGGATCAAAGCTGAAAGGGTCAAGATGCCTAGGAAACTTCAACCCTTGGATATTCCCCAAATGAAGTGGGAGTGCATTAGTATGGATTTTGTCACAAGTCTCCCCCCACACTGTAAGGAGGATATGACTCCATTCTGGTAGTAGTGGACTTACTTACCAAAGTAGCTCACCTTATACCAGCAAAGAAGACCTTCAAAGCTTTTGTTGGTAGTCCTTATTCAAGCCTTGGGCACTCAACTTTGCTTTAGTAGCACAGCTTATCATCCAAATATTGATGGCCAGATTGAGAGAGTCAATCAGGTAATTGAAGACATTCTCAAAGAATATTGTGGATGGGAACCAAGAAGATGGATTCAATACCTTCCTTTGGTAGAATTTGCCTACAATATATCTTATTCATCAGAGCATAGGAATGTCACCATTCAAAGCACTGTATAGGCGAGAATGCTTATCTCCTCTAAATTTCTCTGATTCGACCATAAGAGTTGAGGCATCCAAGAAAATGCTCAAAGAGATGGAGGAACAGACCAAGGCAATCCAAAAGCATATTAAAGCTACTCAAGATCAACAAAAGCATTCTGCTGACACCAATCTGCTGACACCAAGAGGTTTGAAAGGATCTTCAAGGAAGGAGACAAAGTTCTTCTACAAGTGCGACCAAAATGAAGCTCTCTATCACTTGGGAAATATAAGAAGCTCAGCCCTAGGTATTGTGGTGCCTATATAGTTATCAAGTGTCTAGGTAAAAGTGCCTATAAACTCCAGCTCCCAGCCCATATCAAAATCCACAATGTATTTCATGTAAGTTTGTCAAAACCTTATGTGCCCAATGTCGATCATATTCTTGATGATGAACAAGTTGTAATCTGATAAAAAACAGAAGCAGGAGGGAGCACACACAAGAGAAGCAAACCCTAATCTATATCCACCCCATCAATCATAGAGAAGGAGAGAAGCCATAGTCACCATCTCTCTCACACACACAAAGGAGAACACAACATAGTGTTATGTCCACACTACAAGGTAAACCTAATGTAATGTCCACACCACACATGACCAGCTGGACGCGGTCATAAACACACCACACGATATCTATCTACCATACTGTCACTCTGTCAGCACCCATGTGCTATCCTCCAGCTGTATACGAGCTTGACATTTCAACACTCCCCCTCAAGCTCGACATGTCCATCTCTAGGACTCCCAATCTAGTACGGAAATACTCGAACTTATCTTTACCAAGTGCTTTGGTAAAGATATCTGCAACCTGCTCATCTGTCTGCACATATGTCAAATCAACATGCCCATCTAGCACTTTCTCTCTGATGAAGTGATAGTGGACCTCAATATGTTTGGTCCTGGCATGATAAACTGGGTTGCTAGCAAGCTGAATACTACTCATGTTGTCACAATGAATGACAACTCTCATATCACTGTGTAACCTGACATCATCTAGCAACTTCTTCAACCACATAGCCTCACATGCAGCTATGGCTGCTCCACGATACTCTGCCTCTGTGGTAGATAAAGCAACTGTAGGTTGCTTTTTACTGCTCCAACTCACAGCTCTGCTACCAAGGCTGAAAACATAGCCACTGGTAGACCTCCTGTCATATGCACTACCGGCCCAATCTGCATCTGTATATCCATAGACATGCATGTCTTTTCCTGCCTCATAGAAAAGACCATAATGCACGGTAGTTTTGACGTATCTCAGAATACGTCTCACAGCATCCAAGTGAGGTTTACGAGGACTCTGCATAAACTGACCCACCAAACCAACTGCATAACTGAGATCTGGCCTCGTAATGGTCATGTAGATAAGACTACCAACCATTTTCCTGTACATGGTGATATCATCAAGCTCATCACCCAAATCAGCCCTAAGCTTCATGTTTTGCTCTAATGGTGTCAACATTGGTTTGCATGCTGTCATACCATACTTTGCCAGCATGTCAAGTGCATATTGCCTTTGCACCAGCCATATACCCTTGCTTGTTCTAATCACCTCAATGCCAAGAAAGAACCTTAAATCACCAAGGTCTTTCATATCAAACTCTTTGCATAAAGAGGCCTTAACCTCATCAATGCCTTTCCCACAATCACCTCTGATAATCAAATCATCAACATAAATGACTATCATCACGATACCATCATGTGTGTTCTTCACATAAAGTGAAGAGTCTGCATTTCCAACCACAAATCCAATACTGACAAGATATCTGCTGATCTTGTCACTCCAAGCACGAGGTGCTTGCTTCAAACCATAGATTTCTTTCTTTAACCTGCAAACAAAAGTCGGATATTTTGGATGTATATATCCTTCTGGCTGTTCCATGTACACCTCTTCTTGTAGTTCACCATTCAAGAAAGCATTTTTTACATCCATTTGATGTAAAGCCCAACCTTTTTGTGCTGCTAGTGCAATGATAGACCTCACTGTAGCCATCTTAGCCACTGGGCTGAAAGTTTCATCGTAATCAAGACCATAAGTTTGTGCATATCCTTTAGCGACTAGCCTTGCCTTATGTCTCTCTAGGCTGCCATCTGACTTGCACTTTACTTTATACACCCATTGCATTCTTTCCTTGAGGTAACTCAGCCAATTCCCATGTATCATTTTTGTCCAAAGCATCCATCTCTTCATCCATGGCTTTCTGCCATACATGCTCTCCAATAGCCTCTGTATAGCATGTAGGTTCCACATGCTTTACCATAGATGTCATGTATGCATAGTGCATAGCAAAATCTCTATATGTCAATCTTTCAACTGGATATTTGACTCTCTGGGATCTTCGCAATGCATGCGGGTCACTCTGTACACCTGTAACTCTAGCATGTGGTGGCACATATCTGTCCTGCCTAGCACCAGGTGTGCGTAAAACAGGTATGCCGAGCTCCTCATCCAAACTCTCAGAACTAGAGGACTCATAACCTGTGATCCCAATTCCTTCGACTTTCTTCTTGCCTTTATCCATAGCACTACTCCCACCAGTGCTCACACTCTCAAGTTCACAGGCACATTAGCCTCAAGTGAGTCAATAACTCCCTCATCTTTTGCTTTGTACCAACTAGCAAGCTCATCAAACACCACATCTCGTGAGATGACTACTTGTCTAGTTTGAGGGTTATAACATTTGTAGGCTTTTCGATCCTGTGCATATCCAACAAATACACATTTCTCTGCTTTAGGATCCAACTTCCGTCTTCTTTCATCAAGCACATGGACATAAGCTATGCATCCAAAGACTTTGAGATGTCCAATGTCTGGCCTGTAACCTGTAAGCCGCATCTCTGGCGTGCTTCCATGAATGGCTGCTGTAGGTGTTTTGTTCAGGATATACACTGCAGTAGCACATGCTTCTGCCCAATAGTAATCTGGCATGCTCTTTTCATTGAGCATTGCCCTTGCCACTTCACATATGACTCGATTCTTTCTCTCAGCCACACCATTCTGCTGAGGTGTATACCTGCATGTCAACTGTCTTCTTATCCCATGCTTCCACAGGAAATGCTCAAAAGCTTTTGAGGTGTATTCACCACCTCCATCTGTTCTCAAACATTTAATCCAACAGCCATATTGCTTTTCTACAAGAGCTTTGAAATCCATGAACTTTTCCAGCACTTCACTCTTCTCTTTCAAAAAATATATCCATGTCATCCTGCTGAAGTCATCTATAAATGTCACATAGTATAGACTTCCTTTGATAGATGGATTTTGTGCAGGGCCCCATACATCACTGTGTACTATCTCAAGTGGCCTGTTACTCATATTTCCTTCTCTAGGAAACCTCAACCTTGCCTGCTTTCCAAACTGACAGGCTTCACAAACATGCATATGTCCATCATATTTGAATCGAGGCAATCCACTGACAATGCCTCTTGTTTGCATGTTCTTTAATCTCTGTATATTGACATGTCCAATCCTCTTGTGCCACATGTCAATGTCCTGCACAATCCCATTGCTCTTTGAAAACATGGCTGAGCTCAATTCTGGTATTCCTGCATCCAATTTGAACAACCTTCCTTCCTTCTTGCCCTTGGCAATCAATCTACAGCCATGCTTAAAGTCTTCCACAAAACAGCCATTCTCATTGAATCTTACTTGTAATCCCTGCTCAACCATTTGGCCCACTGATGCCAAATTCTTTGTGATGGATGGTACATATAACACTTCTGACATATTCTTCACATTTCCATCATGCATCCTCAAAGGCACACTGCCAACATGTGTTATAAGATGCTGAGTATCATCTCCTGTGACCACATAACCATTTGTATCCAATGGTTGCATCTTCTCAAACCACTCACCATGACATGTCATGTGGTTTGAGGCACTTGAATCCATATACCATGACTCATCTCCTGCATTCTGAGAATCCATTGTCCCCATAATGTGCTTCATTGCAAAAAGGTGATTTGAACTCCCATCATTGCAAAAAGGTGATTTGAACTCCCATCATTGTTACTAGTAGATGCATAATTTCCATGTTGTGGTCTTCCATTCCTCATATCATTCTGCTTTTTGTAACAATCTTTTGCCATATGTCCAAGTTTGCCACAATAGTGACATTCAATCCCATTCAAATTTTGTTGAGGACCTTGCCATCGTCCTCTACCACGAGCACCTGTTCCAAATCTCCCCCTATGGGATTGAAATCCACGACCTCCACGTGATCCAAATGATGACTATGAATTCTGAAAATTCTGATTTGATTGTGGTTGAGTAGACCTGTCATTCCAACCACGTCCTCCACGGCCTCGAGGGGTAAATCTCCCCCTGCCTCGAAAGCCTCTAGATGAGTAAAAAGCCTGATTCCTTGCATGCTCATCATTGCTTGACAAGGATGCACCACCTGTAACACTCATACCACCAAGGCCAAGCTTCAATTCTTCCACAATGAGCAATGACACAAGCTCATTAAAGTCTGGCATTCCTCCCAACCTTACTGAGATGGAAGTATCAAAAGATTTGTATTCTTTGCCTAAACCACGCAATGTGAGAGCAACCAAATCATCATCATCCATCGGAGCATGGATTGATGACAAGGAATCTGCATAACCCTTGATTTCCTGAACATACTCATGTATACTCCTATTCCTTCGTGTTACACTGTGAATCTGTTACTTTAGTTGTATCTTCCTTGCACCAGTGTCTGTCTCATACATTCGGCACAATATACCCCATGCTTCTTTTGGTGTATCTGCATCTTGGATGTGAATAAGCAAGGCATCTGTTACACATATGGAAAAATAATGCAACACTTTCGAAGACCGCTCTACCCATTGCTTGTGAGCCAGTAACTGAGCATTATTTGGTTGAGGAGGTAGGTATGGCTCCGGGTCTTCCTCCGAGACAAGACTCCATAAACCTTTTCCTTTCAAAAAACTCTTCATTCAAAACTTCCACACTTGAAAGTTAGTGCGATCAAGCTTCTCTCCAACAATCTGTATCGGACCATCTCCCATTGTTGCAAAAATATAGTAGATGTACCCCTTTGACAAGTTGTATACCGGACCTTTAAAGCTTCAAATCTCTCCAAATCACATCAAATGCTTGAAAATTGTGTGCATTAACATCCCACAATGATGCATCAACAATGTACACTCGATCAAAGTTGAAACCAAATGATACTCCTTCACAAAAAATTTTCTGGTTTTTTTCTCGCCAGTAATTTCTCACCAGTAACCAGTCAAGATTATGCTCTAAATCCTTCAAATCTTATCCAAATTCAATGATTCAACTTGCATTGGCTTCCCAACACATTGCTCCAACATATCGTAGAAGGGTTTAATCAAATTCTTCAAGATGAATGAGAACCACCAATTTTTGTAGCTCCCTGGTTTGCTTTTTTCTGTATCTGTCAGGTACCACCTCTCACTAAAAATGCTATATCTCCTTCAAATCTTATCCAAATTCAAAACTTTTTGAATCAAAAGTTTAGCAACTCATAGGACTCTACTTGTACCAAAGGAATTAGGCCAATTTGATATAGACAAGGATTAATGCCTTGATTAAAAATGCTCTGTTTCTGGACAGACTTTCTGCAAACCTGCACACCTCTAATAAATGACTTCAATGAGCTCCAAATACATCAAATGAGCTGCAACCAAGCATCACAAGGCCTTAGCAATGTCTTTGCTAAACTCCCCAAGCTTTGAATGGAATCAAATGGAGTTGTAATGAGTGAATAGCATGAATTTCATTGAAAACTGTCCAGACTTCAGCTCCAGAATGCGCCGCCTGCTTGTAGGGGTTCTGGGGAGAGGGCTTTACACAATTGACATGATAGGCCTTTTAGTTATGACCTAATCTATCATGGGTATGAAGGGCAAGCTCTAATTTTGAGTAGAATTGCCACAATTGATCCTCCACGGGGCATATATTCTCTGGTTTGCAGGAGTAAAAAAAAAACAAAATTTTTCTTTCACAAATCTTCTGAAATACATCAATGTTTCATGCAATGATTTGCTCCAGTGTTGCTAATACATGTGCCCTTTCACAATACATGAGAATCTCTGTGTTTCCTTTGTATTTTCCCCGATACATTTGACAAAATACATTCCTTCACAAGCTTTCCATGGAAGCTTCAAAACCAGAAATTTTCTGCTTGCTTTATGCACTTCAATCTTCACTGAACTTGCTCTTTGGCACCTGCAATCCGCTCAAGGGAGTTTTGCTACTCTTACCAGTTAGGCCAAGCTTCAGATCTGTAATAACCGAGGTGAGCTCCACAGCTTTCTTTTGCTCCACAGCTTCAATGGCTTCCTTCACAGCTTTTTCTTCTTCTTCCCTCTTCTCTCACTCACTCTCACAACACAACTAATGAGCTCTTGGCTCTGATACCATGATAAAAAACAGAAGCAGGAGGGAGCACACACAAGAGAAGCAAACCCTAATCTATATCCATCAATCATAGAGAAGGAGAGAAGCCATAGTCACCATCTCTCTCACACACACAAAGGAGAACACAACATAGTGTTATGTCCACACTACAAGGTAAACCTAATGTAATGTCCACACCACACATGACCAGCTGGACGCGGTCATAAACACACCACACGATATCTATCTACCATACTGTCACTCTGTTCAGCACCCATGTGCTATCCTCCAGCTGTACACGAGCTTGACATTTCAACATAATCCCTACTCAAGGAGTCCTTGAATTACAGCCCACCAACAGGATCATAGATTCTAGAGAAAGGCAACTCTGAAATAGAACATCTAGTACATTGGAAAGATTACCCTAAAGAGGATGCAACTTGGGAAGATGAAGCAACACTTTTAAAGGATTATCCCCAATTCATGAGACAAGATGAGGACATCTCGATTTCTTTAAGGGGGGAAGGATGTAACATGCCCATCTTCATTAATTAAAAAATGTCCATGTAATAGATGAATTTATGAGTTTTTATGGTGTAAAAATCACTGATTTCATTAAACGAGCCATTTCTACTTAGAATCTTCAAATTCTAAGTCCAAATTTGGAATTTGCATACGATTTTGCCCTACTATAGGATTTATAGCATCCAAAACAGACACCGAATCAAGCTTATATGCAAATTTTGGTTATTTTTAGTTAAAAATGATGACCTTTAAACCTTAATATATGCACAACTGGGCATCTGATTGACAAACGGTCTGCACCCCAACGACCAAGGGAACATCTCGGACATTTTTGCTAAAAAACAATTTTCACCCCCCGAGCGGTCCGATACGCAAATTAAGGCCGATGCCCTAAATTTGGGGATCCTGTCCCAAAAAGGATCATACACACTCACCAGAGCGCCCGTACAACAACCGTGCAAGGACCAAAGGCCGACCATCCACTGTATGTTGACACGCACCGCCACGTGGACACCCATGCTGCCTCTGACCAAAAGGATATATGCGTACCACTCCTTTGTCTGTGCACCGCCACCGTACCTTTCCTCAGGCCCATGCAGACCACCACTGATTGCACACTTTGACAGTACACCGTCCTTTCAACCGTACTTTGGTCAGCGCGGACACCTATACCCCACAGCTATATAAACCCCCAGGGTACTCCATGGCCACCAACACGCATTCTTGCACGTAGAGTATACCCTGCTTAAGGCCATACCGCCATCCCATACCGTCCATCTATGCCTCCGTACTATACCTATAGCCACCCCTTACAGCCTTCCTCTCAGCCCCCCCAATCTCCCAACTCTCAGATAAAACCACCCTTGTGAGAAGAGTGTATACTTAGCTCGCCTCCCCCCCCCCCCGCGCCGTGTGCAGAGACTTACAACAGCTCGCCTCCCCCCCCCCCCCGCGCCATGTGCAGAGACTTACAGCAGCAGCCCTCACCCCTCAGCAAAACGTTTTTGCCTTTTCCTTAGGGACATCTCACAAATTCCCCATCCCCCCTATTTGCGTGGACTTTAGCAAGAGGTTTTCTGCCTTAGAGAAGGTTCACACGCTGCAGTTTTTGGCCAGCAAACGATCTCGGAATCGAGATCCGACTGAAGCATTATGACCACACCATCGAGCACTACAAGGTGATGTTCAGGATGGCCCCATCTCGGAAACACCAAAATATTACCTCGGGAGGAGCACCCAATAATGAGATTGGAGAAGATGCTCCTAATGCGGCTCCAACCCTCTCGTTTGCAAGCTCCACAAGGAAATGGTGGCCAAGTTAGCTTGGTTATCTTTTAAAAAGAGTTTTTCTTTAATATTAATGTCACTAAAATTCATGTTTTTCCTAGCTTCGACCCTAACTCCGTTCTGTGCTTGTGTAGCCGAGTGGCATCGTTAGCAAAGCTCGAGATTGGCCCAAGGTATCCCTCATACCATTGGGAGAATAAGGTTTATCAATTGAGGTGAGAGATTGTAATGATGTCCAGTTCTGAGGGCCTAGGCTAGTGCGGTGAATAAGCCCATCCTAGTGCGTAGACATCCCTCTGAGGGGCGGGAGAATCGAGCAACGGAGCCTGAGAGGGCGACATGCAAACTTGAGACCTCGTACCAGGGCAGTCGACGATGAGGTGCATGTTCTGGTAGGGTTTTGCCCAGCATGTAGAGGCTGGAAGGCCGAATTCTAGATCATCGGCACTATAAAGGAAAAAAATAAGAGAGCCACTTTAGCTTGTATGGAATTGATTCATGTATAAACTTTTTTTATAAATCTTATCTTTGGCATTATTATACTATGGAAAAAGGCTATTTTAACAAACTTTGTGAAAAGGGCCTTCATTAAGGAACATGTTTATTTATGTCAAACAGTGTGGTAGGATTAATTAGAAAGCAAATTGACGTGTGAGTAGGGTGGAAAAGTGGGAGGATATGGAATGCTGCCCTGACGGCACCATTCTGTGGACGGGTGGACCCGATTAGTTGGGTAGCTTTCCAAGAGATTAAGTGAAAGCCTCACGCTAGATAAATAGGTTCTCGGGCAATTCTATTCTAGAAGACTAGGCCAGAGACTGTGCCTTGCATGGATGAGGAAAAAAGCATTGTCTCTAGGAATCAAGACTAGTAGTTGCCCAAATTATGATCAATTACCCTATGGGTGATTTGATGTAAGATTCCTCCCTCTAGATTTTGAGGTGTAAAGGTGTAAGAACCTCCCCTTCTATTCTTGTAATTATTCCCCTCTCTAAAATAAAAGAAAGATCTTGTTTTACCTTGTTTTAGCCTAGAGAGAGAAAAAGTCTAAAGAGAGATAATCCTAAATTAAGATATCTTTGGATATAAAAATCCTCCTAGTGTCTAAAATGGATTCTCCTGAAACAAAAATTCAAAAAGAACTTTCCAATGTGCATTTGGAATTAATTAAAAATGTGTATAAAGGACCTTAGCCTAAGGGTCTACATTTTTAGAATTTTTTGGATTATGGTCCAATTAAGGTTTCAATGGGCCAATTAGATTAATCCAAGTGTTAGGATGAGATAAATCCAAAGAATAAAAGAAAATACCCAAAAATGAGTAAATGCTCACATAAGATGAAGAGTTGACTGAGTACAAGATTTATTAGTTAAAAACTATGAGATATTACTAAAAAATGAGATATTTTGAAATAATGATGCATTTTTGACACCTTGGTAAGGAGAGGGGGACTCTTGAGGTAGGCACCTAATTCACACATGTGGATGAGTTTTTAATTTAAAAAATTGTGATATTTTTATCTCTCCTCTCTCCTAGATCAAACCAAATAAAAAAGGGAGCCAAAGTGGTCCAAATCTTGTCCAAATTGAGTCAAACTGAACCTGGAAAATTCTAGAACCCAATTGGACTTTGTTTTATTTGCCTACCTCACCTATAAATAGATCCTTAGTCTTTTGTAAAAAAAATTTGTGAACTATACCATGCCAATATTACATTAAAATAATGATATTTTCTATTATCCCTTAAAAATCCTCTACTTTTGGAGAGATTGGAGCTTGTCTATCTCTTCAACAATCCTTGGAGCTTTCTTCTCAACATACTAAACCAATTGATTGGTTGGGGGCTTTCTTCTAAGATAACGAAGCAAGCCAAATCAAGAGGTAAGGAGTAATTTCATGGTTTTCATTAATATTCTCAAAAGATTTCACTTCTCTACCCCTCTCAAGCTTGAGAAGTATATAAAAATTTCCATTATGCATCTTTCTATGCATAGAAATTAAATTCAATGAATACAACACTTTTATAATAAAAATTTTCATTATGCATCTTTCTTTGCATAGAAATTGAATTCAATGAAAACAACACTTTTATAATAAAAATATTTCCATTATGCATCTTTCTATGCATAGAAATTAAATTCAATGCAAACAACACTTTTATAATAAAAATTTCCATTATGCATCTTTCTATGCATAGAAATTAATTCAATGAAAACAACACTTTTATAATAAAAATATTTCCATTATGCATCTTTCTATGCATAAAAATTAAATTCAATGCAAACAACACTTTTATAATAAAAAATTTCATTATTCATCTTTCTATGCATAGAAATTAAATTCAATGCAAACAACACTTTTATAATAAAAATTTTCATTATTCATCTTTCTATGCATAGAAATTAAATTCAATAAAAATAACACTTTTATAATAAAAATATTTTCATTATGCATCGTTCTATGCATAGAAATTAAATGCAATGCAAACAACACTTTTATAATAAAAATTTCCATTATGCATCTCTCTATGCATAGAAATTAAATTCAATGAAAACAACACTTTTATAATAAAAATATTTCCATTATGCATCTTTCTATGCATAGAAATTAAATTCAATGAAAACAACACTTTATAATAAATATTTCCATTATGCATATTCTTATGCATAGAAATTAATTTTAATAATTTAATATCAGTGATATCCATGCATATTCATAGTTGAATATGTACATGGAGTAAATTAGAATATTTCGTTTAGAATGCACAAACGGTGGGAATTAAAAATAAAATTTCTTTTTCAAAAAATTCTAGAAAATTTTACCATAACCTCCTTTGTATGGCTGACCATTTCCCATTTTTAGCATTCTATTTTCAATTTAAATTAACCCCAATTAGATGTAAAGGACTCTAATCTACACAATTTTTAATTTTCAAGAGTAAACAAATAGAAAAGTTTAATTAATCTTTTTTTAAACATTCTAGGATAAAGAAAGGCTGAATTGTAAAGAAGAGAAGGGGATGGCCTTTTCATCAAAGCATAGCATTAGAATTTACTTTAATCAACTAAATAAACAAGAAAATCAGAAAACCATAGACTTAAAATTAAAAAGTAGAAATTTTTAGCTTACATGGAATTGTAAGCTTTCCTTTGGCTTGAGGGATTGAGGGTTCTACTCTTGTTTGAAGCAAGAGTGGCCACCAATTACTTTGGAGAGGATTAAGCCAAAAACAATTGAATTATTAAGAAAATTCAATGTAATTGGCTCTGGGTAGGAGTAGAGTAACAGTGCATAAACACTATTAACCTTTTACAAAGGGGGAGACTTCTATTTATAGGAAAAAGTGAGCTTCTAACCAAGCAAACTAATTCTAGAATTTTCAGATCAGTTTGGTCAATTTTTGACCATTTTTGGGTCAGTTTAGCTTACTTTTTGGATCTAGTTGAAACAAGAGAGAGGAGAGATAAAAATATCTCATTATTTTTTAGTTTAAAACTCCTCCACACATATAAAATAGGTGCCTCCTTCATGAGGGGAGATTCCCACACTGAGGTGTCAAAAATGCATCATTTCCTCTAAATATCTCTTCTTTTTTAACTAATAAACCTTGTCCTTAGTCAACTCTTCATCTTATGTGAGCTTTTGCTCATTTTTGGGAGATTTTCTTTTATTCTTCAATTTATCTCCTCCCTACATTTGGATTAATCTTATTGGTCCATAGGAACCTTAATTTGAGCATAATGCAAAAATTTTTAAAAATCTGGACCCTTAGGCTAACGTCCTTTATATATATTTTTAATTAATTCCAATTGCACATTGGAAAGTTCTTCTTGAATTTTTGTTTCAAGGGAAATCATTTTAGACACTAGGAGGATTTTTATATCCAAAAATATCTCAATTTTAAATTACCTCCCTCTAGACATTTTCTCTCTCCAGGCCAAAATAGATAGAAACAAGATCTGTTATTATTCTGAAAAGGGGATTGATTAGAGGGGGAGAAACTGGACATCTTGAGGAGCTGGGAAGAAATCTTACATCCTACCCCACTTAAGAAACGTGAGATGTCCTCATCTCGCAGGTGGAGTATGATCTCTTTCATCTTCTACTTCTTCTTCAATCACTTCCGACGTTACTTCCTTGGAAGTGGACGGCCGATTTGGGAACATCTCTCTTTGACTTCCCCTATTCTGAGGCAGAGGTCTTGCATTACTTTAGATTGAAACTGTGGGTTGGTTAGAGGGTCTACCTCTGGGATTTCTTGATTTTGGTGGAAAGAAACCTGATTACTCTGTAAGGAAGGAGCTAGAGTCTGGAATCTTGATCCCTGATTTCTCTACCCCGAAAACCTTGATACAAAAGGAGTTGGACAATCCATACTGCGATGTCCAAATCCTTGACATTTATAGCATTTCACTCCTTTGTTCAAGGGTGGAACTTCTGAAGTTGAATTCCAGGGGATTGAGTTTTGGGAAAAGGACATTTCTTCCATTCTGGAACTTCCCATATCCTGGGCTTGACCTTGATATCTTTTAGATGGCAGAAGGTTAGAATCACCTTCTGGAATTAAAAACCTTTTGAAAGGTGATGGTGCTGGCTTCGGCGAGACTTTGACATCAAAGGCCTTGGTGAACTTCTTCGCCATCCGCACTGCTTCAGCCATGGAAACTGGCTTGGCATTCTTCACCAGGATATTCAAAGGTTTGTTCAATCCCCGAATGAACCTGGCCATCAGTTGTTTTTCATCCAATGGTGGCGAGTATTTGAGGAGGAGAGCGAACGCTTGGTGATATAATTCAATAGTTCTGTTCCCTTCTTGGGTTAACTCTAAGAATTCGTTCATCTTTGTTTCCAAAAAGCCGGGAGGACAAAACCTCATCCTTGGGTAAATTTTGAGATCATTCCATGTCTAGGTATTCCGATCCAGACGGTTTGTCTTGCAGTGGTTTCTCCATGCCACTCTGGCTATTTCTACTATCTTCAGCCTTGCAAGAGCCATTTTGCTCCTCATTGTACCCAGTGACATCGAAGTACTCTTCCATTGCTTCGATCCACTTCTCCACAGCCTCACCCAAGTTTTCCCCTTCACCCTTGAAAGGTCCAGGCTGCGATCTATGAAGAGCTTTACGAACATCCAAGTTGAGCTCTTCCTCATCGAGTTGGGGGTTATCATTTCTACCACAAAAATCTTGATCCATGCTCCTATCAATACAAAAATTCTTGTTAAGTTCCTTTATTTATGATTCAAATCCGATTTTAGATTCTTGTTAAGTCCCTTTATTTATGATTCAAATCCGATTTTAGATTCAACTGATTCTGGGGTTCTTTAGATTGCTCAATTCCTCATAGAATCATGGGATAAAGATATTCATATAGAACTCATTTATCAGATAACAATTCATTTAGAACATATCATTCATATCTTTAACACAATAATGGTCCATTAGACCAAAATTTCCATCTGAACAGTCCTCCATGGGAATTTCAATTATACTGATTTTTAATTTGTCATCCCTTATCTTGATCCACTGGGTCAAGTGTTAACACAGTAGCAATTTGTTAGCATAATCCACTAATCTCATAGTGATTTGCTGAAGTCATTATCGTCATTCCAGTTACGAACATCATCACAGGGACTCATCCCATTCATCCTCATGGTGGTTTTGCTCAGATTATCGCTTTTCAACCAAAATTCAGGAATCATCATTTTCAATCAGAATCCAAATCAACTCATCAGTTCTCTCAACCAAAATTTTAAAATCATATCAACCACATTCGAATTCATCATCTGGATAGCATTTTTGCTTATAATTTCAAGATCTTAGATTTACTCGTATATACTGCTAATAAAGAGCTGTAGCTATACCCTTGGTATATACGGGTAGTCACGGTCCTTGGAACTATAAGGTAAATACCATCATGTCTAGGCCTCAAGCAAGTCAAGGATTCCATATAATTACAGTACTTCCATCTGAAGACCCAATTACTAATTTATGAATTTCAGTCCGAATATCAATTTGTATGAATTTCATCACACATTTCCAACTTTTTACTATTACTTTATAAATTTTTGACATTTTTTGCTTCTCAGCTAATCCACTTTAGCCAATTCGCTCTGATACCAGCTGTAAGATCCCTGTCCCCACTGTGCAACAAATTCAGGGGTGCTACCAGCGGAAGTAGCACTTCTTGTGCGGGTCACTTGGGGCCTCACCCATGGATATCCGAACAAGAGACTAATCCATCGGTTCTTCCAAAACCGAGCCCGAAAAAACTTTCCTTGCCCAAAAATCACGGGCAATTCCTCCAGGATAAGTTTTCTCTAATGTAGTCATCAAAAGCCTTAACTGACTGAACTGATCTGACCAAACCCGTAAGTCCCATAGTTAGATCAGAAAAAAGATTACACTTGGATCATAGAGACCAATACTTTTTTCCTCATTGTTGAGAGGCAAAGCCGTTGATTCTTTTCCATAGAATAATTTTTGTCCGGGATCTACTTCATCTATCGTACCATAACAGAATTGAGTCTCAATTTAGGGATCCATCAGTCCAGCCTAACCCCATCGAGTCCCATGGGTTAGAGCCAACCGCCCAACCACTGTAGTGATGGGATCCAATTAGGAATTTGGTTAGGTTTTGTCTCGAATACCAGGGAAAAGAGTTCCCAGGCCCCCTAGCCGGATATCCATGCAAACTTAAAACTAGTCACACCACTTACACACCTAAAATTGCCTTTTTCATAGATTCAGCTATCTTTAAAATAATCATTTAATGAAATCATAGTGTCAGTGATCATAATCCTCCAAAATCTCTGGTTGAATCCTAATTTCCAATCATTCTATCATCGGTGTACCTATGGCATCATTGGCAACCAAAACACTCACCACCACCTGTCCCCTTCGATGGTTCCTAGCTCATAGTACTCGGCAATATATTCACATATCAAAATGGAATCTCCGTTTTGACAATCAGCAAGATCAACCAATAGATCCATATAAAAGAACCATGGACTCATCTGTTGAGGACCAGCAAGATCAACCAACAGATCCATATAAAAGAACCATGGACTCGCCGTTGATGAGGGACCAGCAAGGTCAATCAACCAGATCCATGCCCAAATTCAGAAAACAACTCTTACTCCTTGTTCCAATATCTTCCACGATGCACGTGTGGGTATCTTTGATGATCTAGAGCCCGAGCACCGTATGGTCAGCACCCTCTAGGATCCTTCGCAGGTGACCTACCGCTTCACTCATAGGCCGCTTCCTTGGTCCCTCATCCATCGTACCGAAAGCTCACCATTTTAATCGATGGTCAAGACCTCAGCGGCGGCGGCTGACCTTGCTACACAAAATGTCCTCTATTGACTCTCCATCAGCTGTTGCAACTTTATCAGATTAGGTCTCCACGACCTCATCCACGGTCAAAATTCTTCCCCAGCATTCTTGACATAAAACAGTCATTTTAAAAACAGGTCATAAATACAATTTCTATAGTGAACTCTCGTCTTTCCACATTGTTCCACATCAATCCTCATTTATTTCATCTGTATTCCCATTCTCATCACATCATAATCATTCACATCCCGATTCACATGACATCACATCTCATTCATTCACATCCTGATTCATATGACATCACATCAATTCACGTCCATCATATTCATTTACGTCACATCCATATACACCCATCACATCACATTCATTCATATCCATCACATTCGTTCATTCATACCCACCACATACATTCTCATAACCATCAATCACATCACATACATTCTATCCACATTATATCACATCACTTCTATCCACATCATATCTCATTCATACACATCTCATCTCATTCATCCACATCCATCCAATCGTTCACCTGTACTACTACCCACATCTATTCATACATTCATATCTATCACTTCACATCCACATATATTCATGTGACATCACATCTCTTTACATCACATCACATTCTTGCACATACACATCTACATCCATTTTTTTACATACACATCTACATCCATTTTTTAACATACATCCACATCCATTCTTTCACATACACATCCACATCCATTCTTTCACATACATATCCACATCCATATCGTTTATTTACATCCTGACTCACATCTCATTTATTCACATCCCGATTCACATCACATCTCATCACCTCTATTCACATCATGTCCATCCATCCATTCATTCACATCTATCTAATTCACATCACATCTATTCACCTCACATCTCATCACCTCTATCCGCATCACATCTATTCACATCACATCTCATCACCTCTATCTGCATCACATCAATCCATCCATTCATTCACATCTATCTGATTCACATCACATCTATTCACCTCACATCTCATCACCTCTATCCGCATCACATCTATTCACATCATATCTCATCACCTCTATCCGCATCACGTTCATCCATCCATTCATTCACATCTATCTGATTCACATCACATCTATTCACCTCACACCACATCACCTCTATTCTGATTCACATCACATCCATCTCATTCACATCACATCTCATCACATCTATTCACCTCACATCTCATCACCTCTATTCACATCTATTTCATAGAATTTAAGAGAATTCTAATTTTGATATAAAGATTCTTTACGCATCTATTTATGCAGCATAAAAATCAACTTCAGTGGGAATAACACTTTTATAAAAATCCTTTTATGCATCTATTTATGCATAAATTCAAATTTAATGAGAATAACACTTTTGAAATAAAAATAAATCCTTTATGCATCTTTCTATGCATAAAATCGATTTTAATGAGAATAACACTTTTGAAATAAAAATAAATCCTTTATGCATCTTTCTATGCATAAAATTAACTTTAATGAAAATAACACTTTTATAATAAAAATTTCCATTATTCATCTTTCTATGCAAAGAAATTAAATTCAATGAAAACAACACTTTTATATTAAAAATTTCCATTATGAGAGAGAGAGAGAGAGAGAGAGAGAGAGAGAGAGAGAGAGAGAGAGAGTATTCGAACCAACACAACAGCAATGAATTAGATGAATTTTTACAATGGAGCTAGGATGCTTATATATCCACAAATGGACGTGGCCGACCTCACTTGAGATGCATGCAAAAAAAAAATTTAACACCCTCTCTGCAGCTCATAGTGGACATAAGTAGGAATACCAAGTCGATGAAGAAGCTACCATGGACACCCCAGCAGTGGTGGCCAACCACTAGGTACACCTCGGGGATTTTGCAACCACAAGCTTGTCACCACCAAAAATGCCATCCTAAGCACCAATTGCCTCAAAGAACATTGAACACACTACGTCCAAGAATCCCCATTCATGAACTGTGAACACATCACGTCCAAAAAAAAAACTCCACAAGATAATGAACTTTGGTACACACCCGGTCCATAATCTCGAAAACAACAATGAATGACTGCAGCACATCCATATGTTTTATACGCCATGTTGGTTCCTTGCCAGATGCCTAGTGCTTTGAATTCCGACACACGGATCCAAACACCCAGAAATTGAACTCCGACACACGGGTCCAAGTCGTCAAAACGGAAGCATAGACTGCCTCTCTCTGCCACTCACATGCCTCTCTCTAGTTGAAGCACATGGTAGCATCCATCCACCAAGCTAGAATGCTGGAGCATGTGCCAGTGTAGTCCTTGCCACACCGGTAGAAGCCGTATCATCCCTGGTAGTATCATTGTCACTGTCATCCTAGTCAGCTTTTCCTTTGCCTTTGCCTTTGTCATTCGTCGAGCCTTGAGCTTTAGCTTTGGATTTGCAATCCCGAGCCAAATGCCCTCACTTTCTCACTTATAAAAACGGCTCCTAGATTTCTTATTGGATTCGGATGCAGCATGTGCCGATTCTACATCCTTCGAAACTCGAATCTTGCCTTGGGAAATGAGCACTACTTCCTCCTCAATCTTGCCTTGGGAAATGAGCACTACTTCCTCCTCAATTAGAAAAGAGCTGAGATCATCAAATTCCAGCTTTTCCTTCATGACTTGTAAGCGTAATGCCCTCAAGACCATCTCGTACTCCTCAGGCAACTTCGTAAGAACCAAGGCAGCTAACTGGGTAATAGTTAACGCAGTATTCATAGCCCAATAACTCATCATGGATAACCTTTGCCTTCATTAGAAATGACTGCATAGAGGTCCCGGCTTCAAACTTGATGGAAAACAACTGGCCAAGAACGGTTACTGCTCGCATTGTTGAGTCTCGATCAAACATTCCTGCAAGCTTTGACCACATTTTCTTGGCAGTCTTCAAAGTCTGTATGGCAAGGGAAATTTCTGCAACAATCGCCGACATTGTCTTCACATTGTGAGCATCCCAATCCACAAGAGATTTGAGAAACTCCTCCTCTTGAAGACGTATTATGCATAAAAATTAAATTCTATGAAAACAACACTTTTATAATAAAAATATTTCCATTATGCATCTTTCTATACATAGAAATTAAATTCAATGCAAACAACACTTTTATATTAAGAATTTCCATTATGCATCTTTCTATGCATAGAAATTAAATTCAAAGAAAATAACACTTTTATAATAAAAATACTTCCATTATGCATTTTTCTATGCATAGAAATTAAATTCATCGCAAACAACACTTTTATAATAAAAATTTTCATTATGCATCTTTGTATGCATAGAAATTAAATTCAATGAAAACAACACTTTTATAATAACAATATTTCCATTATGCATCTTTCTATGCATAGAAATTAAATTCAATGAAAACAACACTTTTATAATAAAAATTTCCATTATGCATCTTTCTATGCATAGAAATTAAATTCAATGAAAATAACACTTTATAATAAAAATTTCCATTATGCATATTTCTATGCATAGAAATTAAATTCAATGACAACAATACTTTTATAATAAAAATATTTCCATTATGCATCTTTCTATGCATAGAAATTAAATTCATTGAAAACAACACTTTTATAATAAAAATCTCCATTATGCATCTTTCTATGCAAATAAATTAATTTCAATGAAAATAACTTTTTTATAAAATAAGAATTTTTATTATGCATCTTTTTATGCATAGCATTTAAATTCAATGAAAATAACACTTTTATAATAAAAATATTTCCATTATGCATCTTTCTATGCATAGAAATTAAATTCAATGCAAACAACACTTTTATAATAAAAATTTCCACTATGCATTTTTCTATGCATAGAAATTAAATTCAATGAAAACAACACTTTTATAATAAAAATATTTCCATTATGCATCTTTCTATGCATAGAAATTAAATTAATTGAAAACAACACTTTTATAATAAAAATCTCCATTATGCATCTTTCTATGCAAAGAAATTAATTTATGAAAACAACACTTTTATAAAATAAGAATTTCCATTATGCATCTTTTTATGCATAGCATTTAAATTCAATGAAAACAACACTTTTATAATAAAAATATTTCCATTATGCATTTTTCTATGCATAGAAATTAAATTCAATGAAAATAATACTTTTATAATAAAAATTTCCATTATGCATCTTTCTATGCATAGAAATTCAATTCAATGAAAATAATACTTTTATAAAAAAAATATTTCCATTATGCATCTTTCTATGCATAGAAATTAAATTTAATGAAAATAACACTTTTATAATAGAAATTAAACTCAATGAAAGCAACACTTTCATAATAAATATTTTCATTATGCATCTTTCTATGCATAGAAATTAAATTCAATGAAAACAACACTTTTATAATAAAAATATTTCCATTATGCATCTTTCTATGTATAGAAATTAAATTCAATGAAAACAACACTTTCATAATAAAAATTTTCATTATGTATCTTTCTATGCATAGAAATTAAATTCAATGAAAACAACACTTAATAAAAATATTTCCATTATGCATCTTTCTATGCATAGAAATTAAATTCAATGAAAACAAAACTTTTATAATAAAAATATTTCCATTATTCATCTTTCTATGCATAGAAATTAAATTCAATGCAAACAACACTTTTATAATAAAAATTTCCATTATGCATCTTTCTATGCATAGAAATTAAATTCAATGAAAACAACACTTTTATAATAAAAATATTTCCACTATGCATCTTTCTATGCATAGAAATTAAATTCAATGAAAACAACACTTTTATAATAAAAGTTTTCATTATGCATGTTTCTATGCATAGAAATTAAATTCAATGAAAATAATACTTTTATAATAAAAATTTTCATTATGCATCTTTCTATGCATAGAAATTAAATTCAATGAAAACAACACTTTTATATTAAATATTTCCATTATGCATCTTTCTAGGCATAACATAAAAATAAATTACCAAAAATTTCTCTTTTTTCTAATTTACTAATTATGCATAATCATAAAAAATAAATTTCTTCATGATTACAATGAGAATCATTCAATTAATCTAGGATGATAATTCCTAGAATATGGTAGGAAGTCCTCTTTTCATATTATGAATGAAAATATTTTATGTGTTTATTTTACAAAAATTTTACCTTAGCTCCGCTGCTATTACTGATAATTCTCAATTTAATTGAGAGAATGAAGTTTAATATTATTAGTATGATTAGAATGACCACTAATTGGATCATTATCCAATTATGGATTGATTTATAATTTCTCTATGAAATAAATATCATAAAAGCGTTAAAAAGCTATTATTTTGGCCTCCAATTAAACAAGCATAAAAATTTCTTTTGGATTAGAGAAATGCTTCATGAGAAGCTTCATTTGGATTGAGAATAGGTCATAGGAATGACCTTTGTTTGGGGGAAGAGAGAGAAATACTTACAAGCCATTAAAATTAAGCATAAATAGAAATTTATGTGTTTCTTTATTACAATTTATTAAAACATTTCAATAATATTTAAAAGCCATTCAAATTAAAGCTTCTCAATCTTGAGAGGGGTTGAGAAGAAAGAAACATTTAGAAGTTATAAAAAAAGACCATAATCCACTCTTTACCTCCTAAAATGCTTGATTCTTTAGTCACTGTAGAGGCCCCCAACCAATCAATTGGTTTGGTATGTCGTAGGAGTCACGAAAGAAGATTGAAGAGAGAGAGAAGCTCCAATCTCTTCAATTTTGTAGAGGTTTTTAGAGGATAATAGAAATTAAGCTTAGTTTAGAGTAATACCGACATAATTTAGTTCACAGATAATAATACAAAGGAATGAGGGTTTATTTATAGGAGAGGGAGGCCACTAACTGAGTCCAACTGAATTCTAGAATATTCCAACTTCAGTTTGGCTGAATTTGGACAAGTTTTGGACCAGTTTGGCTCCCTTTTCGATTTGGTTTGAGTTAGGAGAGAGGAGAGATAAAAATATCCAATTATTTTTGAGTTTTAAACTCATCTAAGCATGTGAAATAGGCACCTCCTTAAAAGTCTCCCTTTTCCTTACACACATGTCAAAAATGCATGATTACTTCAAAATATCTCATTTTTTTATTAATACACCATAATTTTTAAACTAATAAACCTAGTACTTGGTCAACTCTTTATCTTATGTGGGCATTTACTCATTTTTAGGTATTTTCTTTTGTTCTTTGGATTTATCTTGTCCCAACACTTGGATTAATCTTATTGGTCCATAGGAACCTTAATTGGACCATAATAAAAAAAAATCAAAAATCTGGACCCTTGGCTAAGGTCTTCTGAATTAATTTTAATTAATTCTAATTGCACCTTGGAAAATCTATTTTGATTTTTTGTTTCAGGGAAACATTTTTTTATATTTGAAAATTTTATTTATCCAAAAATATCCCAATTTTGATTTACCACTCTCTAGAATTTTTTTATCTCACTAGGCAAAACAAGGAAAAATGATATTTTCTTGTATTTAGAATCATAGAATGATTACAAGGGATTGAAGTAGAGGCTTATTTGATATTCAGGCTGAGGAGGAATCGGTAAGCATCACACCGATAGTTGTGCCGAATACTACCCTTCCAGTATTGATTGAGCAGCTCAGCACCTGCAGTTTCGACGTCCGGTGTGGGACCGCAGTCTTAACTAATGCCATGGTTACCAGAGTTCTCCCTTTTCCCTAGGAAACCCCGCATTATTATGAGGTTCAACCTGTGCACCTGGAAAGTGTTGTGCGATTACTTCAGCATACCGTAGACTTTTGCTGTAATGTTCCTCAAGCTAGTGCTCAAGCTACTCACATAACTGCTCTCGAAGCACAGGTGGCGCGGCTTCAGTCTCAAAATGATAATTTGTTGCATGAAGCTAATCGGATTCCAGGTCTTCAAAACAGAATTTCTGCTCTGGAGCAGTAGAAATTTCTACTCTGGAAGCAGTAGAAATTTCTGTTCTGGAAGCAGCAGAATAGAATTTTTGCTCTGGAGCAGCAGTTGCACATGGCTAAAAGTAGTGAGGAGGCTACAAGAGACAATCATGAAGTCTTGCACAGTTTTTGCTAATGAAGAATTGGCCAGACACCGCATTAATGAAGCCTTCGCTAATTATTGTAGCAGCATCCAGGGGATGTTCTGATTAATATGGAAGATTTAGAGTCCTTAGCTTTAACGCTCAGTTTTGAAGTTGCTCAATCAGTGGTGGGAAGAACAAATTGCTCTGTGAAAGACCAGTGTTTCACAACAACAGCCATCACAAGTTTCCAAAATCAGTACTGTTTCTGTGCCCATTGCACAAAATGATCAGGGTAAGGCTCCTATGGAAGAAGGTTTTGCTTCGCAGTCTGTTCTTCCAATTGCTGCTTGGTCTGATGATGCAGATATTGCCAAGCTTATCTAGGAACGTGACGATGCAGTCCGTGCTTTGGTAGAGGAAACTGCTAAGAGGCGCAGAGCTTCTTCATTGGTGAATAGGCAAAAGGAACAAATTCAGTGCCTATGTTTTTGGCTGGAGCAGATGGGACACTCATTTGCCCTAGCATTACCCCCTCAACCACTATATTGGATTAAAGCTGATTCATATCTTAGCCGGCATTATGAGCGCCATGTACCTTTGCTCAGCTTCAATCCCCTCCTACTGAAAGGGTCATTCTCAGGGAACCTACACCTGAAGAACAAAGGGCCGCCGGTCGGAATGAATATGTGCAACAATGGATTCCTAGCACGCAGTGGCCTGCAACATGGCCAGTAGTAGTGACAGAAAGATACATGGATCTGGTGCAGGAAATTGATAAATTACATAGAGCCAAAGTTCCACAGTCTATGGGAGAGCATGCTGCACAGTTGCCGCCGCCGCTGAGACTGCGGAGGATGCAGCTGTTTCCGGTTTTGCAGGAGAACAAGTGGAAACTTTGGATTCAGATGATGAAGCTTAAGAGGGATGCAGATGTGGTTGGATGGATAAGGCACTCAAGGGAAGCTTTTTTTTGCCATTTTTTGGGTTCGCGCAAGTCCACCGTGCGTGCCAAGTGTTGCAGCATTAACCGCACACTGCAACCGCATTCTTGTAACCGCATTGGGAAAATTGTAATGCGCAATAGTCAGTTAGGGATTCCCCAGGGGATGTCATTAGTAGATGTATCTATTCGGATCATAGGATACTATTCCTTTATATATGGATGTAACTGTATGTACAAATCAAGGGGAAATTATCAATCAATTAGATCTGCTACAATGTTCTGTGTAATTTTTTCCATACTTGTCTTCAATCTGTCATGCTGTTAACTCAATCTTTTATCCATTGGTAAGATAAGTATGCTGTGAATGAAGGTAACCAGTCCTGTAATCGCTTACTGTCTGTGCAAGAAGTAAATGCGATAGCATATGGAGCGAGAGCGGTCAAGTAAAGAGCTTACCCTATGAATCTAGACCTATGAATCCAAAGTACTACAAGATGGTCTAGGAAGAAATCGATCAACTTATAGACGCCAGGATCATTTATGAAATTGAGCACATAGAATGGGTATCACCCATAGTGATAGTACCTAAAAAGAATGGGAAGATATGAGTGTGTGTGTGGATTTCAAAAAGGTCAATGGCACCACTATATGGGATCACTATCCCTTACCCTTCATAGAGCACGCGTTTGAACGAGTTGTAGGAAAGGAAGCCTACAGCTTCCTTGATGGATTCTCCAACTGCCAAGCTGAAAATAGTGGAAACAGCTAGGGTGGCATGGAGGAACCACTGTGACACCAACCGTCTGGAACAGAAATACTCAGTCCTAGACCACCGACCTTAAAACCTATTTGAGAAACAGATTTTGTCCCCCTGGATTTTTGGAAACCAAAATGAACAAATTCTTAGAGCTAAAGAAGGGGAGGAAAACCATCAAGGAATATCACTAGGCCTTTGCACTTCTACTCAAATATTCACCACCTCTAGATGAAGAGCAACTCATGGCTAGGTTCATTCGGGGAATGAACGAACCCTTGGATACACTGGTCAAAAATGCCAAGCCAGTGTCCATGGAAGAAGCTGTTAGAATGGCGAAGGACTTTGCCAAAGCCTTCATTGTAAAAGTCCCACCAAAGCCACAGCTCCCTCATCCTTCAAGAGATTTCAGACACCGGGAAGTTCTTCCAACTTTCTGCCTCCAAAGAGACACCAAGGTCCTAACTAGAATGTGGAGACGGGAAGCTTCAGAAATGAAGGAAGACCTTTCTCCCGAAGTACATTCTCAGGAACTCCGGCTCTCTCCAGAATGCAAAGGGAAGACCTTCGAAGCGAGAACAGATGCTTTAGATGTCAAGGACTTGGGCACCAGCTCAAGGATTGCCCATCTCCTTTTGTGGGCCAAGGAAGCCAGGGTCCCAAAGTTTCGAGAGTTCCAAGATAGACTCCTTCATATCAGTCCAATCAGGGTCCCTAGCGCCAAAATCAAGGTAAGAGTGCCAGCTCAGCGGGCCTGTAGCCTCCATGCAAAAAACCAATCTCCGAACTCCCTCCCAAAATTGGAATAACCAAAGAGAGAGAGTTCCACCTCAAACTGCAATAGCCAGAGCACTTCACCATAGCTGAGGAAGTGGAGGAAGAGAAAGGACAGATCTATGCACAGCAATTGAGCTAGCATCAGGGGAATAACCATCAATTCTCAGTCCTCCAGACTCCAGCAAAGTACCAGGGTAAGAAATTCAAGTTTTTGATTGATTCAAGCAGTACTCATTCTTTTTTTTCCCCAGGATGTCTACGTAAATTAGTCCTAAATCAAAAATCAAGGAAACCTATGCAAGTGGAATTAGCCAGTGGGAAGATTCTTTTCACTCACCTTGAGACTGACCTTATTCAGTTTAGCTTAGATGGGAACGTAACAAAGTGCCAGTTCAGAGTCCTACCTTTGGGAATATATGACGGAATCCTTGGAATGGATTGGCTCCAAAAGAATCAGGCTAACATTCATTGTTACAAAGGAACCATCTCTTTCCTAGACCTTCACGAGAATAAAGTTCAAGGAATTGGAATTTCCAGATCCCCAGTGCTGCAATTAGTCAAGGCTTCCAAATTATTTAAAGGGCTCAAAAAAAGGCAAGCTGTATATGTTGTTAACATGAATCCGGTAGACATAAAATGCAAGGCTAAAGAGCCAGAGTGGTTAAGTGAGTATGCAGATGTATTTCCTGAAGAGCTGACTGAGATGCCTCCGTCTCGTGAAGTAGATCATGAGATCGAATTAACCCCCGGAGCTCAGCCTAGCGTGCATACAAAATGCCAATCCTTGAAGCCATAGAACTTAAGGAACATTTAAGATAACTGTTAGAGTAGGGATTCGTCAGACCCAGTGTCTCACCTTGGGGAGCACCCGTTCTCTTTCAAAAGAAGAAAGATGGAACATTAAGACTCTGTATTGACTACAGAGGACTGAATCAATTAACAAAATTAAGAATAAGTATCGTATTCCTAGGATTGATGAACTTCTGGATCGGTTAAGTGTGGTACCCAAATGTTTACAAAGATAGATCTCAAATCCGGGTACTACCAGATCAAAATCAAGGAGCAAGACATCCCAAAGACAGCATTCAATACTTGCTATGGGCATTATGAGTTCACAGTCATGCCGTTTGGATTGACTAATGCCCCGACGACATTCAATCGTCTTATGCAAGATATTCTCAGAGAATACTTGGATGATTTTGTTCTTGTCTTCTTTGATGATATCTTAGTATACTCAAAGAATGCTGCAGACCATGAAGATCATGTGCGCAAAGTCCTAGAAATCCTAAGGAAACAACAACTCTTTGCAAAGAAGAGCAAGTGTTCCTTCTCTATTGACCAGGTGGAATACTTGGGATTCATAGTGTCAAAGGATGGGATTTTTCCTGACCCCGCAAAGATTCAAGCATTAGTTGAATGGCCAGAACCCAAGTCAGTAAAGGAAGTCAGAGGATTCCTAGGGTTAACTGGATGGTATAGGATCTTTACACCTAGGTATGCTCAGATAGCATCCCCTTTAATTAACCTTCTCAAGAAAAGTACACTTTTTCACTAGACTGCAATGTGTCAGAGTGCCTTCGACAAGCTGAAGACAGCCTTAACCCTATCCTTAAATTGCCAGATTTTACCAAACCCTTTGAGGTAGTTACTGATGCCAATGGATTTGCCTTAGGCGGTGCTCTAATGCAGGAAGGTCATGTAGTGGCCCATGAATCTAGAAAACTCAGAACACATGAGAGGAATTATGCCATCCATGACTTGGAGTTACTCTCAGTAGTGTATGCTCTGAAGCTGTGGAGACATTATCTTTTGGGACAAAGATTCACCTTGATGAGACAGATCATCAAAGTCTGAAGTGGATCTTCACCCAAAGGGATCTCAGCATGCGTCAAAGGAGATGGATGCAGACCCTACAGGAATTTGATTTTGAAATAAAGTATCGGCCGGGGAAAGAAAATGTGGTTGCAGATGCGCTCAGTAGAAAAGCCTCCTTGCTTGCAATTACAGTGGTGTCAAATCCATTGATCAATGAAGCAAAGGAGAAAATCATGCAGGACACATTCTTTGTCCCTATTGCTACCCTTCTGATGCAGGAAAGCAAGACTCCTCAGGAAATCAGTCAAGTTCTGGATGAAGGATGCATGTATTATAATAATCGGCTATGTATCCCCAATGATGCAAGAATAAAGGGAAGAATTTTGAGAGAAGCCCATGATAGCCTGATAGCTGGACATCCAGGGTTTATAAAAACCTATATGTCTGCTGTGAAGAAAAGCTTCTTCTGGCCAGGACTCAAAAAGGATGTACTCGATCATGTAAGAAAATGCTTAATGTGCCAAAGAGTCAAGGCAGAGAGAGTCAAGATGCCAGGGAAATTACAGCCTCTAGAGATTCCATAGATGAAGTGGGAATGCATCAGTATGGACTTTGTCACTGGATTACCTTCAGTGCAATCAGGTTACAACTCCATTTTTGTGGTAGTTGATAGGCTAACCAAAGTTGCCCATCTGATTCCAGTGAAAGAAACATACTCTGCATTGGATGTTGCCAGAGTTTTCCTTAAGGAGATCTTCAGATTGCATGGTTTACCCAGGAGAATAGTAAGTGACCGAGATCCCAAATTCACATCAAAATTCTTGACTGCATTCTTTGAAGCAGTAAGAACTTTCTTGGATCTCAGCACAGTCTACCACCCCAAAACAGATTGCCAGACGGAAAGGGTGAATCAAGTAATTGAAGATATCCTTCGGTCATACTGCCAGCAGGAAACCCAAGAAGTGGTTGTCATTTGCATCTGGTCGAATTTGCTTACAATGCTTCTTATCATCGGAGCATTGGGATGAGTCCTTTCAAAGCCTTGTATGGACAAGATTGCCTTACACCGTTGACTTGGTCTGACCCATTGATCAAAGTCGAAATGTCCAGACAAGTGCTTGATGACATGGATGAGCAGATGCAATCAATCCGTAAAGATATAAAGGCAGTCCAAGACAGGCAAAAGCAGTATGCAGATAAAAATAGATCCGAGAGAGAGTTTGAAGAATCAGATATGGTCTTCATTCGAGTATGACCAAAAAGAAGTTCCTTGTCCTTAGGGAAGTACAAGAAGCTCTCTCGCAGATACTGTGGGCCGTATGCTGTCATAAAGAAAGTGGGTGATCTAGGCTACAAACTTCTTCTACCTCCCCATCTCAAGGTACATGATGTATTCCATGTCAGTTTGCTAAAGAAGTATGTATCTAGCCCGAATCACGTGCTTGATGAGCAATTGATCTCTCCGACTCAAGGCCAGATGGTACTCCAACCTGAGAAAATCCTTGATATTCGGGAGAAGATTCTGAGGAGCAGAGTCCTCAGAGAATTCTTAGTAAAGTGGAAGCTCTTCCCTCTAGAAGACGCCACACCTGGGAGAAAGAAGAAGAGTTGGCGAAGGATTACCCTCACTTTGCGAGATGAGGACATCTCGCATTTTTCAAGTGGGAGAGGATGTAAGATTTCTCCTCAGCTTGAATATCAAATAAGCCTCTACTTCAATCCCTTGTAATCATTCTATGATTCTGAATATAAGAAAATATCGTTTTTCCTTGTTTTGCCTAGTGAGATAAAAAAATCTAGAGAGTCGAAATTGGGATATTTTTGGATAAATAAATTCTTCAAATATCAAAAAAATATTTCTTTGAAACAAAAAATCAAAATATATTTTCCAAGGTGCAATTGGAATTAATTAAAATTGATTCAGCAGACCTTAGTCGCCTAAGGGTCTAGATTTTTGAAAAAAATTTGATTATGGTCCAATTAAGGTTCCTATGGACCAATAAGATTAATCCAAGTGTTGGGACAAGATAAATCCAAAGAATAAAAGAAAATAACCAAAAATGAGTAAATGCCCACATAAGATGAAGAGTTGACCAAGTACTAGGTTTATTAGTTAAAAATTATGGTGTATTAATACAAAATGAGATATTTTGGAGTAATCATGCATTTTTGACACATGTGTAAGGAAAAGGGAGACTTTTAAGGAGGCGTCTATTTCACATGCTTAGATGAGTTTAAAACTCAAAAATAATTGGATATTTATATCTCTCCTCTCTCCTAAATCAAACCAAATCAAAAAGGGAGCCAAACTAGTCCAAAACTTGTCCAAATTCAGCCAAACTGAAGCTGGAAAATTCTAGAATTCAGTTGGACTCAGTTAGTGGCCTCCCTCTCCTATAAATAAACCCTCATTCCTTTGTATTATTATCTGTGAACTAAATTATGCCGGTATTACTCTAAACTAAGCTTAATTTCTATTATCCTCTAAAAACCTCTACAAAATTGAAGAGATTGGCTTCTCTCTCTCTTCAATCTTCCTTGGTGACTCTTACAACATACCAAACCAATTGATTGGTTGGGGGCCTCTACAGTAAAGAATCAAGCATTTTAGGAGGTAAAGAGTGGATTATGGTCTTTTTTCTATAATTTCTAAATGTTTCTTTCTTCTCAACCCCTCTCAAGCTTGAGAACTTTAATTTGAATGGCTTTTGAATATTATTGAAATGTTTTAATGTATTGTAATAAAGAAACACATAAATTTCCATTTATGCTTAATTTTAATGGTTTTTAAGTATACGGGCATAGGCTTCAAAAGGAACAGGCGTGGCAAAGATAACACGGGTGTACGCTTCTCGAACGACATGGACATGGCTTCAGAGAAGGAATGGACGTGCACTTGTTGCCATGGACATACGCTTGTTGTGGGGTGGCAGAGAAGATGGAATGAGCATATGCTCTAAATGGTACGGGCATACACTTCCAGTTTTCAAAGATTTTTAATGGTGCAGTTTCTGAAAGCCACCTACAAATACTCCCTAACAGTGCAGTTGTACCCCTTGTTTAATGTAATTTACTCCCTTTTAAATGCTCTTTGCCAAATTAAAGGCTGGAAATATCAAAAGATATGCACACGAGAATGGAACGGGTGTGGCAAACTTGCCACGGCCGTGGCATTGAGAATGGAATAGGCATACGCTTCTCAGAAACTCATCCAAAGTGTAAATTTTTCCTACTCTCCTCCTCTGATTTCTACTAATTCAAGTGTTTCCCAATTGTTTTTATGGGGGGTTAAAGCTAATCCCTAGTAGCTACCTACTATTGATACCTCGAATTCATAAAGGAAACCTAATTAATTGAGATTAATTAGATGATTAAGCTATTTATACAAACTTAACATAAGTTAAACAAAAATTAGAAATTGTATGAATCTCAAGAGAAAAATCAAGTAGCTACTTGTGTCTCCCGTATTTGATGAAGAATTCAACACTCCAATGCTTCATTGATCTCCATAGCTCCGTGAACAAAATCAACAAACAAGCCACAAGTTCATACAACATGCAACAACTAGTGGATTTGCACTTCAACAACCGAGCAAAGTGAAGACTCTAGAAAATGAAATGTGTGGAGAACTCTAACCTAAATTCTTATCCCTAGTAGTGGCGCCAAAGATGTTAACATACTACCTTGCACAAGACAGGGGGAGAAGAAGAGAAAGGAACCATGCAAGGTTCAATTTGGAGAATAGCACCTAGCCAACCCTAATGAGGGTTAACTCCCCTATGTGTCGCTGCTAGGGGCTCACTCCACCACCACTTGTGTCACCTAAGTGGAGATTCACAAGCTACGTGAAGAGAAAAGAAGAAGGGAGCTATGGAAAGCTCTACCTTCACTCAATGCCAAAATGCATGCAAGAGGAATCTTGATAGAAAGATAAGAGAAGGGGGAGCAGAAGAGAAGCTAGATTAACACCATCTCTACGATGCATACACAACAATCAAGCAAGCAAGCATATACAACACAAGCAAGCAACCATGAGAGAGAGAGAGAGAGAGAGAGAGAGAGAGAGAGAGAGAGCAAGACTCAATTGAGACAAATGGGATTGTTGCTTTTCATATTCCATGAGAGAGAGAGAGAGAGAGAGAGAGAGAGAGAGAGAGCAAGACTCAATTGAGACAAATGGGATTGTTGCTTTTCATATTCCATAAAATGTCTTATATACATGAGCTCACTTTTTACAATGGCCGCATTAGGCAAATTTTGGACTCAACTTTGGGCCTTTTTTCTCTAGAGAGAGAAAGGCTTTCGACCAATAGGAAGAGAGCCACCGTAACGGAACTTTTGATAATTAGACGTTTTTCATATATTCTTTATATGAATATATTGTTATTAAAGAAATACAAAATGCATTTAACCACACTTTATAATGTCATTTCTTTAATCTATATATGAAAAATAGAGTGTTGTTAGCTCATTTAATGAATGGTTTTCAATCTAAAAATTTCCCTCATTCAACTCATTTAATAAAAGTGTTTTTTTTCTCTAAAAATTTGAAATGTTCTCTTTGAAGTTCCTATGTCATTTAATGAATGGATTTCCCTCTAAAAATTTTGCACGTTTTGGAGGTTATCTCTTTTGCCATCTCATCTTCTTCCATCTTCTTACATCTGCTTTTATTTTCTATTTGCTTCCATGGAAACCAGACGTCCTAGGCATCCCTACTCCTCTACTAGAGCTATTATAGTATACAATAGTTTTGATATGGATAATCAAAGGTGGATTCCTACCACAATCTCTATTGGTAGTTGGATTATGTTGCAGACTAGGAAGCGAAAAAAACAAAGAATGAGTTCATCAACACTTACAAAGGCAGAGTTCAAGACTTCAAACTCTCTGACACACGTAGGAGCATTAAGGAAGTCCTTATACAACATGCCTACATTTACTTAGAACTGCGTCTACAATTTTTTGCCTGATGGAATCCCACTCCATAAACCAAAGTGTAAGTAAATGTTTTTACATTATGTTTATGTAATGTGTTTCATTTCTATACTTATGCTTCTCTTGTATTCGTCTGTATAGATATATCCTTCAAACTTGGTTGACTGGCAGCCTATAGATAGTATTGTGGGAATCTTTGATGTTTCTATTGGTGAGCAGCTATACAAAGACATCCAGCAGGTCTTTGGCAGAGAGAGGAGTTTTCTTTTATAATGAATTTTACACAGCACCTCATAGTGTTACAGGTTATCGATCTTTGAAAGCATTACTCACTGCCTTCATTCGATAGTCTAGAATGGCCCATACCAATAGCAGAAACAAGTGAGTGCTTTAGATTAAAGATATACCAAGACGTCCAAAGGTATATAAGACCAAATGTAGCAAATCGTCAGGTGAAAATCATTATCTTTATGACATTGCATGTTTTTGTCGACTTCTTTTATGGACGAGGAGGTCAAAAAAACATTGTCAATGTTTATCTATAAATCAGAGAAATGTTTGGATTTCTTAGGTCAAAACTGGGATGTGAAAGAATTAAATGGGGTTACCTGCAAATTCCATAGGAAATCTATTGTCTGTAAATATATGATGGGCTCCCAGAATTTTATTTTGGCCTTTCATTATATGAGATGGCATTATGTCAATGGAAAACTTGTAGCAATTGATCAAGACTTGGAGGAAGACATTGAAAATCCATTGATATTATTAGAGATATGGTTTGAACATGAGCTCTTGATAGTACTCAATATAAGGTCAAAAATATCACTACGTCAAGTGAGAACAAACTTGGCAAATGATGATGATCTACAAGTCCCTGATGATTATGTGTTGAAGTGCAACGGCCATAAGGTATGTTATTCAATCTAACCTCGAAAAAGTATTCATTCCAAAACTATGCCATAATTATTATTACTTATATACATTACTTTGATTTTTGGAAATAGGTACCAAGGAGAAAAGAAAGGACCATTCAATGTAAAGACATTACAAGGAAGCAAGTTTTTGTGGTGCAAACGACCATCACATAGAGATAAATGGAGATAAATGTATTTTTGATAGCATATAGTTACATCAATCATGACAACATTTTGTATTTCTTAGAGCAATAGAAACTAAGACAAATATTCTACATTTTCTTATAGGATGTTTAAAACATTGATAGCATGTTCTCATTTTTTCCTACGAAGCGTGCTATTGTGTGTGGGATGATTCTTGTTGTTGGGGGGCAGTGAGGCTTGTCGTTGAGGGGGTGCTTGCTCTTTGGGATGCTCTTAGGTTGGTTGCTCTTCGGGATGCTCTTGGGGTAGTTACTCTTCCGGACGCTCTTGGGGTGGTTGCTCTTCTGGAACTGAAGCTTGCTATAAGATTCCTCCCCAGCCTCTCAAAATGTCCACCATCTTCCCCTGTAATCAATCCCTCTTCAGAAATAAAAAAGATTTATTTCTAACTGTTTTAACCTAGAGAGAGAAAATATTCTAGAGAGAGAATATTTAGATTTTTAATATTTTTGGATAGAAAATTATCTCATCTTATTAAAATAAGTTCCCTTGAAACAGAAATTCAAAAAGAACTTTCCAATGTACAATTGGAATTAATTGGAAATGGGTATAAAAAAAGGACCTTAGCCTAAGGGTCTAGATTTTCAGAAATTTTTGGATTTTAGTCCAATTAAGGTTCCTATGGGCCAATAGCATCAATCCATGTGTAGGAAGGAGATAAATCCAATTTGTAAAAGAAGATACCCAAAAATGAGTAAATGCTCACATAAGATGAAGAGTTAAAAATGTACAAGGTTTACTAGTAAAAAACTATGAGCAATATTAAAAATATGAGATATTTTGGGTATCCAAAAATGAGTAAATGCTCACATAAGATGAAGAGTTGAAAATGTACAAGGTTTATTAGTAAAAAAACTATGAACAATATTAAAAATATGAGATATTTTGGGTATAATGATTCCATTTTGACACATATGTAAGGAAGGGGAGTTCTTTAAAAGAGGTGCATATTTCACATGCTTGAATGAGTTTTAAACTCATAAAAATTGAGATATTTCATCTCTCCTCTCTCCTAATTCAAGTCTAGTTCCAAAAAGTTAGCTTAACTGACCTAAAAATGGTCAAAAATTGACCAAATTGATTTGGAAAATTCTAGAATCAGTTTGTTTGGTTAGGAGCTCAATTTTTTCTATAAATAGAAGCCTCCCTCTTGTTAAAAAAAATATAGTGTCTTATGTATTGTTACTCTACTCCACCTAAGCCAAGAACTGTGAATTCTTTAATAATTCACTAGTTTTTGACACTTCTCTCTTTCTTCAATTCCCATTGGTGGCTCCATCAACATACTAAACCAATTGATTGGTTGGGGGCCTCTACCGTGAACAAAGAATCAAGCAAATTATAAGGTAAGTATAGTGAATTTTGATCTTTTCTATAATTTCTCAATGATTCTCTCTTCTCAACCCCTCTCAAGCTTGAGAAGCTTAATTGGTATGGTTTTTGAAATGCTATTGAAGTTAATTAATTAATGATAGTAAAGAATTACATAAATTTCTATTTATGTTTAATTCTAATGGGTTTTTTTTCTCTCTCTCACTTAAGAAATGGTCATACTCATGACCCATTCTCAATCCAAATGAAGCTTTCATAAAGCTTTTCCTTAATCCAAGATTAATCTATACTTGAGGCCAAATTAATGGCTTTTTTCTATGCTTTTAGTTTATGTATTTCATGAATATTGATGATTCAATACATTATGGATTATTGATCCAATTAGGGATCATTCTAATTATTTCTTAATGATAAGCTTTATCGCTTGGAAAAATTGAGATTTATCAATCATAGCAACGGAGCTATGGCAAAATTTTTATAAAAATTACGCATAAAATAATTTCATTCAAAGCATGAAAAGAGGACTTCCTACCGGAATTATCATCCTAGATTAATTGAAGATATTCATTGTAATCATAGAGAAATTGATTTTTATATTATGTATAATTGATTTTCATGCATAGAGGTAAGCATAAAAGATTATTATTTTAACATAAAAGTGTTACTTTTATCATAATTAGATTTCATGCATAGAGGTATGCATAAAAGATAATTATTTTAATGTAAAAGTGTTACTTTTATCATATTTGGATTTCATGCATAGAGGTATGCATAAAAGATGATTATTTTATTATAAAAGTGTTACTTTTATCATATTTGGATTTCATGCATAGAGGTATGCATAAAAGATGATTATTTTATTATAAAAGTGTTACTTTTATCATATTTGGATTTCATGCATAGAGGTATGCATAAAAGATGATTATTTTATTGTAAAAGTGTTACTTTTATCATATTTGGATTTCATGCATAGAGGTATGCATAAAAGTTGATTATTTTATTATAAAAGTGTTACTTTTATCATATTTGGATTTCATGCATAGAGGTATGCATAAAAGTTGATTACTTTATTGTAAAAGTGTTACTTTTATCATGTTGGATTTCATGCATAGAGGTATGCATAAAAGATATTCTTTTTATACTAAAAGTGTGATTTTCATCATAAATGGATTTTATGCATAACTTAGATGCATAAGAGAAATTCTTTTATTCTAAAAGTGTAATTCCTACCAAATTGAATTTATGCATAGGAAGATGCATAAAAGAATGGATTTTTAATTCAAAAGTGTTATTCTCATCATCCAAATTAAATTTATGCATAGGAAGATGCATAAAAGATGGATTTTTAATTCAAAAGTGTCAATTCTCATCTAAATTGAGTTTATGCATAGGAAGATGCATAAAAGATTTAATTTTAATTCAAAAGTGTCATTTTCTTTTAAAATGAATTTATGCATAGGAAGGTGCATAAAAGATTGATTTTTATTTCGAAAGTGTTAGTCTCCTTAAATGGAATTTATGCATAAATAAATGTGTAGAGAAGTCTTATATCAAATATAAGAATTCTCTTGTATTTTATAAATAGATATGAGATGTGATAGGATGTGATAAGAGGTGTATGAGATGTGATAAGATGTGATAAGAATGCGTATGGAAAGTGATAAGATGTGATAAGAGGTGTATGAGATGTGATAAGATGTGATAAGATGCGTATGGGAAGTGATAGGATGTGATAAGAGGTGTATGAGAAGTGATAGGATGTGATAAGATGTGTATGAGAAGTGATAGGATATGATAAGAGTGTATGAGAGGAGTTAGGATGTGATAGATGAGTTACGATGTGATAAGATGTGTATGGGATGAGGTAAGAAGTGTATGTGATGGGATAAGATGTATATGGGTTGTGATAGGGCGAGAATAGATGTGATGTAAAAGAATAGATGTGAAGGCGTATGTGGTTATATGAATGGGAATGTGGAAATGGATGTATGAATTTGAATGTGGATGTGGATGTATGAATGAATGTGGATATGGATGTAGATACGGATGTGGATGTATGTATGTGGATGTGGATGTATGAATGAGGATGTGAAAATGGATGTATACATGTAGATGTGTATGTATGAATGTGAATGTGGATGTGGATGTGGATGTATGGATGTAGATACGGATGTGGATGTATGCATGTAGATGTGTATGTATGAATGTGAATGTGGATGTGGATGTGGATGTATGGATGTAGATACGGATATGGATGTATGTATGTGGATGTGGATGTATGAATGAGGATGTGAAAATGGATGTATGCATGTAGATGTGGATGTATGGATGTGAATGTGGATGTGGATGTGGATGTATGGATGTGGTTATGGATGTGTATGTATGAATGCGGATATGGGATTGGATGTATGATGTGGATGTATGAACATGGATGTGTATGTAGAATAATGAATGTGAATGTGTATATGAAATAATGTGTCGTCGAATGAGTGAATGGATGAGAATGAGTACACATATGAATAGAATGTGGAATAAGTAATGTAGACCGAGGAGGAATAATGTGGAAAGACGAGAGTTCGATATAGAAACTGTATTTTGTGACCTGTTTGTAAATGACTATTTTATGTCAAGAATGCTAGGGAAGCATTTTGACCGTCTTGTGGATTAAGGTTATGGAGACCAATCTGATAAAGTTGCAACTGCTGACGGAGAGTCAATGGAGGACGTCTCGCGTGGCAAGGTCAACTGAGGTCTTGACCAGCCTTGGTTCGATTTAAATGGTGAGCTTCCGGTACGGTGGATGAGGGACCAAGGAAGCGGCCTATGAGTGAAGCGCTAGGTATGGAAGTGTTAAGAGTTCTTCTATCTTTACTATATATATTCGAAGAATGAATAAAGTTTAAATCTTGTTCTTGTCTTGACCCTTACTCTCTTTGAGACTTTTTTAATTGGTGGTTAATCTTAATTAAAAATTTTCTCTCAGTCTCATACTTGTGCATCTTGCGAAATTACCCCCAGTTTGCGAGATGAGGGCATCTCGCGTTTTTCAAGTGGGAGAGAATGTAAGATTCCTCCCCAGCCTCTCAAACTGTCCAGCATCTTCCCCTGTAATCAATCCCTCTTCAGAAATAAAAAAGACTTGTTTCTAACTGTTTTAACCTAGAGAGAGAAAATATTCTAGAGAGAGAATATTCAGATTTTTAATATTTTTGGATAGAAAATTATCTCATCTTATTAAAATAAGTTCCCTTGAAACAGAAATTCAAAAAGAACTTTCCAATGTGCAATTGGAATTAATTGGAAATGGGTATAAAGGACCTTAGCCTAAGGGTCTAGATTTTCAAAAAAAATTGGATAATGGTCTAATTAAGGTTCCTATGGGCCAATAGCATCAATCCATGTGTAGGGAGGAGATAAATCCAATTTGTAAAAGAAGATACCCAAAAATGAGTAAATGCTCACATAAGATGAAGAGTTGAAAATGTACAAGGTTTATTAGTAAAAAACTATGAGCAATATTAAAAATATGAGATATTTTGGGTATCCAAAAATGAGTAAATGCTCACATAAGATGAAGAGTTGAAAATGTACAAGGTTTATTAGTAAAAAAAACTATGAACAGTATTAAAAATATGAGATATTTTGGGTATAATGATTCCATTTTGACACATATGTAAGGAAGGGGAGTTCTTTAAAAGAGGTGCATATTTCACATGCTTGAATGAGTTTTAAACTCATAAAAATTGAGATATTTCACCTCTCCTCTCTCCTAATTCAAGTCTAGTTCCAAAAAGTTAGCTTAACTGACCTAAAAATGGTCAAAAATTGACCAAACTGATTTGGAAAATTCTAGAATCAGTTTGTTTGGTTAGGAGCTCAATTTTTCCTATAAATAGAAGCCTCCCCCTTGTTAAAAAAAATATAGTGTCTTATGCATTGTTACTCTACTCCACCTAAGCCAAGAACTGTGAATTCTTTAATAATTCACTAGTTTTTGACACTTCTCTCTTTCTTCAATTCCCATTGGTGGCTCCATCAATATACTAAACCAATTGATTGGTTGGGGGCCTCTACCGTGAACAAAGAATCAAGCAAATTATAAGGTAAGTATAGTGAATTTTGATCTTTTCTATAATTTCTCAATGATTCTCTCTTCTCAACCCCTCTCAAGCTTGAGAAGCTTAATTGGTATGGTTTTTGAAATGCTATTGAAGTTAATTAATTAATGATAGTAAAGAATTACATAAATTTCTATTTATGTTTAATTATAATGGTTTTTTCTCTCTCTCTCTCTCACTTAAGAAATGGTCATACTCATGACCCATTCTCAATCTAAATAAAGCTTTTCATAAAGCTTTTCCTTAATCCAAGATTAATCTATACTTGAGGCCAAATTAATGGCTTTTTTCTATGCTTTTAGTTTATGTATTTCATGAATATTGATGATTCAATCCATTATGGATTATTGATCCAATTAGGGATCATTCTAATTATTTCTTAATGATAAGCTTTATCCCTTGGAAAAATTGAGATTTATCAATCATAGCAGCGGAGCTATGGCAAAATTTTTATAAAAATTACGCATAAAATAATTTCATTCAAAGCATGAAAAGAGGACTTCCTACCATATTCTAGAAATTATCATCCTAGATTAATTGAAGATATTCATTGTAATCATAGAGAACTTGATTTTTATATTATGTATAATTGATTTTCATGCATAGAGGTATGCATAAAAGATTATTATTTTAACATAAAAGTGTTACTTTTATCATAATTAGATTTCATGCATAGAGGTATGCATAAAAGATTATTATTTTAATATAAAAGTGTTACTTTTATCATATTTGGATTTCATGCATAGAGGTATGCATAAAAGATGATTATTTTATTGTAAAAGTGTTACTTTTATCATATTTGGATTTCATGCATAGAGGTATGCATAAAAGTTGATTATTTTATTGTAAAAGTGTTACTTTTATCATATTTGGATTTCATGCATAGAGGTATGCATAAAAGATGATTATTTTATTATAAAAGTGTTACTTTTATCATATTTGGATTTCATGCATAGAGGTATGCATAAAAGTTGATTATTTTATTATAAAAGTGTTACTTTTATCATAATTGGATTTCATGCATAGAGGTATGCATAAAAGTTGATTACTTTATTGTAAAAGTGTTACTTTTATCATATTGGATTTCATGCATAGAGGTATGCATAAAAGATATTCTTTTTATACTAAAAGTGTGATTTTCATCATAAATGGATTTTATGCATAACTTAGATGCATAAGAGAAATTCTTTTATTCTAAAAGTGTAATTCCTACCAAATTGAATTTATGCATAGGAAGATGCATAAAAGAATGGATTTTTAATTCAAAAGTGTTATTCTCATCCAAATTAAATTTATGCATAGGAAGATGCATAAAAGATGGATTTTTAATTCAAAAGTGTCAATTCTCATCTAAATTGAGTTTATACATAGGAAGATGCATAAAAGATTGAATTTTAATTCAAAAGTGTCATTTTCTTTTAAAATGAATTTATGCATAGGAAGGTGCATAAAAGATTGATTTTTATTTCGAAAGTGTTAGTCTCCTTAAATGGAATTTATGCATAAATAAATGTGTAGAGAAATCTTATATTAAATATAAGAATTCTCTTGTATTTTATAAATAGATATGAGATGTGATAGGATGTGATAAGAGGTGTATGAGATGTGATAAGATGTGATAAGAATGCGTATGGAAAGTGATAAGATGTGATAAGAGGTGTATGAGATGTGATAAGATGTGATAAGATGCGTATGGGAAGTGATAGGATGTGATAAGAGGTGTATGAGATGTGATAGGATATGATAAGATGTGTATGAGAAGTGATAGGATATGATAAGATTGTATGAGAGGAGTTAGGATGTGATAGATGAGTTAAGATGTGATAAGATGTGTATGGGATGAGATAAGAAGTGTATGTGATGGGATAAGATGTATATGGGTTGTGACAGGGCGAGAATAGATGTTATGTAAAAGAATAGATGTGAAGGCGTATGTGGTTATATGAATGGAAATGTGGAAATGGATGTATGAATTTGAATGTGGATGTGGATGTATGAATGAATGTGGATATGGATGTAGATACGGATGTGGATGTATGTATGTGGATGTGGATGTATGAATGAGGATGTGAAAATGGATGTATACATGTAGATGTGTATGTATGAATGTGAATGTGGATGTGGATGTGGATGTATGGATGTAGATACGGATGTGTGGATGTAGATACGGATGTGGATGTATGCATGTAGATGTGTATGTATGAATGTGAATGTGGATGTGGATGTGGATGTGGATGTATGAATGTGAATGTGAATTTGGATGTGGATGTGGAGGTGGAGGTGGATGTGGATGTATGGATGTAGATACGGATGTGGATGTATGTATGTGGATGTGGATGTATGAATGAGGATGTGAAAATGGATGTATGCATGTAGATGTGGATGTATGGATGTGAATGTGGATGTGGATGTGGATGTATGGATGTGGATATGGATGTGTATGTATGAATGCGGATATGGGATTGGATGTATGATGTGGATTTATGAACATGGATGTGTATGTAGAATAATGAATGTGAATGTGTATATGAAATAATGTGTCGTCGAATGAGTGAATGGATGAGAATGAGTACACATATGAATAGAATGTGGAATAAGTAATGTAGACTGAGGAGGAATAATGTGGAAAGACGAGAGTTCGATATAGAAACTGTATTTTGTGACCTGTTTGTAAATGACTGTTTTATGTCAAGAATGCTGGGGAAGCATTTTGACCGTCTTGTGGATTAAGGTTATGGAGACCAATCTGATAAAGTTGCAACTGCTGAGACGGAGAGTCAATGGAGGACGTCTCGCGTAGCAAGGTCGACTGAGGTCTCGCGTAGCAAGGTCGACTGAGACCAATTTGATAAAGTTGCAACTGCTGAGACGGAGAGTCAAAGGAGGACGTCTCGCGTAGCAAGGTCGACTGAGGTCTTGACCAGCCTTGGTTTGATTTAAATGGTGAGCTTCCAGTACGGTGGATGAGGGACCAAGGAATCGGCCTATGAGTGAAGCGCTAGGTGACCTGCGAAGGATCCTAGAGGGTGCTGACCATATGGTGCTCAGGCTCTGGGTCATCGAAGATACCCACACGTGCGTCGTGGAAGATATTGGAACAAGGAGTAAGAGTTGTTTTCTAAAACCGAGCATGGATCTGGTTGATTAACCTTGCTGGTCCTCAACGGATGAGTCCATGGCTCTTTTATATGGATCTGTGGATTGATCTTGCTGATCTTCCACGGAGATTCCATTCTGTTATATGAATATATTGCCGGTTACTATGAGCTAGGAACTATGGAAAAGGCCCTGTGTGAACAGGTGGTGAGTGTTCTGGTTGCCAATGATGCCATAAGTACAATGAATGAATGACGGGAAATAAGGATCCAACCAGAGACTTTGAGGATTGTCATCAGTGACATAATGGTTTCATTAAAGGATTGTTTGAAAGTTAGTTGATGCTGAGAAAAAGGCAATTTCATATCGAGTGTGTTAGTGGTGTGACTAGTTTTATGTTTGCATGAACTTCCGGCTAGGGGACCTAGGAACTCTTTTCCTTGGTACCCGGGACAAAACCTAACCAAATTCCTAATTGGATCCCATCACTACAGTGGTTGGGAGGTTGGCTAACCCATGGGACTGGATGGGGTTAGGCTGGACTAATGGATCCGTAAATCGAGATTTAATTTCTATTATTACGATAGAAGAAGTAAATCCGGATAGTAATTGTTCTATGGATAGGAATCAGCGGCTGTGCCTCTTAATGGGGAAAAAAGCGTTGATCCCAATGATCCAAGTGCAAGTTTCTTCCTTGATCTGACCAAGTACCGTTAGAGGTACAATCGGATCAATTTGATCAGTAATGATCTTGACTACGTTAGAGTAAAGAGTTATCCTGGTGGAATCGCCCGTGCTTTCCGGGTAAAGGAAGTTTTCCGGTTTCGGTTTTGGATAAACCGACGGATTAGTCTCTTGTCCGGATATCCGTGGGCGAGGCCCCGAGTGTGGGATCCCTGCCCCGCGCACGATGTGCTACTTCCGCTGCTAGTACCCGGAATCCGTTGCGCGGTGGAGACAGGGATCTCACACTTGCTGTCATTTTGCAAGGTTGAAGCTTCCAAATTGACGTCTTCAGATTCACTAGATTCTGGAAGCTCGATAACAAACCTATCGACTTGTGTTCGGGGGTCCTAGTCGTGGCCGTGGGGCGGTGGTCTTGGTCGCGGCCGTGGGTGGCGGTGGTGGCGGCGGCCTGGTCGTGGCTGGTCGCGGCCGTGGTGGAGGGGGCACAAACACAACAGGGATATTAGGTGGCATGCTATGAATGTTGACAATAATATGCTCAATGGCCTCAACCCTAAATCCACATCAAAGTATTCTGATAATCGTGGATTCTACAAAAAGCCAAAAAAATAGACGTGCCGTCAAAGAATGAGGAAGGAAAGTAACATATCATTTAAAAAAATGAGCATGCCTAAATTTTCTGCAGGTAACGAGAGAACTAAATGTAGCAGCCACTTTTTGTTGTAGCACACCCTCCAACCGCAACTATGGCCATCCCGTTGCTACGGGACTCTGCATCTCACAGCCCTTGTGTGTTCTAGTAGTGTGTCCTGGATTATGGCCTTGAGAGCAGCCACTTTTTGTTGTAGCACACCCTCCAACCGCAACTATGGCCATCCCGTTGCTACGGGACTCTGCATCTCACAGCCCTTGTGTGTTCTAGTAGCCACTTTTTGTTGTAGCACACCCTCCAACCGCAACTATAGCCATCCCGTTGCTACGGGACTCTGCATCTCACAGCCCTTGTGTGTTCTAGTAGTGTGTCCTGGATTATGGCCTTGAGAGCAGTTATTAGCTTTCTAACCGATCTGCACAAAACATTCCTGTTGTCAATACTGAAAGTTCTCTAACTACTTCTCCTTTCTCTCTCTCTCTCTCTCTCTCTCTCTCTCTCTCTCTCTCTCTCTCTCTCTCTCTCTCTCTCTCTCTCTCTCTCTCTCTCTCTCTCTCCCCAACTCGTTTTACGATATACAAATACTGAATGTATGGACTTACTGACTCATGGTGCTTGTTTTACCCAAAAACCTCCTCACCTCCCTTACATTGGTAGGTGGTGGGAGGGCCACAATTGCCTGCACCTTCTCAGGATCCATCTCTATGCCTTCTTCTGCGATAACATGTCCCAAGAGAACCACCTTCCTTCGTGCCAAGCGGTATTTTCTAGGATTAAGACACCCTTTAGCATCATCAATACTTTGCAAGGCCAACCTCAACTTTTCCAAGTGATCCATGTGGCTTGAATAAATGCAAAAATCATCCAAAAAGACCCTTATAAACTTTCCCAAGTAAGGTGCAAATACCTGACTCATGAAGCGTTGAAAAGTTGCTGGTGCATTGGTCAAGCCAAATGGCATCACCCTGTAGGCATACACTCCCCAAGGGGTGATAAATGAGGTTTTCCTTTTATCTTCTTCACAAATCCGGATTTGAAAGTATCCAGAGTATCACCTATGACAATAAAATAGGTCCAAATCACTACATCGATAGAGGCATATCAGACCTATTTTTCATACCCTCAACGCGCTGTAGTGATTTCTTGCACACAGAGCATTTCATTTCACAAAGTAGGTCATGAAAATAAGTAATAGATAACATACACGACACAGAATAATGTATAGGACAAGAAAGTATGTCCAAAACACTATAACGTGGGCTACATCAGAAAAAATTGTAATTCATTCTTTGCATCATGGTGGTGACTTGTCAGACATTGCCTTTCGTTTGGACCTCTACTAGAGCAAGAGAACAAGGTCAAAGAGAAGAAAGGATTGGAACCAATAACTGGAGAGGAGAAATTATTCTACACCTGAGGAGGCCTTCCACGAGGCCAAGGATGAGGAACAAGCAAGGGAGGAGGAAGAAACTTCACTTGCCACAACTGTGGGAAGCCAGGACATATGGCTAGAGACTGCTACAGCAAACCAAATGAAGAAGGATCGGCATCAACAAACTTCATGGAGACTCCTAAGGTAGAGGATTCAGGACATCTTTTCTTAAAGAGAAACCCCACAACCCAGTGTAACCTGCCCCAATAGAGTAAAACCACCTCTAAGCCACCGCCCGATGATGTAGGCCATGTGGTATATGTATGTGTGAGCACTTTAGTTAAGGTCACGGGCACTTGTAATAGCCTTGGACACATAGAGAGAGATGTTGAGATTCAAGCTCGATGTCAGCTTGTGCCAGTTGCACTATGTGCTGGCATGTTAGGTAGTAACATGTGTGAGACATAAATGATGGTGTCCAGCTGGTCATAGTGTGTGGACATTAGCTAGGGTTAGCAGTGTGTGGACACATACAACACATGTAGTGTATTGTAGCTTATGGATTATGGTTTTATGCATTGTGTGAGAAGGGACATGGCTTCCCTATGGTTAGGGTTTGATTAATACATTAGGGTTTACTCCTGTGGGTGTCTCCTCTCCCTCTACCTGTTTTTCATCATGGTATCAAAGCTTGGTGCTCTCTATTAGGGTTTATGAGTGAGTGAGAGAAGAGGGAGAAGAAGCTATGAAGAAAAGCTATGAAGCTTGCCATTGGAGCTGTAAAGCTTGGAGCACACCGATTTTAACCAAATCTGAGAGCTTGGCCTACCGGGTAAGGAATACTAAACATCCTTGAGCAGATTGCAGGTGCAAAAACACAAACAACATCAGATTTGAGTTGCCCAAAGCAAAGGAAAAATTTCTGTTTTGCAAGCTCTCCATTGAAGCTTGAGTGTGGTGAATGTATGAGGCAAATGGTTGCAAATCTAACAAAGAATCATGTATTTGGCAAATGGGAATGTATTGGCAACTCATGTGCAAGCCCTAAAATTAATTTGAAGCAAGTTTGATGCATTGGAGTGATTGAAAATTCATTATTTTGAAGCCCTCACAAAAACAGAGAAGAGAGGTCCATTTTTTATGAAATTGAAGCCGGTCTTTTGCAAAAATCAACACATTGGTGGATTATGTGCATGCCTAGGAGTGTTGGGAGCCTACATATGCATTCAATAGCCATAACAAACTCACCAATTCTCCTCTACAGCACGCTGTGCAGCCTGAAGGCCAGAAACAGGGCAGTTTTTGCTCATCTTCAAAAGTGGAGGTCAAATATAAGTATTGTGATTGATTAACTTCAAAATTGTCTTAGCAATTTTGTGATACATACAGATGAGAAGGTTGCTATGTGGTTGGTTGGAGCAATTATGCATTTTGGAGTTGATTAAATAGGTTGTATACAGTGATTAGTGAAACAAAGGGTCATTAATTGCTCTCTCAACTTTTACAATTGGTCTAATTCCTTTTACATGGAGTTAGTAGACATCATTGCTAAGCTAATGAATGCCCGGTTCCCCAATTTGGACAAGAATTGAAGAAATTAGAGCACTTTTCCTTTTGGTTTTACTGGTGTTTCTCAAAACAAAGAAGGGGATTTTATATTTTTGGTATGTACGCACCTTGGTTGGTGTTAATATGCAACATTGAGCTTGTTTAGGTGTCAATGCAAGTTATCCACACTTGATTGAACCAATACATTACAATTTGAAGCCTTGGAAAGCATGCCAAAATAAGGTATTTTAGACTGAGTATGCCAGTTCAATTTGAATGCAATTAGAGTGATTTTCTACATCAACAGTGAAGTTCGTTGAGTACTTCGGAGTATCTGGAACACTTATTAGAGTGTGGTTGAGCTAAGGAAGCTCATTTATAGAATTGGACATGTGCGGAAGGTGCATTTGTATATTGAGCAAATATGTCAAATGTAAGCTTCTCCCCTTCTAAAATAGGAGAAATACTTAAGATAGTCCACTAAGTCTTAACTTGGAGAAAATTTCCTATTTATTGACACCTTGACCATGTAGAGATTCAAGGATATGATTCATAGGTAAGACCTAGTCCTATCCCACATGGGAAGCGTGATCTTCTAAAAGTCAAATCACCCATAGGGTAATTTATCTCATAAATTGGGCAACTACTAGACTTGATTTCTAGAGGCAACGCTTTTTTCCTCATCCATGCAAGGCACAGTCGCTGACCTAGTCTTCTAGAGTAGAGTTGCCCAAGAACCTAATTATCTAGCATAGGGCTTTCACTTAATCTGTTGAAAAGCTACCCGACTAATCGGGTCCACCCGTCTGTAAGACGGTGCCATCCGGGCATTCCATCCTCCCACTTTCCACCCTACTCACGCGTCAATTTGTTTTCTAATTAATCCTACCGCACTGTTTGACATAAATAAACATGTTCCTTAATTAAAGCCCTTTTCACAAGGTTTGTTAAAACAGCCTTTTTACACAATACAATCATGCCAAAGACAAGATATATATATATAAAGTTTATACATGAATCAATTCCATGCAAACCAAACCGGCTCTCTTATTCTTTTTCTTTATTCTGTCGATGATCTAGAATTCGGCCTTCCAGCCTCTCTACATGCTGGGAAAAACCCTACGGGACCATACACCTCATCGTCGGCCGTCGCTGCGAGGACTCAAGCCGGCTTGTCACCCTCTCAGGCTCCATTTCTCGATCCTCCCGAGCCGCCCCCCTCAGAGGGATGTCTGCACACTAGGGTGGGCTTATTCACTGCACTAGCCTGGGCCCTCACAACTAGGTAGCATCATAATCTCTCGCCTCAATCGGCGAACCTTATTCTCCCAATGGTATGAGGGATACCTTGGGCCATTCCCGAGCTTTGCTAATACGACACCGTCAGGCTACACAAGCACGGAATGGAGTTAGCGTTGAAGCTAGGGAAAACTTCCACTCTTTAAAGATAACAATTTCAATGCAATTTATTGAATACAGCATCACACAATTCGTAACTTCATACAATTTTATATCATTATTTTAAAAGGAAAAGATACACATTTATTTGCACTAATATAAAAAATAAATCTTCTTTAAAATATAACCAAGCTAACCTGGCCACCATTTCCTTGAGGAGCTTGAAAAGGGAGGGTTGGAGCCGCTACCGTCAAAGGCTATGGATCAGTGGCCTGCATGGGTCTAGGGGAAAGGTACGGTGTCGGTTATCAGGGAAAGGAGTGGTACGCATGTACCTTATCTAGTCTAGGACAGCATGGATGTCCACATAGCTGTATGTGTGGACCACACACTGGACGGCCGTCCTTTGGTTCTTGTGCAGCCATCGTACAGGCACCCTGGTAAGTGTGTACGGTCCAAATTTTGGGACGGGTCCCCAAATTTAGAGCACCCGCCTCGATTTGCATGCCGAGCCCTAGGGGGCGATAATTTTTTTTGTCTGGGAGGTTCTCATGGTCGTTGGGGTTCACACCGTTCGTCAATCGGACGCCCGATTGTGCATTTATTAAGGTTTAAAGTTTGTCGCTTTTTAACTAAAATGACTGAAATTTGCGTATAAGCTTGATCCGGTGTCCGTTTTGGATGCTGTAAAATCCTATAATAGGGTAAAATCACACGCAAATTTCAAATTTGGGCTCAGAATTTGAAGATTCTAAGTAGAAATGACTCAAATAATAAAATCATTGATTTTTATACCATAAAAACTTATAAATTTATCTATTACATGAACATTTCTTTATTTGTGAAGATGGATATGTTACATCTTTTCCTCCTTAAAGAAATCGAGATGTCCTCATCTCGTCATGAATTGGGGATAATCCTTTAAGAGTGTAGCTTCATCTTCCCAAGTTGCATCCTCTTCAGGCCAATCTTTCCACTGTACTAGATGTTCTACAAGAGTTCTATTTCGGAGTTGCCTTTCCCTAGAATCTATGATGCTATTGGGCTATAATTCAAGGACTCCTTGAGTAGGTATTACAACTTGTTCATCATCAAGAATATGATCGAGACTGGGTACATATGGTTTTAACAAACTTACATGAAATACATTGTGGACTTTGATATGGGCTGGGAGTTGGAGTTTATAGGCACTTTTACCTAGACACTTGATAATTGTATAGAGACCACAATACCTAGGGTTGAGTTTCTTATATTTCCCAAGTGATAAAGAACTTCGTTTGGGTCACACTCGTAGAAGAACTCTGTCTTCTTCCTTGAAGATCCTTTCAGACCTCTTGGTGTCAGCATAATGCTTTTGTCGATCTTGGGCAGCTTTAATATCCTTTTGGATTGCCTTGGTTTGTTCCTCCATCTCTTCGAGCATTTTCCTAGATGCCTCAACTCATATGGTCGGATCAGAGAAATTTAGAGGAGACAAGCATTCTTGCCCATAGATTTCTTTGAATGGTGACATTCCTATGCTCTGATGATGATAAGATGCATTGTAGGCAAATTCTACCAGAGGGAGGTATTGAATCCACCTTCTTGGTTCCCATCCACAATATGCTCTGAGAATGTCTTCAATTACTTGATTGACTCTCTCAGTCTAGCCATCGGTCTCTGGATGATAAGCTGTGCTAAAGCAAAGTTGAGTTCCCAGGGCTTGAAATAAGGACTGCCAGAACTTTGAAGTGAAGTCAGAATCCCGATCACTTACTATCCTTTTTGGGAGACCATGAAGTTTGAGGAATTCCTTGATGAATATTCGAGCAACCATCAGAAGCTTTGAAGGTTTTCTTCGCTGGTATAAGGTGAGCTACTTTGGTAAGTAAGTCTAGTACTACCAGAATGGAGTCATATCCTCCTTGAACAGTGGGGAGACTTGTGAGAAAATCCATACTAATGCACTCCCACTTCATTTGGGGAATATCTAAGGGTTGAAGTTTTCCAGGCATCTTGACCCTTTCAGCTTTGATCCTTTGGCATGAGAGACATTGCTTCAAGTACCGAAGGACATCATTTTTCAAGCCTGCCCAATGAAAGCTCCTTCTTTATGACATTTAATGTTTTTGCATAGCCTGGGTGTCCTGCAGCAGCAGAAAGCAAGACTATCATGAGTTTCATGGAGGATTAGTTTCTTTAAAGCAGGATCCTTAGGGATACATAGCCTGATTGAAGTAGAGGCTTCCTTCATGAGTGGAGTATCCCTTGATTAGATTCTTCTCTTTTTGAATTTCCCCCTTCTTCTACTAACTTCATCATCCTCTGATAATCTGGATCATGAGATGAGACTTCTTCCACCTTGACTAGTATGGGATTATTTGGCATTGAAATTGCACTCAAGAAAGATTTGCAGCTAAGTGCATCTGCTCTACCACATTATCGTTCCCAGGGCGAAATTTGATGTCGAAGTCATATTCTTGTAGAATTTTAATCCATCTCCTTTGCCGCATGTTGAGATTAGGCTGAGTGAAGATCTACTTTAGACTTTTGTGGTCAGTTATTACAAGCTAGAATTTGCCCCCCAAGAGCTAATGTCTCCATAATTTGAGGCAATGAACAATTGCTAAGAGCTCCAAATCATGGGTGGCATAATTTGCTTCATATTGCTTCAGCTTTGCGGGAAGTATAAGCGACTGGTCTTCCTTCTTGGCCTAAGACACCACCAAGTGCTAGACTACTAGCATCAGTAACCACTTCAAATTCCTTGGTGAAATCAGGAAGTTTCAAGACTGGGACAGAAGTAATAATGACCTTGAACTGATCAAAACTGTTTTGATGGATTAGCAGCCACACTATTTTGCAATCCTTCTTAAGAAGATCTGTCAAAGGTGCAGTTACCAAGGCATAATCTTTGATAAAAATCCTATACCATCCCGTGATTCCCAAAAACCCACGAACTTCACGAACTGATTTAGGGGGTGGCCACTCTAGAATATCCTTGACCTTGGCGGGGTCTATTGAAATGCCATCTTTGGAGACGATGAATCCAAGATACTCAATTTGATGAGTAAAGAAGGTACATTTGCTCTTCTTGGCATAGAGTTTGTGTTTGCGCAACAATTGTAGAACTCTACGCACATGCTCCTCATGCTCTTCCATTGATTTGGAGTAGATTAAGATGTCATCAAAGAAAACAAGCACAAATTCATCCAAGTAAGGACGGAATATATCTTGCATTAGGAGGTTGAAGGTTGCAGGAGCATTGGTTAACCCGAATTACATTACAGTAAACTCATAGTCGCCAAAGCGGGTATTGAAGGCTATCTTGGGTATATCTGCTTCCTTGACTTTGATCTGATAGTAACCAGACCTCAAATCTATTTTTGAGAAGACTTTGGCCCCATGAAGCCTATCAAGAAGTTCGTCGATGCGAGGGATAAGATACTTATTCTTGACAGTGACTTGATTTAGCCCTTGATAATCTATGCAGAGGCAGAGAGTTCCGTCTTTCTTTTTTTGGAAAAGAACAGGCGCCCCCCAAGGAGAGCTACTGGGGCGTATGAATCCTGACTCAATGAGTTAGGAAAGTTGCTCTTTAAGTTCAATGGCTTCAGGAAGGGACATTTTATAGGGCATTTTTGAGACGGGTTGAGCTCCAAGGATCACCTTGATTTCATGATCTACTTCTTGAGGAGGCGGTAGCCCTATAAGCTCCAAGGATCACCTTAATTTCATGATCTACTTCTTGAGGAGGCGGTAGCCCTATAAGCTCATCAGGGAAGATGTAAGAGAATTCTTGGAGCCAAGAGGATTCTGTCTCCATACTAGGTTCAATGGCTTTATTGAGCTTGACTAAGAAAACTTGCTGACCCTTACGTGTTCCCTTAAGAAGATTTTTTGCCTTGACTACCCTCGATTTAGGTTTTCCTGTTATCCCCTGAACAGATATTACTTGGCCATGCTCATTTTCAAAAGAACTACTCCCCTGGTTACAAGAATGCTAGCTTTGTTTGCAATTAACCAATCCATCCCAAGGATTCCATCATAAATTCCTAATGGCAAGACTCTAAAGTGGCCATGAGTTTGCTCATTACCCAGCTCAAAATCAAGGTTTCCTATAGAGTGGCGAGATACTACTTTCCCACACTGGCTAATTCTACAATCATTCCTCTAGCTGTTTTTTGACTCAAGTTTAATTTTTGCAAACACCTAGGAGAAAGAAATGAATGGATACTGCCACAATCAATCAAAAGCTGAAATGGCTTACCGTGATGAGTGGCTGGGGTTTGGATTACACCAAATTGTTTATTCAAACCTTGGTGTTCTATTACCGCATGGACAGTGGCACGCTCTTCTTCAGCCATTTCCAAGGTTGATTCTTCACTTATAATACAGGCGGTCCTAGCAACTGCTCCTCCACGGCCTCTGCCACGCCCACCGCCTCTTGCACCTTGGTGGATAGGGGTTCCACGGCCTTGATTTCCTATGCTACCTTGGGGAAATGATGTTGCCATCTTGGGACAGTTGGCTCTAAAGTGTCCCGGCTCATTACACTCAAAACACAAAGGGCCTTCTCTGGAAGAAGCAGCATACAAGCGGGGGACAAAAGAGTTGCCTTGTCGCCCTCTGTTGTAGTAGGGGAAATTCTGTTGGGGTTTCTTGTAGGGTTGATCTTTAGGATTTGCCTCACGGTAAGATCTCTTTTGATGCTTATGTTTGTCAGTCCTCATTTCTTTCACAAGGGGCTTTGCTCGTATGAGAGCATCCTGTAATGTGCTTGGCCTCATTGCTTCAAGGCGGGAATCTAAGGGTTCATTTAACCCTTGGCAGAAACGAGCCACTTGCTGTTGGGAAGTAGTCATCGCTAGGGCATACTTCCGAAGAGTGATAAATTTGGAATAGTAGTCCCTCAAGAGTTAAGCTGCACTGCCTAAGACTAAAAAACTCTTTCATCTTTATGGATTCATGGGATGGGGAAAGATATCTTTCCTTTACTGCCTGCTTGATGTCTTCCCATGTTTTGAGAATGCTCGATGACTTCCTTATCACGGAACCACTGTTTTCACCAGAGTTTAGCATCTCTCCGATGAGGCAAAACCGTGCAAGCATAGACTGATTTGCTACTCCAGTACCAGTGCGGTAGAGAAATAATCGTCCATCACCTCAATCTAGACTTCAGCATCCTTCTCAGGCTTTGAACCTTGCAAGCATAGACTGATTTGCTACTCCAGTACCAGTGCGGCAGAGAAATAATCGTCCATCACCTCAATCTAGACTTCAGCATCCTTCTCAGGCTTTGAACCTTCTCCTTTAAAGGAGGTAGGTTGCATTTGCTTGAGCAGGAGCTTCTTCTCTTGGGTATCAGTGTAAAGCGCATTGGGAAGTGGAGGGTGACCGTCCTGGCCATCATTGTAAAAACAATTTTAAGATTACAAGATTCATATTTGCACAATGCTTATTTTTGGAGAGTAAAACATTGAAATCATTTTATTTCCAAATATTTACAAGGATGAGTTTCATTACATAGATCCGAGACTAATATAATTAGTCTCAAATCATTTTATTTCCAAATATTTACAAGGATGAGTTTTATTACAAAGATCTGAGACTAATATAATTAGTCTTATTTGCCATCAAGGGAAATTCCTAAGCTTGACTATGACATAAGGGTAGAGCGGTCCACATAGGTGAAATATGGGGGTTCCGCTGTAGTTTCTAAGACTCTAAAAACTGATGGTAGGGGTGGTAGACTCTAGATTAGGGTAGCTCCCAACAAAGCTACTCTATCAGCCGGTAAGATCTGTATCACTTGGTCATACACCCAGTGATCCTGAGGTATGCGAATCCCATCTATAGTCACAGAGGTATCGGCCCTGGGGGTACCGAACGAACCAAAATAAACAGATCATCTTCAACTTTTCAATCCAACGAATCCGATTTAGGTCGGTGGTAAGGTTCCCAATTCGATCTGCTCGGATGAAGAAATGTCTCGACCAAAATCTCTACCCCATCCTCTTTCAATACGAGCATTGGAAAACTAGAAACTTCGAGTAGGCATCTTCCTCTTCCTACAATCATTCAAACATCAATTCAACTTGTTTGTTTTAGTAGGATGTTTTTATTAATTAGCATTATGTTAGGTAAAACATTCGCAAAACAGTCCTTAAATGGTAATTCCTAGGAGCTAAGATCGGCTTTGATACCAATTGTAAAGTTTCCCCCTTCTAAAATAGGAGAAACACTTAAGATAGTCCACTAAGTCTTAACTTGGAGAAAATTTTCTATTTATCGACACCTTGACCATGTAGAGATTCAAGGATACGATTCATAGGTAAGACCTAGTCCTATCCCGCAAGGGAAGCGTGATCTTCTAAAAGTCAAATCACCCATATGGTAATTAATCATAAATTGGGCAACTCCTAGACTTGATTTCTAGAGGCAACGCTTTTTTCCTCATCCATGCAAGGCACAGCCGCCGCTGACCTAGTCTTCTAGAGTAGAGTTGCCCAAGAACCTAATTATCTAGCGTAGGGCTTTCACTTAATCTGTTGGAAAGCTACCTGACTAATCGGGTCCACCCGTCCCGTAGGATGGTGCCATCAAGGCATTCCATCCTCCCACTTTCCACCCTACTCACGCGTCAATTTGTTATCTAATTAATCCTACCACACTGTTGACATAAATAAACATGTTCCTTAGTTAAGGCCCTTTTCACAACAAGGTTTGTTAAAACAGCTTTTTACACAACACAATCATGCCAAAGACAAGATATATATATATAAAGTTTATACATGAATCAATTCCATACAAGCCAAATCGGCTCTCTTATTCTTTTCCTTTATTCTGCCGATGATCTAGAATTCGGCCTTCCAGCCTCTACATGCTGGGCAAAACCCTACGGGACCATACACCTCATCGTCGGCCGCCCACTGGCGACGAGGACTCAAGCCGACCTGTCGCCCTCTCAGACTCCATCGCTCGATCCTCCCGCCCCTCAGAGGGATGTCTGCACACTAGGGTGGGCTTATTCACTGCACTAGCCTGGGCCCTCAGAACTAGGCAGCATCATAATCTCTCGCCTCAATCGGGCGAACCTTATTCTCCCAATGGTATGAGGGATACCTTGGGCCATTCCCTGGCTTTGCTAACGACGCCGCCCAGCTATACAAGCACGGAACGGAGTTAGCGTTGAAGCCAGGAAAAACTTCCACTCTTTAAAGATAACAATTTCAATGCAATTTATTAAATACAGCATCACACAATTCGTAACTTCATACAATTTTATATCATTATTTTAAAAGAAAAAGATATACATTTATTTGCACTAATATAAAAAATAAATCTTCTTTACAATATAACCAAGCTAACCTGGCCACCATTTCCTTGAGGAGCTTGAAAAGGGAGGGTTGAAGCCGCATCGCGAGCATCTTCCCTAATCTCGTTGTTGCGTGCTCCTCTCGAGGCAATATTTTGATGTTTTTGAGATGGGGCCATCTTGGACGTTGACTTGTAGGGCTCACTGCCGCGGTCGACACGCTTCAGTCGGATCTCGATTCTAAGATCGTTTGCTCACCGTATGAGCAAAAGACTATAGCGCATGAACCCTTTCTTAAGGCAAAAACCTCTTATTAAAGTCTACGCAAATGGGGGGCGATTGTGAGATGTCCTTAAGACAAAAACGTTTTGCTAAAGGGGAGAGGGCTGAGGGCTGTTGTAAGTCTCTTCACATGGGGGGGGAGAGGAGTTAAGGACACTGCCTCCTAGCAAGAGGCGGATGGAGGAAAATTGCCTTATCTGAAAAGAGGCAAATGAGGGGGTATGAGAGGGGTGGCTGCAAGGGGCGGCTGTACTACAGCAAGTACACTGCACAGGGACCGACGGCGTTACGGACGGCGGTACAACAATGCATACGCTTCGCAGAAATGCGTGTTGCCTGTGGAGCACCTCGAGGATTTATATAGCTGTGGGGTATGGGTACGAGCGCTGCGCAAAGCAAGGACAAAAGGATGGTATATTGTGAAAGGCTATGGATCAGTGGCCTGCATGGGTCTAGGGGAAAGGTACGGTGTCGGTTATCAGGAAAAGGAGTGGTACGCATGTACCTTATCTGGTCTGGGGCAGCATGGGTGTCCACGTAGCTATACGTGTGGACCACAATATGGGCGGTCGTCCTTTGGTTCTTGTGCGGCCATCGTACGGGCACCTTGGTAAGTGTGTACCGTCTAAATTTTGGGGCGAGGTCCCTAAATTTGGGGCACCCACCTCGTTTTGCATACCGGACCGTCTTGGGGGGTGATTTTTTTTTTGTCTGGGAGGTTCTCCTGGTAGTTGGGGTTCAGACCGTTCGTCAATCGGACACCCGATCGTGCATTTATTAAGGTTTAAAGGTCGTAAATGACTGAAATTTGCGTATAAGCTTGATCCGATGTCTGTTTTGGATGTTATAAAATCCTATATTAGGGTAACACGCAAATTCTAAATTTGGGCTTAGAATTTAAAGATTCTAAGTAGAAATGACTCAAATAATAAAATCATTGATTTTTATACCATAAAAACTCATAAATTTATCTATTACATGAACATTTCTTTATTTGTGAAGATGGGTATATTACATCAAACAACCTAGTACAGATTGTGGGCGTGAGAAGTTGGATTGAAAGAACTTCCAAGCATGGAAGTATGGGATTAAAAGATTTCTGAAAGGAAAAGAATTTTGGAATTTTGTTACAGGTGCCAGAGCCTGAACTACCCTAACAACCCACACAACAACAAGTTGTAGCTCATATAAGCAATGGTCAGAGAGAGCATACAAAGTTTTGCATTACTTGTCTATATGTATCTCGGATGCTATACTCATACATATACATGATGCTGAGAACCCCAAGGATGCATGTGATACGTTGGTAAAGCTGTTTGATATAGATACTAGTGCTCGTAAGTCTCCGTTTGAGACAACATATTCATAATGTGAATTTACTGCTAAACCCTAATTTTTTGGGTACCCTATATGGGTGTCCGATTCAAAAGGTTAATACCTCTCTTCATAGCTTCCAATTGTCTCTTCTAAGAGGTGTGATTGCCCAATAGAGGCTCTTAATCACCAATTAATGATTGGTGATTTTCTTGATCAGCTGCTCTATGGAGGATTTTTGGGAAAAATTGGGTAGCATCTCATTTGTATTTTGGATAAAATCTCAATGTAGGTATGTCAACAATCTAATATCCACCATTCACATCACTCTTGTCAACACCTTTGGACAAGGGCAATATCTGATCCCATATTAACACTGATGCAATGTGCCCAATACATAATGCGTATAGCATTCATTCTTATGCACATTCCCAAATACAACTCTGGCTGTGAATAATCTTGAATTTGAGTGAGATTTATAAGAATTAACAAAGGGTTAAATGCAAAATGATGATTATCACAAATTTATTAAGCACAATTCTACCAAAAATTACATTAAATCAAGGGTAACCAATTTGTACGGAATGGTTGGAGTATCAAACCAATTTGTACGGAATGGTTGGAGTATCAAACCAACTCCGAATTGCAATTTGAAGTTATAGGGATCTGTATCAGATACCTAATGGTTAATTTGAACTCTCAATTGTACCAAAAATATAGTGATTAGTATTGATTAATCACTGATTAGCAAATTAATCCACTATGATGAGCTCAAATGCTTTCAAAGCCATCAATAGCAATGAGTCTAGTAGAGGATTAAGCCAATAAACACAAGATTTGACCAAATATTGAAAGCTTAATCTTTGTTTTACCAAAGTCACCTGTAGATTTGATGAAGAGCTTGGATCTCATTTGTAGACTTGATGAAATTAAATTCTATCTTCACCAGCTTGTAGAGCATTCTTGAAAACACCTTGGGCTAAGAGGAATTAGAGCCATTGTAACTGAAATGGAAGAATTCTCAAATCCCCTTCTGAAAAACGATGCTTGCAAAACGTGCTACCGTCGGCGATTTGCGCTGATTTGCTTCAATTCCCTTGAGGTGCTTGTAGCTCCTTGAGTGTGGTTTAAGTATCTAAAAGGGCTTGGCCTAATTTGAAGTGTGCAAGGAGAATGTACTCCTCCACTAGCTAGGGGTACAAAGGTGAGTTGAAAAAAGAGAAAAATTATAATTTTCTACTAATTCTAATTAGTAAAATGATTAGCAAGATAATGGACTCACAAAATGATGGATTCTAGGCATGGCTCTGATACCATGTTATTGAAATTAGAGCAATGTGATGAGCTATGGTGGATCATATACTAGAATCAACATCATTAACAAAGTGATTAACAAATAATTAAGATGTAATTAGTGAATAATTAATAAATAGCTTAATGTAGGCATGGATAATCAAAAACTAGCAAATTCTCATTAGTCTAATGCCTCAATTTATAGAGTTTACATCCAAGCATCTAATCCCACTGATTTCTCCTTGATTCACTCCACCTCTCTTGCTTGATTCTCTCCACCTCTTCACTTTTCCCAGAATATCTCCCATAATATCTCCACACTTCCTAAAACTTCTCATGCTACCCTTTATTCTCTCCCAGTAGATTCTTCTCACCTTTTGTAAGATCCCTGTTCCCACCGAGCAACAGATTCGGGATACTAGCAGCGGAAGTAGCACTTCTCGCGCGGGACAGGGGTCCCACATTCGAGGCCTCACCCACGGATATCCGGATAAGAGACTAATCCGTCGGTTGTTCCAAAACCGAACCCGGAAAAACTTCCTTTACCGAAAAGCACGGGCGATTCCACCAGGATAATTTTTTTCTCTAACGTAGTCAAGAACATTTCTGATCGAGCTGATCCAATTGCATCTATAAGATACATGATCAGATTAAGGAAGAACTTGCACTTGGATCATTGGGATCAACGCTTTTTTCCCCATTTAAGAGGCACAGCCGTTGATTCCTATCCATAGAACAGTTACTGTCCGAGATTTATTTTATCTATCGTAAAAACAAAAGTTTGAGTCTCGATTTACGGATCCATCAGTCCAGCCTAACCCCATCCAATCCCATGGGTTAGCCAACCGCCCAACCACTGTAGTGATGGGATCCAATTAAGAATTTGGTTAGGTTTTGTCCCGGGTACCAAGGAAAAGAGTTCCGAGGCCCCCTAGCCGGATGTTCATGCAAAATAAAACTAGTCACACCACTCACACACCCAATATGAAATTGCCTTTTTCAACCAAATTCAACCAGTTTAAAACAATCCTTTAATAAAACCATAGTATCACTGATCACAATCTTCCAATTTATCTAATTGATTCTTAATTTTCCATCATTCCTTCATCAGAGTATCTATGGCATCATTGGCAACTAGAACGCTCAGGGGCCGTTTCGATAGTTCCTAGCCCTTAATACTCGGTAATATAATCACTTATCAAGATGGACTCTCGTTGAAGATCAGCAAGATCAACCAACAGATCCATATAAGGGGCCATGGACTCATCCATTGAAGACCAGCAAGGTCAATCAACCAGATCCATGCCCGATTTCAGAAAACAACTCCAACTCTGTTCCAATATCTTCCTCGACGCACGCGTGGGTATCCTAGGCGACCCAGAGCCCGAGCACCGTATGGTCAGCACCCTCTAGGATCCTTCGCACGTGACCTAGCGCTTCACGCATAGGCTGCTTCCTTGGCCCCTCATCCACCGTACCGGAAGCTCACCATTTTAATCGCACCGAGGCTAGTCAAGACCTCGGCCGACCTTGCTACGCGAGACACCTTCATTGACTCCCCGTCAGCAGTTGCAACTTTACCATCACGACCTTAATCACAAGACGGTCAAAATGCTCCCCCCAGCATTCTTGACATAAAACAATCATTTACAAACAGCGTTTACAAACAGTTTACAATACAATTTCTATTTTAATTTTCATTTTTCCACATTATCCCTCATCAATCTACATTACTTATTCCATATTCCCTTTATATGTATACTCATCCCATCACATCATTTCCATCTCATCACTTCAGATTCTCTCACATCACATATCGTATATTCACATCCATACATCCACATCTATATGCGTACATTCACATCTACATGCATACATCTACATCTCTATGCATACATCCACATCCACATTCATATTCACCTCCATACATCTGCATCTATATGCATACACCCACCTCCACATTCACATCCACATCTATACATCTACATCTACATGCATACATCCACCTCTACATCCACATCTACATCTATACACCTACATCTACATGCATACATCCACATCTCCATTCACATCTACATCTATACATCTACATCTACATGCATCCATCCACCTCCACATCCACATCTACATCTATACATCTACATCTACATGCATACATCCACATCTCCATTCACATCTACATCTATACATCTACATCTACATGCATCCATCCACATCTCTATTTACATCCTCATCTATACATCTACTTCTACATGCATACATCCACATCTCCATGCATACATCCACCTCCACATTCACACTTACATCCATACATCTACATCTACATGCAAACATCCACATCTCCATGCATAATAAAATTCTTTTAATTAATCTAGGATGATAGTTCCTAGAATATGGTAGGAAGTCCTCTTTTTATGCTTTGAATGAAATTATTTTATGCGTAATTTCTATAAAAATTTTGCCATAGCTCCGCTACTATGACTAATAAGTCTCAATTTTTTTCTAAGGGATAAGGTTTATTATTAAGGAAATAATTAGAATGGTCTCTAATTGGATCATCAATCCATAATGGTCTCTAATTGGATCATTAAGAAAATAATTAGAATGGTCTCTAATTGGATCATCAATCCATAATGGATTGAATCAACAATATACATAAACTAAAAGCATAGAAAAAAGCCATTAATTTGGCCTCAAGCATAGCTTAATCTTGGATTAAGGAAAAGCCTTATGAAAAGCTTCATTTGGATTGAAAAGGGTCATGAGTATGACCATTTCTTAAGTGAGAGAGAGAGAGAGAGAAAAACCATTAGAATTAAATATAAATAGAATTTTATGTAATTCTTTACTATCATTACTTAATTAACTTCAATAGCATTTCAAAAACCATACCAATTAAGCTTCTCAAGCTTGAGAGGGGTTGAGAAGAGAGAATCATTGAGAATTTATAGAAAAAATCAAAATTCACTATACTTATCTCATAATTTGCTTGATTCTTTGTTCACGGTAGAGGCCCCCAACCAATCAATTGGTTTAGTATGTTGATGGAGCCACCAATGGGGATTTAAGAAAGAGAGAAGTGTCAAAAATTAGTGAATTATTAAAGAATTCATAGTTCTTGGCTTAGGTGGAGTAGAGTAACAATGCATAAGACACTATATCTACATAAAGAATTCATAGTTCTTGGCTTAGGTGGAGTAGAGTAACAATGCATAAGACACTATTTCTACATAAAGAATTCATAGTTCATGGCTTAGGTGGAGTAGAGTAACAATGCATAAGACACTATATTTTTTTCAACAAGGGGAGGCTTCTATTTATAGGAAAATTTGAGCTCCTAACCAAACAAACTGATTCTAGAATTTTCCAAGTCAGTTTGGTCACTTTTTGACCATTTTTAGGTCAGTTAAGCTAACTTTTTGGAACTAGACTTGAATGAGGAGAGAGGAGAGATGAAATATCTCAATTTTTATTAGTTTAAAACTCATTCAAGCATGTGAAATATGCACCTCCTTTAAAGAACTCTCCTTCCTTACATATGTGTCATAGTTTTTTTATTAATAAACCTTGTACATTTTCAACTCTTTATCTTATGTGAAATATGCACCTCCTTTAAAGAACTCCCCTTCCTTACATATGTGTTTTTTTTTTACTAATAAACCTTGTACATTTTCAACTCTTCATCTTATGTGAGTATTTACTCATTTTTGGATACCCAAAATATCTCATATTTTTAATATTGCTCATAGTTTTTTACTAATAAACCTTGTACATTTTCAACTCTTCATCTTATGTGAAATATGCACCTTCTTTAAAGAACTCCTCTTCCTTACATATGTGTCATAGTTTTTTTTTTTTAAACTAATAAACCTTGTACATTTTCAACTCTTCATCTTATGTGAAATATGCACCTCCTTTAAAGAACTCCCCTTCCTTACATATGTGTTTTTTTTACTAATAAGCCTTGTACATTTTCAACTCTTCATCTTATGTGAGCATTTACTCATTTTTGGGTATCTTCTTTTTTACAAATTGGATTTATCTCCTCCCTACACATGTATTGATGCTATTGGCCCATAGGAACCTTAATTGGACCATAGTCTAAAGATTTCTGAAAATCTAGACCCTTAGACTAAGGTTCTTTATACCTATTTCCAATTAATTCCAATTGCACATTGGAAAATTCTTTTTGAATTTTTGTTTCAGGGGAACTTATTTTAATAAGATGAGTTATTTTTCTATCCAAAAATATTCAAAATCTGAATATTCTCTCTCTAGAATAATTTTCTCTCTCTAGGTTAAAACAGCCACAAACAAGATCTCTTATATTTCAGAAAAGGAATTGATTACAGGGGAGTATGCTAGACATCAAAAAAGGGGGTGGGGGAGGAATCTTACATTCTACCCCACTTAAAAAACGCGAGATGTCCTCATCTCGCAACTTGGGATAATTTCGCAAGATGCACGAATATGAGACTTAGAGAAAAATTTTAATCAAGATTAACCACCAAGAAAAGTCTTAAAGAGAGCAAGATTCAAAATAAGAACAAGATTTAAACTTTATTCATTCTCGAAACTTATACAGTAAAGATAGAAGAACTCTTTATACTTCCATAAGCCCGTCCATCATATGGTCACAAAGGCAGTCCTCACAAGCTGCACAAGTATAGGGTAACTCATCTATGGGAATGATTCTACTGGTTATTGCCGCACCTATCTTAGTGGTATGAGGTGATCTAACAAAAGGACCTCTGAGAGGCAAGCCAAAAACGGAATAAAGGCATATCTTCTCATGAGGAAGAAATCACGCCAGTAAGAAGACCCGCTCAGAAAACCCTAGATGCCTTGATCTCATGACGCAGTAGTATCGGGGACCCAAACCCAAAGCTTCAATAACCATGGCCAAGCGGACATTGTTACGAAAGTGCTGCTGACCCCAAGGTGTTACCCTAGTTATGTTTTGATAGGTCCGCCATTTGGTCTGCGCTACAGAAGTTCCTAGGTGAGGAAAAAGTGAGCGCTCATACTGTTCTATAAAGTCTTTCTTCACAGACTCTCTTGCGTCTTGAAGGTGAGAAATCATCATGGATAAAACTAATTCCTGTTGCCAAGCCATGAAGGAGATTAAGAAAGAAAGGAGATTGATGGGAGTAAGATTACTGTGAGCGACAAGTAAAAGTTACGACTTATATAAAGGAAGGAGCTAGCATAACCTAGAAGCCAACGGTAACTTGCCACTGAAGTTTTACCGTCTTTCCATGATTTGAGTTTGACACATTTTTCTATAGAAGGCATTAAGAATTTTGAGATGAGGAGATAAAAGAAGCTTGTAGGCTAAGTCACCTACTTTCATTGAATTTAGAAATAAGGGTCACAATATCTGGGGGTAACTTCTTATACTCCCCAAGAGATAAAGAACTTCTTTTGGGCCGTACTCGAATGAAAGCCAAAACCTTGGTATCCAAAACACCGATTCTCACTTCTGAACTCATTGTTCTAAATCCTTAAAACAGGTGGGACTCCTGAGAAGTATTCTAGGGAAAGGGTCTTCCTTTTTTTAAACAGAAACTTTCTTTTATTTTAGAGAGGGAATAATTATGAGATCAGAAGGGAGATTCTTACTCCTATATACCTCGAAGGCTGGGGAGGAATCTTACATTCTACCCCACTTAAAAAGTACGAGATGTCCTCATCTCGCAAGGGAGAGGACAGCTCTTTTTCTTAAGATCCAATTTTATTCTGGGGTTCCTTATATTCTGGTCAACCCAACAGAACACTGGGATAAATATCCCTTATATAGAACTCATCATTAAATAACAATTCATTCAGATCATGTCATTCATATCTTTAACATGATAATGGTCCATTAGACCGAAAAGTTTCCTTCGGAACATTCCTCCACGGAAATTTCGGTCAAGCAAGTTCTCAATTTGACCTCCCTTAACTTGATCTACCGGTCAAGTATTAACAGTAGCAATCTAACAGCACAACCCACTAACCTCATAGTGATTTGCTGAATTCATTATCATCATTCTAGTTATGAATATCATCACAAGGACTCGTCCCATTCCCCCTCATTTCAACTAATTTTTAGAAATCAACATTTTCCAATCAGCATTTTCAATCAGAATCCAAATCAATTCATCAATTCTCAAACAAAATTAAAATCATATCAATCACATTCAAAATCATCATCTAGATAGCATTAACGCTTATAATTTCAAGTCTTAGATTTACTCGTATATACTGTCAGTAAAGAGCTGCAGTATACTCTCGGTATATACGGGTAGTCACGGCCCTTGGAATTATAAGATAATTACTATCATGTCTAGGCCTCAAGCAAGTCAGGGATTCTATATAATTGTGGTACTTCCATCTAAAGACCCAATTACCAAATTACAAATTTCAGTTTGAATATCAAATTGTATGAATTATCTCACACAATTATAACCCATTTGTGTTTCTTGATAAATTTTTGATATATTTGTCTTCTCAGTTGATCTTTATTAACCAAATGCTCTGATACCAACTGTAAGATCCCTGTTCCCACCGAGCAACAGATTCGGGATACTAGCAGCGGAAGTAGCACTTCTCGCGCGGGACAGGGGTCCCACATTCGAGGCCTCACCCACGGATATCCGGATAAGAGACTAATCCGTCGGTTGTTCCAAAACCGAACCCGAAAAAACTTCCTTTACCAGAAAGCACGGGCGATTCCACCAGGATAATTTTTTTCTCTAACGTAGTCAAGAACATTTCTGATCGAGCTGATCCAATTGCATCTATAAGATACATGATCAGATTAAGGAAGAACTTGCACTTGGATCATTGGGATCAACGCTTTTTTCCCCATTCAAGAGGCACAGCCGTTGATTCCTATCCATAGAACAGTTACTGTCCGAGATTTATTTTATCTATCGTAAAAACAAAAGTTTGAGTCTCGATTTACGGATCCATCAGTCCAGCCTAACCCCATCCAATCCCATGGGTTAGCCAACCGCCCAACCACTGTAGTGATGGGATCCAATTAAGAATTTGGTTAGGTTTTGTCCCGGGTACCAAGGAAAAGAGTTCCAAGGCCCCCTAGCCGGATGTTCATGCAAAATAAAACTAGTCACACCACTCACACACCCAATATGAAATTGCCTTTTTCAACCAAATTCAACCACTTTAAAACAATCCTTTAATAAAACCATAGTATCACTGATCACAATCTTCCAATTTATCCAATTGATTCTTAATTTCCCATCATTCCTTCATCAGAGTATCTATGGCATCATTGGCAACTAGAACGCTCAGGGGCCGTTTCGATAGTTCCTAGCCCTTAATACTCGGTAATATAATCACTTATCAAGATGGACTCTCGTTGAAGATCAGCAAGATCAACCAACAGATCCATATAAGGGGCCATGGACTCATCCATTGAAGACCAGCAAGGTCAATCAACCAGATCCATGCCCGATTTCAGAAAACAACTCCAACTCTGTTCCAATATCTTCCTCGACGCACGCGTGGGTATCCTAGGCGACCCAGAGCCCGAGCACCGTATGGTCAGCACCCTCTAGGATCCTTCGCACGTGACCTAGCGCTTCACGCATAGGCCGCTTCCTTGGCCCCTCATCCACCGTACCAGAAGCTCACCATTTTAATCGCACCGAGGCTGGTCAAGACCTCGGCCGACCTTGCTACGCGAGACGCCTTCATTGACTCCCCGTCTCAGCAGTTGCAACTTTACCATCACGACCTTAATCACAAGACGGTCAAAATGCTCCCCCCAGCATTCTTGACATAAAACAATCATTTACAAACAGCGTTTACAAACAGTTTACAATACAATTTCTATTTTAATTTTCATTTTTCCACATTATCCCTCATCAATCTACATTACTTATTCCATATTCCCTTTATATGTATACTCATCCCATCACATCATTTCCATCTCATCACTTCAGATTCCCTCACATCACATATCGTATATTCACATCCATACATCCACATCTATATGCGTACATTCACATCTACATGCATACATCTACATCTCTATGCATACATCCACATCCACATTCATATTCACCTCCATACATCTGCATCTATATGCATACACCCACCTCCACATTCACATCCACATCTATACATCTACATCTACATGCATACATCCACCTCTACATCCACATCTACATCTATACACCTACATCTACATGCATACATCCACATCTCCATTCACATCTACATCTATACATCTACATCTACATGCATCCATCCATCTCCACATCCACATCTACATCTATACATCTACATCTACATGCATACATCCACATCTCCATTCACATCTACATCTATACATCTACATCTACATGCATCCATCCACATCTCTATTTACATCCTCATCTATACATCTACTTCTACATGCATACATCCACATCTCCATGCATACATCCACCTCCACATTCACACTTACATCCATACATCTACATCTACATGCAAACATCCGCATCTCCATGCATAATAAAATTCTTTTAATTAATCTAGGATGATAGTTCCTAGAATATGGTAGGAAGTCCTCTTTTTATGCTTTGAATGAAATTATTTTATGCGTAATTTCTATAAAAATTTTGCCATAGCTCCGCTACTATGACTGATAAGTCTCAATTGTTTTCTAAGGGATAAGGTTTATTATTAAGAAAATAATTAGAATGGTCTCTAATTGGATCATCAATCCATAATGGTCTCTAATTGGATCATTAAGAAAATAATTAGAATGGTCTCTAATTGGATCATCAATCCATAATGGATTGAATCAACAATATACATAAACTAAAAGCATAGAAAAAAGCCATTAATTTGGCCTCAAGCATAGCTTAATCTTGGATTAAGGAAAAGCCTTATGAAAAGCTTCATTTGGATTGAAAAGGGTCATGAGTATGACCATTTCTTAAGTGAGAGAGAGAGAGAGAAAAACCATTAGAATTAAATATAAATAGAATTTTATGTAATTCTTTACTATCATTACTTAATTAACTTCAATAGCATTTCAAAAACCATACCAATTAAGCTTCTCAAGCTTGAGAGGGGTTGAGAAGAGAGAATCATTGAGAATTTATAGAAAAAATCAAAATTCACTATACTTATCTCATAATTTGCTTGATTCTTTGTTCACGGTAGAGGCCCCCAACCAATCAATTGGTTTAGTATGTTGATGGAGCCACCAATGGGGATTTAAGAAAGAGAGAAGTGTCAAAAATTAGTGAATTATTAAAGAATTCATAGTTCTTGGCTTAGGTGGAGTAGAGTAACAATGCATAAGACACTATATCTACATAAAGAATTCATAGTTCTTGGCTTAGGTGGAGTAGAGTAACAATGCATAAGACACTATTTCTACATAAAGAATTTATAGTTCATGGCTTAGGTGGAGTAGAGTAACAATGCATAAGACACTATATTTTTTTCAACAAGGGGAGGCTTCTATTTATAGGAAAATTTGAGCTCCTAACCAAACAAACTGATTCTAGAATTTTCCAAGTCAGTTTGGTCACTTTTTGACCATTTTTAGGTCAGTTAAGCTAACTTTTTGGAACTAGACTTGAATGAGGAGAGAGGAGAGATGAAATATCTCAATTTTTATTAGTTTAAAACTCATTCAAGCATGTGAAATATGCACCTCCTTTAAAGAACTCTCCTTCCTTACATATGTGTCATAGTTTTTTTATTAATAAACCTTGTACATTTTCAACTCTTCATCTTATGTGAAATATGCACCTCCTTTAAAGAACTCCCCTTCCTTACATATGTGTTTTTTTTTTTACTAATAAACCTTGTACATTTTCAACTCTTCATCTTATGTGAGTATTTACTCATTTTTGGATACCCAAAATATCTCATATTTTTAATATTGCTCATAGTTTTTTACTAATAAACCTTGTACATTTTCAACTCTTCATCTTATGTGAAATATGCACCTTCTTTAAAGAACTCCTCTTCCTTACATATGTGTCATAGTTTTTTTTTAAAAAACTAATAAACCTTGTACATTTTCAACTCTTCATCTTATGTGAAATATGCACCTCCTTTAAAGAACTCCCCTTCCTTACATATGTGTTTTTTTTACTAATAAGCCTTGTACATTTTCAACTCTTCATCTTATGTGAGCATTTACTCATTTTTGGGTATCTTCTTTTTTACAAATTGGATTTATCTCCTCCCTACACATGTATTGATGCTATTGGCCCATAGGAACCTTAATTGGACCATAGTCTAAAGATTTCTGAAAATCTAGCCCCTTAGACTAAGGTTCTTTATACCTATTTCCAATTAATTCCAATTGCACATTGGAAAATTCTTTTTGAATTTTTGTTTCAGGGGAACTTATTTTAATAAGATGACTTATTTTTCTATCCAAAAATATTCAAAATCTGAATATTCTCTCTCTAGAATAATTTTCTCTCTCTAGGTTAAAACAGCCACAAACAAGATCTCTTATATTTTAGAAAAGGAATTGATTACAGGGGAGTATGCTAGACATCAAAAAAGGGGGTGGGGGAGGAATCTTACATTCTACCCCACTTAAAAAACGCGAGATGTCCTCATCTCGCAACTTGGGATAATTTCGCAAGATGCACGAATATGAGACTTAGAGAAAAATTTTAATCAAGATTAACCACCAAGAAAAGTCTTAAAGAGAGCAAGATTCAAAATAAGAACAAGATTTAAACTTTATTCATTCTCGAAACTTATACAGTAAAGATAGAAGAACTCTTTATACTTCCATAAGCCCGTCCATCATATGGTCACAAAAGCAGTCCTCACAAGCTGCACAAGAATAGGGTAACTCATCTATGGGAATGATTCTGCTGGTTATTGCCGCACCTATCTTAGTGGTATGAGGTGATCTAACAAAAGGATCTCTGAGAGGCAAGCCAAAAACGGAATAAAGGCATATCTTCTCATGAGGAAGAAAACACGCCAGTAAGAAGACCCGCTCAGAAAACCCTAGATGCCTTGATCTCATGACGCAGTAGTATCGGGGACCCAAACCCAAAGCTTCAATAACCATGGCCAAGCGGACATTGTTACGAAAGTGCTGCTGACCCCAAGGTGTTACCCTAGTTATGTTTTGATAGGTCCGCCATTTGGTCTGCGCTACAGAAGTTCCTAGGTGAGGAAAAAGTGAGCACTCATACTGTTCTATAAAGTCTTTCTTCACAGACTCTCTTGCGTCTTGAAGGTGAGAAATCATCATGGATAAAACTAATTCCTGTTGCCAAGCCATGAAGGAGATTAAGAAAGAAAGGAGATTGATGGGAGTAAGATTACTGTGAGCGACAAGTAAAAGTTACGACTTATATAAAGGAAGGAGCTAGCATAACCTAGAAGCCAACGGTAACTTGCCACTGAAGTTTTACCGTCTTTCCATGATTTGAGTTTGACACATTTTTCTATAGAAGGCATTAAGAATTTTGAGATGAGGAGATAAAAGAAGCTTGTAGGCTAAGTCACCTACTTTCATTGAATTTAGAAATAAGGGTCACAATATCTGGGGGTAACTTCTTATACTCCCCAAGAGATAAAGAACTTCTTTTGGGCCGTACTCGAATGAAAGCCAAAACCTTGGTATCCAAAACACCGATTCTCACTTCTGAACTCATTGTTCTAAATCCTTAAAACAGGTGGGACTCCTGAGAAGTATTCTAGGGAAAGGGTCTTCCTTTTTTTAAACAGAAACTTTCTTTTATTTTAGAGAGGGAATAATTATGAGATCAGAAGGGAGATTCTTACTCCTATATACCTCGAAGGCTGGGGAGGAATCTTACATTCTACCCCACTTAAAAAGTATGAGATGTCCTCATCTCGCAAGGGAGAGGACAGCTCTTTTTCTTAAGATCCAATTTTATTCTGGGGTTCCTTATATTCTGGTCAACCCAACAGAACACTGGGATAAATATCCCTTATATAGAACTCATCATTAAATAACAATTCATTCAGATCATGTCATTCATATCTTTAACATGATAATGGTCCATTAGACCGAAAAGTTTCCTTCGGAACATTCCTCCACGGAAATTTCGGTCAAGCAAGTTCTCAATTTGACCTCCCTTAACTTGATCTACCGGTCAAGTATTAACAGTAGCAATCTAACAGCACAACCCACTAACCTCATAGTGATTTGCTGAATTCATTATCATCATTCTAGTTATGAATATCATCACAAGGACTCGTCCCATTCCCCCTCATTTCAACTAATTTTTAGAAATCAACATTTTCCAATCAGCATTTTCAATCAGAATCCAAATCAATTCATCAATTCTCAAACAGAATTAAAATCATATCAATCACATTCAAAATCATCATCTAGATAGCATTAACGCTTATAATTTCAAGTCTTAGATTTACTCGTATATACTGTCAGTAAAGAGCTGCAGTATACTCTCGGTATATACGGGTAGTCACGGCCCTTGGAATTATAAGATAATTACTATCATGTCTAGGCCTCAAGCAAGTCAGGGATTCTATATAATTGTGGTACTTCCATCTAAAGACCCAATTACCAAATTACAAATTTCAGTTTGAATATCAAATTGTATGAATTATCTCACACAATTATAACCCATTTGTGTTTCTTGATAAATTTTTGATATATTTGTCTTCTCAGTTGATCTTTATTAACCAAATGCTCTGATACCAACTGTAAGATCCCTGTTCCCACCGAGCAACAGATTCGGGATACTAGCAGCGGAAGTAGCACTTCTCGCGCGGGACAGGGGTCCCACATTCGAGGCCTCACCCACGGATATCCGGATAAGAGACTAATCCGTTGGTTGTTCCAAAACCGAACCCGGAAAAACTTCCTTTACCAGAAAGCACGAGCGATTCCACCAGGATAATTTTTTTCTCTAACGTAGTCAAGAACATTTCTGATCGAGCTGATCCAATTGCATCTATAAGATACATGATCAGATTAAGGAAGAACTTGCACTTGGATCATTGGGATCAACGCTTTTTTCCCCATTCAAGAGGCACAGCCTTTGATTCCTATCCATAGAACAGTTAGTGTCCGAGATTTATTTTATCTATCGTAAAAACAAAAGTTTGAGTCTCGATTTACGGATCCATCAGTCCAGCCTAACCCCATCCAATCCCATGGGTTAGCCAACCGCCCAACCACTGTAGTGATGGGATCCAATTAAGAATTTGGTTAGGTTTTGTCCCGGGTACCAAGGAAAAGAGTTCCAAGGCCCCCTAGCCGGATGTTCATGCAAAATAAAACTAGTCACACCACTCACACACCCAATATGAAATTGCCTTTTTCAACCAAATTCAACCACTTTAAAACAATCCTTTAATAAAACCATAGTATCACTGATCACAATCTTCCAATTTATCCAATTGATTCTTAATTTCCCATCATTCCTTCATCAGAGTATCTATGGCATCATTGGCAACTAAAACGCTCAGGGGCCGTTTCGATAGTTCCTAGCCCTTAATACTCGGTAATATAATCACTTATCAAGATGGACTCTCGTTGAAGATCAGCAAGATCAACCAACAGATCCATATAAGGGGCCATGGACTCATCCATTGAAGACCAGCAAGGTCAATCAACCAGATCCATGCCCGATTTCAGAAAACAACTCCAACTCTGTTCCAATATCTTCCTCGATGCACGCGTGGGTATCCTAGGCGACCCAGAGCCCGAGCACCGTATGGTCAGCACCCTCTAGGATCCTTCGCACGTGACCTAGCGCTTCACGCATAGGCCGCTTCCTTGGCCCCTCATCCACCGTACCGGAAGCTCACCATTTTAATCGCACCGAGGCTGGTCAAGACCTCGGCCGACCTTGCTACGCGAGACGCCTTCATTGACTCCCCGTCTCAGCAGTTGCAACTTTACCATCACGACCTTAACAAGACGGTCAAAATGCTCCCCCCAGCATTCTTGACATAAAACAATCATTTACAAACAGCGTTTACAAACAGTTTACAATACAATTTCTATTTTAATTTTCATTTTTCCACATTATCCCTCATCAATCTACATTACTTATTCCATATTCCCTTTATATGTATACTCATCCCATCACATCATTTCCATCTCATCACTTCAGATTCCCTCACATCACATATCGTATATTCACATCCATACATCCACATCTATATGCGTACATTCACATCTACATGCATACATCTACATCTCTATGCATACATCCACATCCACATTCATATTCACCTCCATACATCTGCATCTATATGCATACACCCACCTCCACATTCACATCCACATCTATACATCTACATCTACATGCATACATCCACCTCTACATCCACATCTACATCTATACACCTACATCTACATGCATACATCCACATCTCCATTCACATCTACATCTATACATCTATATCTACATGCATCCATCCACCTCCACATCCACATCTACATCTATACATCTACATCTACATGCATACATCCACATCTCCATTCACATCTACATCTATACATCTACATCTACATGCATCCATCCACATCTCTATTTACATCCTCATCTATACATCTACTTCTACATGCATACATCCACATCTCCATGCATACATCCACCTCCACATTCACACTTACATCCATACATCTACATCTACATGCAAACATCCGCATCTCCATGCATAATAAAATTCTTTTAATTAATCTAGGATGATAGTTCCTAGAATATGGTAGGAAGTCCTCTTTTTATGCTTTGAATGAAATTATTTTATGCGTAATTTCTATAAAAATTTTGCCATAGCTCCGCTACTATGACTGATAAGTCTCAATTGTTTTCTAAGGGATAAGGTTTATTATTAAGAAAATAATTAGAATGGTCTCTAATTGGATCATCAATCCATAATGGTCTCTAATTGGATCATTAAGAAAAAAATTAGAATGGTCTCTAATTGGATCATCAATCCATAATGGATTGAATCAACAATATACATAAACTAAAAGCATAGAAAAAAGCCATTAATTTGGCCTCAAGCATAGCTTAATCTTGGATTAAGAAAAAGCCTTATGAAAAGCTTCATTTGGATTGAAAAGGGTCATGAGTATGACCATTTCTTAAGTGAGAGAGAGAGAGAGAAAAACCATTAGAATTAAATATAAATAGAATTTTATGTAATTCTTTACTATCATTACTTAATTAACTTCAATAGCATTTCAAAAACCATACCAATTAAGCTTCTCAAGCTTGAGAGGGGTTGAGAAGAGAGAATCATTGAGAATTTATAGAAAAAATCAAAATTCACTATACTTATCTCATAATTTGCTTGATTCTTTGTTCACGGTAGAGGCCCCCAACCAATCAATTGGTTTAGTATGTTGATGGAGCCACCAATGGGGATTTAAGAAAGAGAGAAGTGTCAAAAATTAGTGAATTATTAAAGAATTCATAGTTCTTGGCTTAGGTGGAGTAGAGTAACAATGCATAAGACACTATATCTACATAAAGAATTCATAGTTCTTGGCTTAGGTGGAGTAGAGTAACAATGCATAAGACACTATATCTACATAAAGAATTCATAGTTCTTGGCTTAGGTGGAGTAGAGTAACAATGCATAAGACACTATTTCTACATAAAGAATTCATAGTTCTTGGCTTAGGTGGAGTAGAGTAACAATGCATAAGACACTATATTTTTTTCAACAAGGGGAGGCTTCTATTTATAGGAAAATTTGAGCCCCTAACCAAACAAACTGATTCTAGAATTTTCCAAGTCAGTTTGGTCACTTTTTGACCATTTTTAGGTCAGTTAAGCTAACTTTTTGGAACTAGACTTGAATGAGGAGAGAGGAGAGATGAAATATCTCAATTTTTTTTAGTTTAAAACTCATTCAAGCATGTGAAATATGCACCTCCTTTAAAGAACTCTCCTTCCTTACATGTGTCATAGTTTTTTTATTAATAAACCTTGTTCATTTTCAACTCTTCATCTTATGTGAAATATGCACCTCCTTTAAAGAACTCCCCTTCCTTACATATGTGTTTTTTTTTACTAATAAACCTTGTACATTTTCAACTCTTCATCTTATGTGAGCATTTACTCATTTTTGGATACCCAAAATATCTCATATTTTTAATATTGCTCATAGTTTTTTACTAATAAACCTTGTACATTTTCAACTCTTCATCTTATGTGAAATATGCACCTTCTTTAAAGAACTCCTCTTCCTTACATATGTGTCATAGTTTTTTTTTTTTAACTAATAAACCTTGTACATTTTCAACTCTTCATCTTATGTGAAATATGCACCTCCTTTAAAGAACTCCCCTTCCTTACATATGTGTTTTTTTTACTAATAAGCCTTGTACATTTTCAACTCTTCATCTTATGTGAGCATTTACTCATTTTTGGGTATCTTCTTTTTTACAAATTGGATTTATCTCCTCCCTACACATGTATTGATGCTATTGGCCTATAGGAACCTTAATTGGACCATAGTCTAAAGATTTCTGAAAATCTAGACCCTTAGACTAAGGTTCTTTATACCTATTTCCAATTAATTCCAATTGCACATTGGAAAATTCTTTTTGAATTTCTGTTTCAGGGGAACTTATTTTAATAAGATGAGTTATTTTTCTATCCAAAAATATTCAAAATCTGAATATTCTCTCTCTAGAATAATTTTCTCTCTCTAGGTTAAAACAGCCACAAACAAGATCTCTTATATTTCAGAAAAGGAATTGATTACAGGGGAGTATGCTGGACATCAAAAAAGGGGGTGGGGGAGGAATCTTACACCTTTTCACAGGTTCTTTCACATTAACACATTCTCTTTTATAGCCTCCAACCAAGGGCTTGTTCCCGCACACACACCCTATTCACTTGTATATTTCAACACCTCCCCTCAAGTGAATACCCCTAGAACACCTAGACCCTATACCAAGTTTCCCTCCTTACTTAATAGTCCGCGACCAGTGTCTAGCACACCTCCCCTCAAGTTAACTTAGCACACCTGGACCCTGTACCAAGTTTCTCTCTTACTTGATAGCCCGCGTCCAGTGCCCCGAGTCCCTAAAATCCATAGTCCTTGTTGACACTCTCTCTCTCTATGTGTCCAAGGCTACTATAAGTGCCCTGACCTTGACTAAAGTGCTCACACATACATCTATCTACCACGTGGCCTACATCATCGGTGGCTCAGAGGTGGTTTTACTTTGTTGGGGCAAGTTACATTGGGTTGTGAGGTCTCTCTCTCTCTCTCTCTCTCTCTCTCTCTCTCTCTCTCTCTCTCTCTCTCTCATCAGAGATTTTCACATGGCTCCTCACTCTTTGGAGCCTCACATCTTCTCGTCTTCAGTCTTCTTGTCGTGGGTAGCTTCTCTCCACGCGTCCGTCTCTTCTTTCAGTCTTCTTGGGGCAGCTTCTCTTCTCATATCCATGTCTTCCTTTAGATCTTCTTGGTCTGGATCTTCTTCTTTGAAGGAGATGTTCTTCTTCTTTCATGGCTGGGGCCATGAGCTTGTCTGTCAGGTCTTCTTGCTCCATGTGAGCAGCATGTTTAAATGTTTTGCTGGCAGTTCCTTTGGGTTTTTGATGTTTATCTTGTGTCATTATGCAATTCAAACCCAAATTTATGCGGGAGGTCTTACCTCTTGCCTTATTCTGGACAAGGGTAGTGTCTGATCCCATATTTACACTGATGCAATGTGCCCAATACATAATGCATATAGCATTCATTCTTATGCACATTCCCAAATGCAACTCTGGCTATGAATAGTCTTGAATTTGAGTGAGATTTACAAGAAGTAACCAAGGGTTAAATGCAAAATGATGATTATCACAAATTTATCACAGCACAATTTTACCAAAAATTACATTAAATCAAGGGTAACCAATTTGTACGGAATGGTTGGAGTATCAAGCCAACTCCGAATTGCAATCTGAAGTTATAAGGATCTGTATCAGACACCTAATGGTTAGTTTGAATCCTTAATTGTATCAAAAATACGGTGATTAGTACTGATTAATCACTGATTAGCAAATTAATCCACTATTTTGTGTGCAAAAAACAGAGTATGCAGGGAGTCCAGATCTGGTGCCTTAGACTTCAAATAAGCTCAAATGCTTTCAAAGCCATCAATAGCAATGAGTCTAGTAGAGCATTAAGCCAATAAACACAAGATTTGACCAAATATTGAAAGCTTAATCTCTGTTTTACCAAAGTCACCTGCAGATTTGATGAAGAGCTTGGATCTCACTGTAGACATGATGAAATTGAATTCTGTCTTCACCAGCTTGTAGAGCATGCTTGAAAACACCTTGGGCTAAGAGAAATTAGAGCCATTGTAACTGAGCTAGAAGAAATCTCAAATCCCCTTCTGAAAAACGGTGCCTACAAAACGTGCTGCCACCGCTGGCGATTTGCGCTGATTCGCTTCAATTCCCTTGCGGTGCTTGTAGCCCCTTGAGTGTAGCTTAAGTACCTCAAAGGGCTTGGCCTAATTTGAAGTGTGCAAGGAGAATGAACTCCTCCACACAGAGGTGAGTTGAAAAAAGAGGACAAATTATAATTTTTTACTAATCCTAATTAATAAAATAATTAGCAAGATAATGGGCTCACAAAATGATGGATTCTAGGCATTGCTCTGATACCATGTTGAAATTAGAGCAATGTGATGAGCTATGGTAGATCAAATACTAGAATCAACATTATTAATAAAGTGATTAGTAAATAATTAAGATGTAATTAGTGAATAATTAACAAATAGCTTAATGTAGGCATGGATAATAAAAACTAGCAAATTCTCATTAGTCCAATGCCTCAATTTATAGAGTTTACATCCAAGCATCTAATCCCATTGATTTCTCCTTGATTCACTCCACCTCTCTTACTTGATTCTCTCCACCTCTTCACTTTTCCCAGAAAATCTCCACACTTCCTAAATCTTCTCATGCTACCCTTTATTCTCTCCTAGTAGATTCTTCTCACCTTTTCATAGGTTCTTTCACATTTACACACTATTTTACAGCCTCTAACCAAGGGCTTGTTCCCGCACACACACCCTATTCACTTGTATATTTCAACAATGAAGAGTCGACTAAGGACCAAAGAAAAGAATTAAAAACTAAATTTTGACACCTCAGTGTGGGGATCTCCCCTCATGAAGTAGGCACCTTTTTCTCATCATTATCCCTAATTTTTAACCAATAAAATGAGATATTTTCATCTCTCTTCTCTCCTATTTCTCAAAACTAGATCCAAAAAGTAAGCTGAACTGACCCAAAAATAGTCAAAAATTGACCAAACTGATTTGGAAAATTCTAGAATTAGTTTGCTTGGTTAGAGGCTCACTTTAAAGCTTAATGGTGTTTATGCACTGTTACTCTACTCCTGGTGTCCTGAGCCATCTACATTGAATTTTTTAATAATTCAATTGTTTTTTGCCTAATCCTCTTCAAAGTGAATTGGTGGCCACTTTTGCTTCAAACAAGAGCAGAACCCTCAATCCTTCAAGCCAAACGAGAGCTTACAAGCTCCATGTAAGCTAATTTTCTTACTTTGTTTACGAATTTTAATGAAAAGTCTATTGTTTTCTTGATTTTTATGTTTTGCCAAATGATTGAATTGAATTCAAATGCTATGCCTTTGATGAAAAGGCCACCCCCTTCTCTTCTTTACATTCTAATCCTTCTTAATCCTAGAAAGATTAACTAAGTGATTGATTAAACTCTTCTTATTGTTTGTTCTCTTGAATTTAGAAAATTATGTAGATTAGAGTTTTATAATTCTAAATTGGATTAATTAAGTTAAGTGAAGAAAGATAAAAATGAGAAATGGTAAGCCATACAAAGGAGGCTATGGCAAAAAATTTTGAGAATTCTGTAAAAAAAGAAAGTTTGTTTTTATCTTATTCCAAAGGAGTAATTCCCACCATTTTTGCATCTAAAAGAAATATTCTAATTACTCCATGTACATATTCACCTATGAATATGCATGGATATCACCGATATTAATTATTAAATTTGATTTCTATGCATAGAAAGATGCATAAAGGAATTTTTTTATTATAAAAGTATTATTCTTATTAAATTTGATTTCTATGCATAGAAAGATGCATAAAGGAATTTTTTTTATAAAAGTGTTATTCTTATTAAATTTGATTTCTATGCATAGAAAGATGCACAAAGGAAATTTTTTTTATAAAAGTGTTATTCTTATTAATTTGATTTCTATGCATAGAAAGACGCATAAAGGAATTTTTTTATTACAAAAGTGTTATTCTTATTAAATTTGATTTCTATGCATAGAAAGATGCATAAAGGAATTTTTTTATTACAAAAGTGTTATTCTTATTAAACTTGATTTTTATGCATAGAAAGATGCATAAAGAAATTCTTTTATTATAAAAGTGTTATTTTTATAAAAAATAATTTTTATGCATAAATAGATACATAAAGAAATTCTTTTTATTATAAAAGTGTTATTCTTATTAAATTTGATTTTATAAATAAATAGATGCATAAAAGGATTTTTTCATAAAAGTGTTATTCCCATTGAAGTTGATTTTTATGCATAAATAGATGCATAAAGAATTTTTATATCAAAATTAGAATTCTCTATGTTTAAATTCTATGAGTATGTGGTAAGAGTTATGGTATACAGGTCTATGGATTCCTGGACTTCTTTTCTAGGGATTTGGATCCATCCTCAGGTTTATGGATTATGTTTATGACTCCCTTTAATTGGGATGGATTATTATGTATGGCTCCCTTTATTTGGGATGCATTGGACTTATGGAACTCATGGTTCACATACCTTGTGTAGTGTTCTCTTGTCCTACATGCTCTCTTGAAGATTGTTTCTACCATGTGTGGGTGGAACAATAGAGAGCAGATGGAAGGGAACATGGGCACTTCAGAGGGTAGTGGCGAGCACATGCCATGTGTAGTGTTCTCTTGTCCTACGTGCTCTCTTGAAGATTGTTTCTACCATATTTGGGTGGAACAATAGAGAGCAGATGGAAGGGAACATGGGCACTTGAGAGGGTAGTGTGAGTTGGTGGCCGAAATGCCTACAAACTATTGGTGGCCAAAATGCCTATAAACTATGTGTAGCAGAAATGCTTATGGAACAACAGGTTATCTATGCCTGTGAGTGATTATTTTATCTTGTTACTTGAGTCCACACCTCTCATCCAAGGTGTGTGGTCAGAGTACCAACACAGAGTGCAAGTGGTAAAGTGGACATGACGCCTGGTTGGCACGAGACTTATGTCTATGCCAAGGGTCATGTGGACCGATGCCTTGATCTATGGGACTGTCTTCAGGCATAGCAGATTTGGCTGCGGATGCTGCGCATTCTGGCCCCCCTCTCTCCAGAGGGTATGTATACGTGGGGTGTTGCTGCTTGGTCGACTTCGTCAGGGCCTGCTATATGGGCTACGAGACAGAGCAGGCCAGCCAGGCCATCAGATTCATTAGGGGCCAGCCTCGCCTGGTTCCTTCAATGGATTTCTCGTTCACCGGCTGGACACAGGAGAGGGATCTACGATGGGAGCTCCTCAGCAACCTCACCATTTGGTTTGCCTAGAGAGCCCAGTGTTTCAGGGCCTTTGGCAGGAGTTGATCCTTACCCTACAAGGACAGTATGACCGCATCCGGGGCGACTGATGAGGTGATCTTGTGGTGCCAGGCCTTTCACACCACTAGGCACAGCGGCCCCGAACCACTTGTTTGGCTTTTCCTCCCTCCTATTGTATGATATAGCCCCTCAACTCTTTGTACTGATATTTGTACTTTTCTACACCTAGTCTCCCTAGCTGCCTTGCTTGGATCTCTGCTCTGTTTTCTTATGAGCAGGAGAGTATCTTTTGTAGCCCTACGGGCATTTTTTATATAACTAATGAAAGGATCTTTTCTCGGAAAAAAAAAAAGTGGACCAAAGTGAGACAAGTGGCCTGACACTTGTTAGAAAGTGGATCAAAGTGAGACAAGTGGCCTCACACTTGTTAGAAAGTGGATCAAAGTGAGACAAGTGGCCTCACACTTGTCACTTCAGCTATTATGTGTCCACTTGTCATTGTAGCCTTCTCTTGCTATTTTAGGTCATGGGAGGCCCAAATCTATAAATTGGAGCCCTCTCTCTTCATTAATGGAGGCTCTCTTGCTGCACACTAGCCTCTACCACCATTGATGGCTTCCCTAATGATGGCTACTCTCTTTCTCTCTCTCTTAAATGCTGCCCATGAAGAATACCGGCTGTTGGGGACTGTTTTGGAGGCTTCCATCACAAAGAAATACTGAAGGCAAGGGTATTTAGTCATTTGTTATGATTTCTAGCCATTGTACTTGTTGTACCAACCTTTGTACCTATTGTACTAGCCATTGTACTGATTGTACTAGTCCTTGTACTTGTTTTACTTGCTGTACCATCCATTGTATCGACTGTACCAGCTTCTGTACTTGTTGTACCAGCCACTGTACCTGCTGTACTAATCACTATACATGTTGTACCAGCATTTGTACTTATTGTACCAGCCACCATACCTGTTGTACCAACCATTGTACCGGCTATACCAGCCACCACTGTACATGCTGTATCAGCCATTGTACTTACTGTACCGGCTGAATGGAGAGTTGTACTTGCTATACTAGCTCTATTGCATGAAGACCCCTGGTTTTTGGGAAAGAATCAGTACCCACATGGAGGTATATGGATTATATTGTTGGCTCGGCATTTCTACAACCTATGTTCCGGCTTGGTTGCCTCGTGTTGTGAGCTGTGTTATGGCTTTTGTATATGGATAATCCGGCATCTCCCGTGGGGAGAGTAAGGCCCTCAAAGCTTGGACATGATATTATTCTCCTTGGGTGATTAAATACTCCAAGGGTGGGTCGGCCCATTCCGGCCTGTATGTGGTGTCACATGTGCAAGATCCATTTTCAGCATTTGTGGATGTTTTGTCCAGCTTTTATGCTTTATGCAAAGTGATGATGGATGTGTTAAGGCTATGGCCATGTTTAAGTGTTTTAATATGCATGGTATCAACAAGTGTGTCAAAGACCCGTCCCCCGAGCACCCGCTGCGAGTTTCATTGGTATCAGAGCATAGGCTTTCTTGGAAGCGGAGACTTCCTTCTATCAATAAGGAACTGTACCAGCCACTGTACCGATTGTACCAACCATTGTACTTGCTGTACCAACTGAATGGAGAGTTGTACTTGCTGTACCAGCTCTATTGCATGAAGACTGCATGAAGACCCGTGGTTTTTGGGGAAGAATCAGTACCCACACGGAGGTATATGGATTATATTGTTGGCTAGGCATTTCTATAACCTATGTTCCGGTTTGGTTGCCTCGTGTTGGGCTGTGTTATGGCATTTGTATATGGATAATCCGGCATCTCCCGTGGGGAGAGTAAGGCCCTCAAAGCTTGTACATGATATTATTCTCCTTGGGTAATAAAATACTCCAAGGGGGGGTCGGCCCATTCCGGCCTCTATGTGGTGTCACATGTGCAAGACCAACATTTGTGGATGTTTTGTCCAGCTTTTATGTTTTATGCAAAGTGATGATGGATGTGTTAAGGCTATGGCCATGTTTAAGTGTTTTAATATGCATCGATGGTATCAACAAGTGTGTCAAAGACCCTAGTCCCCCCGCGAGTAATGGCCAGGCTCAGAGGTTAGGACCAAACTGTATTGAGTACCAAACTTAGGGGATTCAACATACTGATCTTTTATGATATCTAAGTCTTTTCCAGTGATTTTGAGAATGGTAGACTCCTGCATGGTGTGGATGTTGGTCTTTTGACTTAGAGCGTCTACTGGGTTATGCTTACTAGGGATGTACTCAATCATTCCTGCAAATTGTTGGAAGATTTGACTCCATTTTGCTTGCCGATCACTCCACTGGGCACTTCGCATGGTTTGAAGTCACTTAAGTGCTCGGTGGTTCGTTTTGACTGTGAAAACTTGTCCATAAAGGAACAGTTTCCAATGTTTGAGCGTTATGATCACACCCAAAAGCTCTTTGCATAAACGGAATAATTCTTTTCGGTGACATCTAACTTTCTGATGTAGTATGCCACAGGTCTATTGTCCTGTTACAGAATTGCACCTATGGCTACATTGCTGGCATCGGTTATGACCTCGAAAGGTTCATCCCAAGATACAAACTTCAAAACAGGCGCTTCTGAGGCTGCTTTCTGCAGTGTATGGAATACATCAAGCGCCTTGCCTGTGTGAGACAGAGACTTTCTATCTACGAGTCTTCACCCCTTTGAGCAAGTCAGTGAGAGGTGCTGCAAGGTTTGAAAACTGGTGAACATGAGTGCTGTAGGCTTGGCAAAGACCTACGAAAGAACGGATCTCTTGGGCGGGGGTTTGAGGGATGTCCCATTCCAAGATCTCTTGAACCTTTGAGGGGTCCAATCGAATCCCATCAGAACCGATGATATAGCCCAAGTATTGAACCAATAATGCCGAAGATAGACTTTTTGGCATTTATGTAGAGCCCATTATCTCACAAAAGTTGCAAGACTTTCTCCACATCTTTCTCATGCTGCTCCGCAATGGCTGAGAAGACAAGTATGCCATCAAGAAATATGAAAACACACTTACCAATGAGGATTGCAAAATCCTAGACATCGTTTTATTAAATGTGGGTGCATTGATAAGCCCAAAAGGCATGACTACAAACTCGTAGACCACGCTCTGTCCGGAAAGCTGTTTTTGGAATGTCAGCTTCGAAAATGCGGACTTGATGGTAACCACTCTTGAGGTCGATCTTAGTGAAAAATTTTGCACCATCTAAATGCTCCAAAATGTACTCAATCCTTAGCATAGGAAACTTATTCTTAATGGTGAGTTTGTTTAATGCCTTGTAGTCTACACAAAGGTGTGCAGACTTGTTCTTCTTTTGGACAAATAGGATGGGTGCAGCAAATGGTGAGAAAGAAGGCCGAACGAATCCGGCTTGGAGGAGCTCAGATAACTGCTTTTCTAGCTCACCCTCTAAAGTCTTAGAAAGAAGATAAAGAAACCTACAAGGAGATTCTAATCCAGGGACCAAATCGATATGATGATCCTTAGGACGGGATGGGGGAAGACGGGGTGGGAGATCCTCCCCAAGCATAATGTCATGATGTCTAGTTTTAGGAGGTCTGCTAACTGTGGGACTGGGGATGAAGATGAGATAGCTGCTATCGATGAGGTAGAGGTTGTCTGAGTATGAACATAAAGCAATGCTCCTTCCACTCCCTTGCGGATAGCTCGTTGGGTCTGGAGATGAGAAATCAATGGGATGCCAAGAATGCTTCTATCCCCACTAATCATGACGGGCTCAGGAAAACCTTTATAGATAGTAAAAGTGTCATGTCCCCAATCGGGAATAGGCTCATACTGACGAAACCACTGGATTCGTAAGATCATGTCACACCCTAGAAGAGGCAAGACAATGAAATCTCGTTGGAATGAGGCCTTTTGAACTACAAATGCAAATTGTTGTGCCTTTTGAGATATATAGGTGCGGAGACCAGGTGTGAACTCGTCCACATCCAAATGATATGGCACTAATGTACAACTCATTTTGTTAGCCAATTGGGGGTAGATAGCGTCCTCAGAACTGCCCATGTCAAATAGAGGACTACAAACTGTCGGCCCTTGGAAAAGCCATAAGCTTGGATGAGGCTTTTTTGTGCAGCATCGCTCTCACCCTCCTGCTTAGCATCACAAATACCATGGATGACATAGGATGCATAGAAGGTAAAAGCTGAACTGCGTTTGTGGTAGTAGGCGGGGCTGGCGAAGCAGGAGCCAACTGTGGTAGAAGGTGCTTTGGAGGCTTTCTCCGCTTGCCATTTCTGGCAATCCTTCTTACTATGCCCAATGGTATGATTGAAAAAACATCTTTTTTCAGACTGGTATTTCCTTTGCTCCTCTGGAGGAAGATAGCCTCCAGTGATACCTGCTTTAGCCTTTTCCTCACGGGTTTTCTTAGGCTTGGATTCCTTATCCTTCTTGCCCCTTGAACTAGAGCTAGAATTAATGTCCTTCTTAGCATCTTTAGAAGATGCATTACCTTTCCCTGGTTGCGCACTGCTGCTGCTGGGGTTTGGTACTAGACTGCGATTGCTGAGGCTTATTTCTTTATTTTGAGCCGCCAGAGTCAAAGTCTGGTCATATGTACTAGATTCAAAGTTGCAAACCGTGAATCGGATATTATGATCTATGTGCTAAGTTATAACCTTTCGAAAAACTCAAGCACAGGTGACTCGTTCTCTTTGAGTCCGTAGAACGCATCTACCAGGTTGGTCAAATACTGGGGAGGGAGAAATCTGGTCTTTAGGTCATGGACAAACGTATCCCAGCTAAAGCTGTGACACTTGTGTGGTAGGGTCTATACGAAGACTAGACCAATGCTGCCACCAAGTGACTGCCTCACTTGTAAGGTGGGGAGCCGCTATGTGGATTCTATCATGAGGGTCTGTGATCCTAGCTAAAGGAAAATAAGCATTAAATTGATGAAAAAATTGATTAATTACTAAATGATCACACTTACCATCATACTTAGTAAAATTTGGTTGAGTTCAGATGACAGTAGTCGATGTCGCGCGATTTTGGCTGGTGGCACCTGCGGGGCAGGTGGGGAAATTGAAGACATGTGTTGATACTTTAGATGTATGGCATCCTTTTCCCTTTGGTGTTTGAGTAACTTGTGCTCTTGATTGAGCTATCATTGGTGCTCCAGAGCGGCAAGCTCAGCCTGATGCCCATCTTCGTCGATCCTGCATTGGGCTTCCTCATAGTCCTATTTGTCTACTTTTTCTTCTCGTCGTCTGGCTTCATCCTCTCGTCTTTGTTATTCCATCTGAAAGAAGAGGGTGACAGTGTCAAATCCCCACGAATCTCCTCAAAGAAAGCTCTTGATACAGGACTCGAAACTTGCAAAACAAAGCCAAATAACGTGAAGGGGGTGTAGGCCCTGACTCACCAATCTTGATAGCTGTGGGCGAAACCGACAATTCTTGGCTGTCCTCCCCACCGAGCCACGAGCTGAGCTAACTAGTAAGACGTACCGACCAATCTCTACCCCGTGACATCCCATACTGCCACAGAGCTACCCTCGTGGGCCTCAAGATTGCTGCCGGCCTCGGCTGCATAAAGAGGAGGTGCACGTCTGCACTAGATCCAGGCTCCTGACCATAGAGCTCTCACAAAGACACGCGAGACTCTATGAACTATTGACTAACCTTGGCCACCCTTTTATAGGCTCTTGGTCGGTCATCGGGCGTCCACACTTGGATGCCCGTCCATCCATACTTGGGTGCCCGCCCGTCAGTCTATCCCTAGCCTACTAGCTCGCCAATCAGCTTGCCTAGCTCCAAGCTTCCCCAAGCCTCGAAGCTAGTCTTGTGTGCATGTAGCACACGGTAGATACACTCTGTGCACATGACATACTCCCCTTCCTCTAAGAGCTCACTCCTAAGCTCAATAAAAACCCAGGGTAGTCCCTCTGAAGGGTAGTCAATGTCTCCCACGTAGCGTCCTCCTCAACACGATCCGTCCACTTGATCTTGTATTCCGTGAGTAGCATGTTGTTTCGCAATCGTCTTTTACGAAATCCAAGTATCTTTTCCGGTTCGTGTGGGACAAATGTCATATCCCCGACATCTATGACTTCTTGAGGAGTAACTAATTGGTATGTTCCACCCAGTACTTCCTTAAGTCTACTGACATGAAATATGAGATGAACCTTCACATGAGAAGGCAAATCCAGTTCATATGCAACTGAACCAATCCGGCATGTAATCCGAAATGGTCCATAGTATCTAAGGAATAATTTCGGAGATCGACCTGTCCATAAAGTCTCGGAATCTTTCGAAACTCGCAAATACACCATCGTTCCTTTAGAGAACTCTCTGGGTGAACGATGTCTATTAGAATAAAATCTGTCTCTGTCTGGAGCACTTTTAATAGATTCTTTTGCAACTTGTAACATTTCTTTCATATCTTGCAAAAATTTACGTGCTGCTTCATGTTGAAGTCCTGAAAATCCCATGGTGATCTAGGTTGAAAATCGTACATAAGCATAAAAGGACTAAAACCTATACTCATATGCTTAGTACTGTTATATGCAAATTATTTATAACATAGGAAGATAATCCTTCCTTGAACTTTGTCTTTTGGAAACATATGCACAAAGCATATCCTGCAAAATCTGATTCACTTTTTCACTCTGGGCATCAGATTGTGGATGATCTGAGGAACTCAAATTCAAAGTTGTTTCCAACTTCTCAATTACAAGCCTCCAAAAGTCACTTGTAAAGTTAGAGTCCCTATAACTGACTATGTCCTGCAGTAACCCGTATAGTCTAAACAATTGCTCAATAAACTGCCTTGCTAATTGCGTAGCTGTAGGTAATGGTCTTCCGTGTCGGTAAAAATCTAGCCATTTTTGTCAAGAATCCACCACAACCCAAATAGAATCGTGGCCTTGACGTGTTCTTGGCAATCCAGTAATAAAATGCATGGAAATACTTTCCCATTTATTACCTAGGATTTGCAAAGGATGCAATATCCCAGTCTATCGAAAGCGTTCAGCTTTATTTTCTTGACAAACCTGACACTTGAGAACATAATCTTCTACATACCCTTTCATCTTTGGCCAATAAAAAGTGTGTTTCACTAAAGTTAATGTTCTATGTACCCCAGGGTGTCCAACAAAAGAGGCGTCGTGACACTCCTTATTAAGAATCTTGGACCTAATGTTCGGGACCTATGGTACACAAATTTTGTCATTACAGAATAGTAAACCATTCCGAATCATCCACCGCTGGCCTCCTGTAGCTTGAATGGTAGACTGCTCATTGAGTCTTGGTTGATCAATGAGCTCCCGTCCTGGATCCTCTATCAATATGGACCAAAATATCTATCAGTCCTGCAAAGCCTTCTCAATGACTAAAATAAGTCAGTAGAAATCTCGGTGAATGACAAAGTATTCACCTCTCTAATCCGACTAAGCGCATCTGCTACACTGTTCATGGACCCCTTTCGATAATGGATTTCAAAGTCAAAATCTTGCATTAACTCAGTCCATCGAGCTTTTCTTCCTTGCAAATCATCAGCATCACACACATACTTGATTGACTGATGATCAGTCATCATCATCAATACTATAAACTTGGAGCCATATAAATAATGCCTCCAAACCTTGAGAGCATGAATGATAGCATAACGCTCCTTCTCCAGGGTTGGCCAACAAGATTAAGTGTCGTCTAGCTTTCTACTCTCGAAAGCAACAGGTCTACCATCTTGGAATAGAGCGGTCCCGATTGCATAGTCACTCGCATCAGTATCAACAAGGACACAAGGCCGACTAGGATCGGGTAGTGCTAAGGTAGGTGCTTCCTTGACTTTATCTTTCAAAATTTATCTTTCAAAAGTCTGAAGGCCATATCCAGATCGTTGATTGGACTTACATCCACGACCTTTCAACAAGTCGGTTGTCCGTAGTGTGAGTTGAGAGTACTCCTGCACAGATTTCCACCCAAAAAACAACAAAACCGAGGAAAGAATGAAGTTATCTCACTGTTTGCGGTATAGGCCAGGCTAGAATCTTCTGAACTCAGTCATAGTCAATGCTCAATCCGTCTCTTGTAATCTTGTGTCCCAAGTAAATGATTTTTGTCATAAAAAACTCACATTTACTTAATTGAGCAATTGTCGATTTTGTCTTAAAATAGTCAAGACAATCATGAGGTGTCTAACGTGATCATTAAGAGTACGACTATATACTAAAATATCGTTCAGGAACACAACCACGAATGTTCCCAAATATTCACAAATTTGCCGGAAAGTGGTTGGAGCATTGGTTAATCCAAAAGGTAATACGAGAAACTCGTAATGGCCATACCTAGTCCGAAAAGCGGTTCTTTCAACATGCCTTTCATGAATACGTATCTGGTGATAGCCAGTATGTAAATCTATCTTTGTGAAATACTTTGCTCCAACTAATCAGTCAATTAGGTCATTTGATCTAGGGAGAGGATAACGATTCTTGATTGTCAATCATATCTGCTGATAGCCAGTATGTAAATCTATCTTTGTGAAATACTTTGCTTCGACTAATCGGTCAATTAGGTCATCTGATCTAGGGAGAAGATAACGATTCTTGATTGTCAATTTGTTCAATCTCTTGTAATCTCCACACATTCTCCAGGTGTTGTCCTTCTTTCTCCTAAGTAACACAAGCGCACCCCAAGGTGATTTACTTGGACGGATCTGGCCCCCATCCTCAAATAATAAGTTGTTTGGACAACTCATCTTCCTCAGCCTGGCTCATCCTGTAAGGTGAGCACCAGGGACCAGATCAATACGATGATCTACTGCCCTTTCGGGTGGTAAGCTCGATGGCAGCTCCTTTGGAAATACAACTTGAAATGAATCAAGTAACTTCTTTAATTCTTTACTTTCAAAGACACTTAATTCATTGACATCCATAGTAGGTATGAGAAATGAAGAAAGTGGAATCAAGACACAATGGAAAGCATTATACACAGAAGAATCCATTAGATTTCCAAAATCAACGTTATTTACAAGAGGTCCCTGAGAGGGATGGATACAATCACCTAAGATACAATACTGGGTGTTCCGATGTTCAAAAGAAAAAATATTACTAGACCAATCTATCTGGACCTGAAGGGTCTTAAACCACTCAATCCCTAATAACAAGTCTACATACTCTAGATGCATAACATAGCACTCCATAATATCTTCGTAGTCCTGAATTCGGATTGGTAGCTTCTCCATCTTTCGATTCCATACTTGCCGATCCGCAAGGAGGCGTACCTCGTAGGTATGATCGCTAGGTGTTGTGTCCAGACCCAATTTCTGTACAAGTTTGTAATTAAAAAAGTTGTGTGAGCTGCCAGGGTCCAGAAGAATGTGGATTCTATGGCCATTCATTCTCCATAAACTCGGAGAAGATCATGCAAGCCAAAAAATTTAGAGTTGAACATACAATCAAAACATGAACTAAGGCAAGAAAGTACAGTGACAAGTACCTGTCAAAGACAATTGGTTGGCTGTCTTCATCTTCGGTCTTGTGTTGGTCTTTGCACTCTTCTTCTTCGGGCACTCATTACGCATGTCCTTTTTCTTCACAGATGAAGCACCGTCCCTCCTTCTTGAGCTTCAAAGCTTTGAGGAGATGGTTTTTCTTTGTTGGAGTCGAACTAGAATTCTTTGAAGGTTGGTTCGAAGACTTTCCTTCTATCGTGCTAGCCATCAGCACGGAGAACTTTCTTTTGTGTTTGTTCCCCTACTCTGTCATGTGCATGTTTGCCCATGGACATATCCTAAAGCTAGTCCAGAAGGGGGCAGCCAAAAAAAGATGTAAGAAAACTAGAATTTAGGAGCATGCTACTGTTTTGGCTAGTGTGGACTAGGAGGAGGACATGAAGGATGCTGTCAGCTACATGAAAGGGTCTGTCGGCTGAACCAAGGGAGTGTTGGCTATACCAGAGAGACGGCCGCTACAGGCACATCAATATTTATGAATTATGGACCAGTCGGCTGGCCGACCAGCAGTTGGCCAGCTTTCCAAGAGTTCAAGGGCCTATAAATAGGCATGTTTGCTCATAGTCAAGATCATTCACTCCACTAGGGAGTGGGTCCATTATGTAGGACTGTTTTGGGTGATCCACCTTTTCATGGAAGGCAGCCTATGGCTATAGAACCTAGCTACCTTTTTGTACCATATGAATATTATCCTCCAAGGGGTGGAGTGAGAATGCCATACTCATTTCTTAGAAATGAAGACCAAGACCGTGTTAGAAGTCGGGGCAAGAACGCGTTAGGGACTAAATGGAACAGATGCATAGATTTTATTCAGAGTTAGAGACCGGGCCGGGTTTTCAGTGAAAAGGGTTGCCAGAGACGGATGGATGATAGAGGGACTCGGGGAACATATTGGGATGATGACATTCATGCGTGAACAAGTTGGAATCCCGTCATCAAGTTTAGCAGAGGGGGATGTCATGTGCATGTTTTGCCCATGGACATGTCCTGGAGCTAGTCCAGAAGGGGGCAGCCAGGAAAAGATGTAAGAAAACCAGAATTTAGGAGCATGCTGCTGTTTTGGCTAGTGTGGACTAGGAGGAGGACATGAAGGATGCTGTCGGTTGCACGAAAGGGTCTGTCGGCTAAACCAAAGGAGTGTCGGCTATACGAGAGGGAAGGCGGCTGCAGGCGCATCAATATTTATAAATTATGGACCAGTCAGCTGGCCGACCAACAGTCGGCCAGCACACCAAGAGTTCAAGGGCCTATAAATAGGCATGTTTGCTCATAGTCAAGATCATTCACTCCACTAAGGAGTGGGTCCATTATGTAGGACTGTTTTGGATGATCCACTCTTTTATGGAAGGCAGCCTATGGCTGTAGAACCTAGCTACCTTTTTGTACCATATGAATATATTGAATTTCCAGCTCTCTCTCTCTCTCTCTCTCCTCTCCCTTCTGTCTGCATTTTTGCATCAGCATGTTCAAAGTGATGTTTAGGGCTGAAAGAAGACTCTCAAAGCTTCTGCGTGTTACATTGGTATCAGAGCATCAAGCTCAGCAAGGTTAAATGCGGATTCATTCCCATATGATGGTGTACAGGTCCAAGGTACAGGAAAGTGCACGGATACGAAGCCCAAGGCAAGGAACACAAGATCGGGAAGAGCTCCCAGGAGGTTTGTTGGTGGTGTTCCACAAAGCCAGATAGGGGATGGCAGTCGTGTGAGCCAGATAGGTTTTTTGGGAATGGTCCCAAGGGAGGATTATCCTCCAAGGGGTGGAGTGAGAGTGCTAGACTTATTTCTAAGGAAGGAAGACCAAGACGGTGTTCAGCAGGGCAAGAACGGATTGGGGACTCGATGGAACAGATGAATAGATTTTATTTAGAGTTAGAGTGGTTTTGGAGACCGGGCCGGGTTTTCAGTGAAAAGGGTTGCCAGAGACAGATGTATGACAGAGGGACTCGGGGAACAGAATGGGATGATGACAGTCATCCATGAATAGGTTGGAATCCCGTCATCAAGTTTAGCATAGGGGGACATATCTTGAAGCTAGTCCAAAAGGGGGCAGCCAGAAAAAGATGTAAGAAAACCAGAACTTAGGAGCATGCTGTTGTTTTGGCTAGTGTGTGGACTAGGAGGAGGACATGAAGGATGATGTCGGCTGCATGAAAGGGTGATGTCGGCGGCTGCATGGAAGGGTCGATCACGGCTGTGAACCAAAGGAGTGTCGGTTGTACCAGAGGGAAGGCGGCTACAGGCGCATCAATATTTATGAATTATGGACCAGTCGGTTGGCCGACCAGTAGCCAGCACTCCAAGAGTTCAAGGACCTATAAATAGGCATGTTTGCTCATAGTCAATATCGTTCACTCCACTAGGGAGTGGGTCCATTATGTAGGACACTGTTTTGGGTGATCCACTTTTTTATGGAAGGCAGCCTATGGCTATAGAACCTAGGTACCTTTTTGTACTATATGAATATACTGAATTTCCAGCTATCACTCTCTCTCTACTCTCCCTTCTGTCTGCGTTTTTGCATCAGCATGTTCAAAGTGGTGTTTAGGGCTGAAAGAAGACTCTCAAATCTTCCGCGTGTTACATTGGTATCAGAGCATCAGGCTCAGCAAGGCTAAATGCTGATTCAGTCCCATATGATGGTGTAGTACAGGTCCAAGGTACAGGAAAGTGCACGGATACGAAGCCAATGGCAAGGAACACAAGATCGAGAAGAGCTCCCAGGAGGTTTGTTGGTGGTGTTCCACAAAACCAGAGGGGATGGCAGTCCTATGAGCCAGATAGGTTTTTGGGCAACACTCCCAAGGGAGGATTATCCTCCAAGGGGTGGAGTAAGAGTGCCAGACTCATTTCTCCGGAACGAAGACCAAGACGATGTTTAGAGTCAGGGCAAGAATGGATTGGGGACTGGATGGAACAGATGCATAGATTTTATTCAGAGTTAGAATGGTTTTCGAGACCGGGCCGGGTTTTCAGTGAAAAGGGTTGCCAGAGACGGATGGATGATAGAGGGACTCAGGGAACAGAATGGGATGATGACAGTCATCCGTGAGCAGGCTGGAATCCCGTCATCAAGTTTAGCAGAGGGGGATGTCATGTGCATGTTTGCGCATGGACATATCCTGAAGCTAGTCTAGAAGGGGGCAGGCAGAAAGAAATGTAAGAAAACCAGAATTTAGGAGCATGCTGCTGTTTTGGCTAGTGTGGACTAGGAGGAGGACATGAAGGATGCTGTCGGCTGCATGAAAGGGTGCGTCGGCTGAACGGAAAGAGTGTCGGCTGTACCAGCGGGACGGCGGTTGCAGGCGCATCAGTATTTATGAATTATGGACCAGTCGGCTGGCCGACCAACAATCGGCCAGCACTCCAAGAGTTCAGGGGCCTAAAAATAGGCATGTTTGCTCATAGTCAAGATCATTCACTCCACTAGGGAGTGGGTCCATTATGTAGGACTGTTTTGTGACTCTCAGAGCTTCCGCGTGTTACATTGGTATGAGAGCATCAGGCTCAGCAAGGCTAAACACGCTGATTCAGTCCCATATGATGGTGTACAGGTCCAAGGTACAGGAAAGTGCACGGATACGAAGCCCAAGGCAAGGAACACAAGATCGGGAAGAGCTCCAAGGAGGTTTGTTGGTGGTGTTCCACAAAGCCAGAGGGGATGGTAGTCCTATGAGCCAGATAGGTTTTTTGGCAACGGTCCCAAGGGAGGATTATCCTCCAAGGGGTGGAGTGAGAGTGCCAGACTCATTTCTCCGGAAGCAAGACCAAGACGGTGTTCAGAGTCAGGGCAAGAACGGATTGGGGAGGACTGGATGGAACAGATGCATAGATTTTATTCAGAGTTAGAGTGGTTTTGGAGACTGGGTCGGGTTTTCAGTGAAAAGGGTTGCCAGAGATGGATGGATGACAGAGGGACTCGGGGAACAGAAAGGGATGATGATAGTCATTCATGAACAGGTTGGAATATGGCTGTCATGTGCATCATGGAGAATTGTTGATCGAAACTGCTTCAAGACACAAAGCAGACTTTTGTAGAAAAGCCAACCATTCCATATTGAGAAATGACATGGTCGTGCGGCATCCAATGCTTGTTCCCACTGCGTACCGAATCTGTTCAGAATCCGTGTACTTGTGCTTCATTTTCTCTAGTACTGCACCTACGAGCTTCATCCGTGTGGATTGGATGTAGGGCATTGTTCTTTTCATGCTTAACGCATCGGCCACCACTGGGTTGGCATTGCCTAGAAGATACTCAATCATGCCACCTAATTACTAGAAAGTTTGACTCCAGCGATGCTGCCGGTCACTCCATTGCGTACTTGGCACCATCTAAAGCCAACTCAAAGTTTGATGATTCATGCAAACCTCAAAATTGCGACCATATAGAAAATGTTTCCAATGCTTTAGGGCTTGGATCAGGACTCGGAGTTCCTGATCATAGACTTAGTAATTCCTCTTTGCAATAAGAATCAGCTGACGAGACATGTAAGTTGTTCTCCGAGTTAAAGGGAGAGACAAATCTTGATTCAATCACCCAAGTGAAAAACCAAGGACATTAGTGAGCTTTGGCATATCTGAGGAATCAAGAAGAGAGCTATAAGTAGACAAAATATGAAGGTTGATTTTAGTAATGAAATGTGTTTGAGTAGGGAGATGTTTCCTTAAAAAATCTACAAGAATGAGTGATTAACAAATTTTTATAGATTAACAATATTGCAACCACAAAGGAAACTATATTTTCATAAAATCTTAGGTATAATTTTTAGGAAAAAGTGAGAAGGCTTCTCATCCTTGAGCAATTTAGGACACTAGTAGAGAAAGAAAGAGGCAAACTCATTCGTGTTTTTAAGGTTAGATGGAGAGGGAGAATACATGTTGACAAATTCAGAGATTCATGATGTTGTGAGAGTAAAATCAAATAAAAATACACCTACCATTTTCCTTAACAAAATGGAGTAGCTAAGAAAATGACATGTTTTAGTCAAGAAATCAAAGAGTATGCTAATAGCTAATAGCTAAAATCTTGCCCAAAATGCTTGGGGTTGAGGCTATAGCAATGGTTTATCTACCACAACTTGAGTAATCTTGAGAAAATGACTCCTACAAAGACTTTGCACAAATATATCATGTTGTGTCTAATGTGAGTTGTTTTGGGTATACAACCTATGCTCACATTTCATACGAAGAAAGAAGAAATCTAGATAGCAATACAATTAGTTATTATTCACTAGGTTTGGTAAACCTAAGGGTTATGAATTGTAAATAGATGGGATCATGAACTATCTTTTGATTAATGAAGTAGTCAATACAACACCACTTTTATGATCTTGAACTAGACCCATCAACATGTCACTAGCATAGTGTAACTTCTAAAATCTCATTATCATAACTTAGAGCGATAAAAATTTACTATTATCATAACTTAGAGTGGGTCAAGGTATAAAAGTTTACTTAAACATGCCCCATTAGATCTTGAATCATTAGCAAAAACTGCATACTAACTAGTAAAGATAGTAGTATTTTCATTTGATGAAGGGTTTTCATTTCTTGATGAAAAGCTCTTGTGTGATAAGTTTAACTTTGTGTCTGGGAGGGAGTATTTTTCTGAGGATGCCTTTGATAATAGTGAGAGCGACTTTGAATCTGAAATGAGCTTATCTAGGGCATTAAAGATGAAAATACCTCTCTCTCACACACACACAAACATATATGCAAAAAATGCAGTCCAAACTCTTGTCTCTCTTCTTGCAATGCTTTGGAACTCTTCTCATGAAGATTAATCCTGATAAAAAGCTTGCACAGGGCGGGGTTTGTCCCCATGGAATGACCCATTATCCGAAATGTAATCCATGACAGAATCAGAATGGTGATTAGCAAGGCTACCTATTTTCCGGTAAATTTTGGTGCTGTGGATTGCGTGTGGGGGGAAGAATCGGTGAGAGGGCCGACCGTCCAGAGTCTCGAAGCTTTCTAGGTTATGGGGCTCCTGCGTAGTCTCTTCTTCTTGCTTCAACCTGCGGGTGAGGGCTATGAGTTGAGCCCGTCGTTCCCGATCTCTTTGCTGGCGCTGCAGCCGAAGCTCTCTCTCGATTGATTTGATTTGCTGCCGCTGCATCTGCCTCCACTCCCGCCCGGAGAAGCCACCCGGATAGGTTCTGGGCCCGCTGCCCATCATTTGGAGCGCTGCCATGCTCCTTTGAATAGTAAAGGCACAATTGAAGGAAATAAACAGGATGCCCAAATAATATATCCAAACTTCAAGGTTAATGAAGTCGTTCTATCATTAGAGAAAGCTACTCTAGTGGTGAAATAACTCCATCTTTTTTTTTGGACCAATAGATATTTATTTATATATTTTTTTTCCTTTTGAGGATGATAGATGGTCTTTGATTTGTAACTTGTTGAATAGGGCCTGAAGTATGTTAAATCAGGGATAAAGATGTGAAATAACTCCATCTATAGAAGTCAATTTTGCAAAGAGTAATACAACAAAATATCTTCATTTTGATTCAATCTTGTGAGCTCTCTTCTGCTCTCTCCTCTCTTGCTTGCTTGAGTTTTTGCATGCATTCGCTTGGATGGAAGTTTGCATGTAGGTGAGTGTGGAAGGCTACTAACTAGTTCCTTCTATAGTAGATTGAGGATGCTTGAAATACCATTACACCATGCTCGTAGTAGCTGGTGTAGTTGGTATCGGTGATTCCATAATAAATACTAACATATTGGTAGATGGCATCATAGGTGGTTCCATATTAAATACTAACATGCTAGTGCTATTGGTGTATGCACATTTGGGGCCATGCTAGTGTTATTGGTATTACGAGTGATTTCGTGTTATATACTGAGCTAGTGTTATTGGTGTTTATGTTTGTGTCTATCATATTTATCAAGTTGGGATTGATTATGAGGAGTTTAATAATTCTATATAACTAACATAGTTGGCTTTATTGAGTAATAGACGATAAGCATTATGACATAGTGAACTAGGATGTCGTATAGGTGCAGGGCTATACATAACAATTTTTATCATTTACGATGGTATCATGCGCAATCACCTCATTTATTTGGTCACTATATTTTGGTATTATGTTGCCGTTATTTTGTATAGTTGGAGCATGTTATATTATGTGCATATGAGAGTATAATTATTTATAGTTAGAACCTTAGTTGTAAGACTTATGCTTATTTTTAAATGACAAGATCAATTTTGTAATGAAAGCTAATTATGGCACCTTGGGATATTTTAGAAGAAATATAAAAAATACCCACGTGTGGGAAGTGGAGTCACTCACGCCGCCAGGGGGGATATTGCTTTTGTCTTGTGTCATAGTTTGAAGATAAGTGAGTGGTGGTGAGAGTTCTTTCCTCATACCAAGATCTTGTCAAACTTGTGCCTTTTTTGTTGATTTTGGTGTTAACAATCAAAATAAGAAAAATGAGAAATAAGCAATAAAAACTCACCTATTGGGTATCTTAAAGATGCTTTTCAACATGTTAAATGTGTCTACTTTTACCTCCAATGTCTACTCCTTTTACTAATCTTCTACCTTTTCCACTTAAACACATCAAACAACACATGAAATAGAATTTAAAATTGTATGCATTTCAAGGTGTAACACCAAGCATTTACATAAATTCACAAACTTGAAGAGGACAACAAATAGAATTCTAAGTCCCAAGACTAATCTCAAATAATGACCCCAAAGATGATACCAATTTTAGTGCTTCACCTTGCCTTCAACATGTGTCATGGGGGTTTTGTTGAAGAGTCACATTGCTGACAACTCCCATGTTGATGGGTGCTAACCTCTCTCCATTGCCATCTATCTTTATCACAACATAAATCTCCAAGCCTTGCGGAAGAGCTAGAGAGCTAGAGAGAGCTCAACTCACATGGGTGGATGTTGTTAGAAGTCATCTCCTGTCTTTATGTACACACCAGGGCCTTTGTTGTGGGTGTGCTCGCCCTTGTAGGTGTTTTCTCATTTTTCCTCACTCCCCCTATTTTTTTCCCATTTTTTCTGTGGCTTGGGAGGCAGCCCTAAGGTGGCATGAGGTCCTATTCCTTAGCCGACTGCATCTATGTGTTTACTGGTGCTGGCCAACTGTGTGGACATTTTCTTGATGCTAGCCGACACAGTACACAGAGCTGGCCGACTGGGTGTTATGCTAGTCGTGGAGATTTGGACTCTTGTCAGCTGCCTACAGCAAGTCGACTGCTGTTTGGGGGCCATATAAAATGGCCCCACAGCCCCTTGCCATCGTTGTATGGTATTCGGGATTCTTCTTGTGTATATATAGTAGAGTTATACGCCTCTCTCTCCATTGCTGTTTTTTCTACACTTGCTCTTGTGTTTCCAGATTTGGTCATCATCTCCGCTACGTATTCTGACATAGTATCAGAGCCCTAGGCTCTTGATTGTTCTTGGGATTTGTGTGAGCAAAAGGGGGACTGTTGTGTTGCTGATTAGTGGACTGTTCGTGACTATTCGGGAAGAGGAGAAGCAAGAGAACGGCGGGCTGATTTGCTGGACAGCCACTTGCAAGTGTAAGTTCTTCTTTGTTCCTACCCACCCACCCTTTTCATATTACATCCCCGCAATGGTGGCAGATTTGTTAGAGATGGCTGAGAGGCATGTGAAGATCCCTACACTCCCCACGTTCCCAGTGGACCGTCAGTTGGACGGGAACAACTACGGCATATGGAAGGTTATGATGGAATCTCTTCTAGAGTCTTACGACCTTGCTGATTTCATCGTTGTTGGGGTTCCACGCCCGGAAGTAGAGGAAGGGGAGTCACCGTCGATTCGTAGACCGGGGGCACAGGCACAGTTATGGGATCGTGTCAATGCAAGGGTCCGTTCAACTGCACACCACATGTAATCAATCATGTAAAGCATATGACGCTGGCCAGAGGTATATGGTAGGATTTGGCTTCTCTTTACAACAGCGTATCGCCCATGAAGAGGATTTCCTTGGAAGCATAGATGCGGGTTATGAGCCCTGCAAAGTCGTCGACGATGCGGGAGCATATTAACAAGCTGCAGGCTCTTTAGCAAGGAAGTTCTCCAGGCTAGGAAAAGGAGATATCGTCAGAGGACATGGCCATAACGTTGCTGTCGCATTTTCCCTCTCAATACTCAGCATTTTACTCATCTTTGATTACCAGTGGGGCAGGCTCAGCACCATTACTTGGGAGGAGCTTGTGCCCATGGTCTTGGACCAGGAGGAACGATTCGTGAATCCTCCTCAGGGTGGAGGTTTGGAGACCTTAACTAGCTAACGGTCAAAAGGCCGTAACACGGGCAAAGGGAAGGCTTCATCGGAGAAGTCTTCTGAGAAGAAGTCCGACGCTGACCGCAAAGGCAGAGAGGGCCTGTAATGATTGTGGCGAGAAAGGCCACTATTGGAGGCAGTGTCCCAAGCGGAAGACCGAGAAGGGTGAAGATTCCTCAGCAATCATGAACTGCAAGCCACTGAGGCGTGAGGGGGTCACCCAGGACCACCGTCCGAGCTCTGATACCAGATTGGACGGGAGCTTCCTGATGATGCAGTTGAGCTCATGGTTGCAGATGACTCTTTGGGAGGCAAGATTGCGTATCTTGTGGTTTCTACAACATGCGAAGGATCATGGACTCTTTTACATAAGAGGGGGATTGATGGATGGAGTCCGACTCCATGGGAGGAGATCCAGACACGAGGAGATCTACTTCAGGCCCAGGAGCAGTTTTATGGAGCAGTAAGAGGCAATCATCTTTTGCCTTCTCGTCGAACAGAGGCAAACTACCGGGCTGCTTGTGGTGCTGCTTGCAAGGTGGTGAGGTTATAGATCTATACATTAAAAGACACTGAAAGACAACCTATCTACATTACAGTGACAATGGAATATGAGCGAAGTTATAGTTTACAACTTTGAAGAAGCGATCAATGATTAGCTATGAAGCACCTTCTAAGTCTTCAATGATTAGCTATCAAGCACCTTCTATAGTTTACAACTTTGAAGTGATCAATGATTAGCTATGAAGCACCTTCTAATCTTCAATTATCATAACTTTTGGAAGTTTTGCAAGTGCATCTTGGGGTAGAGGAGGCAAGGGTCCAATGGGCTCACTATCTCCTTCTAGATCAAGTTTAGGTGTATTCACTTCAGTAGTTACTTTGAATGCCTTCTTTTGGATCAAGTTCAGGTGTCTTCACTTTAGTAGTTACTTTGAGTGCCTCCTCGATGCCAGCCCATACCTTAATCACACTGGATCGTTCGATGCAAAAGCCACACACATGGACTCGATATCTCTACTTTTGCTAATGTGTCCTTCCCAATGAAACTACATTTCTTTGGTACACCAATGGCCGTACTGACACCACTCCTCCTGGTGAAGAGGTCAACAACATATTGATCTTCCCTACAAAAGCTATTGATGCACTCCTAGATGGCATTGCCTTTCATATGCTCATGTGCATCTTCTATCACTTCAGCCTCATCTATGTTAAGGATGGATCCTATGAGTTTAGAGTAAGGCTAGGTGTCTTCAAGCAATCATATCCCCCAAAGCTACCTCCTTGCTCAAGAATGTTAGAACACAAAAGGTCTCTATCACACCCATGATTGGGATCTTATATGTATGGATGACACCCACAAATCTTCGATACCAGCCCACAACCTTAGCTACATCCTTGAGACTGATATCTCTCTCATAGTCAAGAAGGATAACAAGATGAACTATGTTGGGACAGTGTGGTCTTTACACCCTTACGCAACTTGCCAAATGGATCCATATTCCATTATACCTCTTTGGCAAAATCCTGTATTGTGCCAAGCATGGGACAACCTGATATTAGAAGTGGATCTTTGAAGTGATGTGTTAAGAATCGATGACCCTCCATCTCCATATTCACCAAAGAGACAGTCCACGGAAAATAGGACTTGGAGTGGGAGGTGCCTTCTTTTACACTCATGATCCATTCGACACACTTGACTATAGCTTGCGGGAAGTTTGGTGTTGCCTTACCAACTTGAAGCTTGGCTTTTAACCCTGTCTCACAGCATCCGTGGAAGCACTAATATACCGTTGTGCCAATCTCTTAATGGTTTACAAGGTCATTCCATTGCTGGAATGTTCTCAATGGGCGTTATATGTTGAATACTTTGAGGATCTCTTCTTGCAATGCTTTGTCCTGCTTTATGCCCATGGCCTGTTCTGACATGTCATTGATGCCCTTGTCTTGCTTAGACTTGAACAGGACAATCATATCACACTCAAGCTTATCTTGGATCAATCTTACACTTTCGTCATCCAACCCCAAAAAACACCTTAAATATGTTATGGTTGGTTGATGCCCTCCAAGTTTCCCTTCTTTCATCGCTTGTAAAATCTGTATCCACCTTGTGTACATATTATCTTCAAAAGTGACCATACGGGTGGTGGCAAAGTTGGCACCCATAGAGACACTTGTGACCAATATAAAATTTTGGAAAAAAACCAAAAGCATACTCTAATTATGTACATGGGAAAGGCACATGGAAAAGCATACTCTAATTAGAAGTACTAAAGTGTTGAAATTAAGACATAGTCTAATCAAGACATGGTAGAGATACATGCAAAAGCATACTCTAATTCCATTTGCCCCAAACTATGGAGAATGGCACTAGTGTAACCCCTTGGGGGAGATTGGCACCAGTGCCATTCTCCCCTAAGGGGTAATGGGGAATGGCACATGCCATTCTCCATTTTTACCCCTTGGGGAAGAATAGCAATTGTGCCATTCTAGTCTCCTTGGGGGGAGAATGACAATAGTGTCATCCCTTGGGGAAGAATGGGTCTAGTGCCATTCTCCATACAGAGTGAAGAAACATACTCTAAATAGAACATGGAAAAGACAAGTCCAAATATTTGTATAACAAAAAACAGTAGAATCTATTACTCACATCCGAGTTTAGATGATCTTTGTGTCCTTTGACAAGGCACTACACCGACTTGTTTGGTCTCCCAAAAGCAATCCATTGTGCCCTAAGATGCTACAAGATATCGATATATAGTTGGTTCTTCATAAAAGTGTATGCCTCCATGTTAACCATTGAGGATACCGCCTCTACTGGAGAATCGGCCACAATGTAAGCCTTTCTCCTCATGTAAAAACTCTTTCGTTGAGAAAATTCCTCCCCCATCGTGCTTGACTTATAAATAATAGCTATATAGGTTGAGTGTTGTCTAGCAAGGATCCAATATATATACTCCCTTAACTTGTCAAGGTTTACCTCGTCCTTGTGCATGGGATTATTTGTCACTTTGTGGAATGACATTAGATAAGCACATGTGGCTTGATTCTTTGACATCATGGCAAAACTCATCACTAGGTCATTTACATAAGTGATAGCTAGTGTTATGTACACATATTGACTTGGTGACTTAAAACAATTCACAATAGGAATGGACACTTCATATTCAATCCCAAATGGAAAATACTTTGAATACGAGAGAGACGGTGTTCTAGAAAAACAGCATGGCGATGGTGGGGTGGAAGGCCTATGGCACTTTAGAGAGGGTGGTCTGGAAAGTTGATGTGGAGTTGGGCAATGGTTATATTCTTGGCTGCGACTCTCCTAAAATCCATGTGCTGCTACGCTTAGAGAGGCTGTTGTGAAGCTTATGCATGGGCTTGCGCCTATTGCTCATGTAGTGTGGTAGTGGCCCTTGTGATCTCGTAAAATCCATGCGCTACTCTGAAAGTCTATTTTGGAACTCATGCATGGGCTTGAGCCTGCTGTTGTGTGCCGGCCTCATGTAGTGTGGTAGTGCTCCTTATGAGCTTCTTGTGGGTGTATTCCCTTGTTGCTCTGGCTCCCTCAACCTTTGTGTGCATAAGGTCTAGCTCTCGCTCCACAATGTGGTAGATCCTGGATTTGGCCTTGAGAGCCTATACCTATAGTGAGTGCAATGGAAGTGTTTCATTGTGTCTCCAGGGCATGCATGGTTGGCTTAGGTGTAGTAATAAAGGAGTGCTTCGTAGATCATGTCACTTTGCTCTTTTTATTTGGCCATGAATTTTGTCATGTAACCCACAAGGTTGTGGAACATAGAACTGAAAGTTGCTAGGAAATCTAGGAGGCGCCCCCCCCCCGAGAGTTAAGTATTGCTTGTGAGAAACTTTCTCAGGTGGCCTTGGTATCCACCTGTGTGTCTTTGTGATGTTATGTGCGGTGGCTTCATAATAAGAACTAAAGAATCTGGTGTGGTAGGAAAGTGTAATATGCACTAAACACCCTCAGGCATCTCTTCGATAATGTGAAATGGTTGAGTAGAGGGACCTCCTGATGGAGGTGTGCTCCTCGGGGGCCTAGCTCTACCATTTGCCTTGTGGGCATCAAGTTGGTCTCCAAGAATTCGGTATAAGCATCAGTGTGTCTCTCCTAATCTAGCTTTGGCTTTTTTTTGGGTTGAGAAAAGTTAGTGGGGGAGGGATCCAGAGGGGCTTGCTTAGGGTGGCAGTACCTCGATAATTGCACAATAGTACATGGAGCTCTTTCCAACCTGTAGCATTCTAGATGACTTTGGTGAGGATCATAGCATAGTAGATGACTTTGGTGAGGATCCTGGTAGCTTTGAATTTGCCTGTAGGTTTGGTGCAGATGCTATGTAGGGCATGGTAGAAGTGATCGATCCATTCCCTGCTTCACATAGGTAAGTAGAGAGAGGTAACATTGGCTGAATATAAATGTCACCTGACGTTTGTGAGCATGGTGAGCAGGGGTAACCAAGTTAGGGCCAGAGATTTCTTTCCACTTCACTACTCCATCCTTGTTGGCAAGTCCTTTGATAATATCTTTGACCATCCCTTGTGCACCACTAAGCTTCTGATATGGTTCTATTTTCTCTAGATAGGTGCACGGCTTCCCGGACATCATCCAGAGTAAGGGCCAAGGTCAAGTCCACACTTGTGGCATCTCTGACTATGCATGTGTAGAGATGGGTGTCCTACAAAGAAAATAGTTTGAAACAAGTGCTGAGGTCCGAGGCCTAGGTGGGAAGAGCTGCCAGCCTGCCAAAACCAACCAAGTGTCTCCATGTGCTCCATAACTTGGGGCCTCTTTGCTACCTAGGGGTGGTAGTAGGTGAGCTTGTGCTTCGCCTTATTCTCTAACTAGATCCGGATGTGAATCATATGCCCTATGACTTTTTGAGGCATCTCCACTCCTAATGGTGGGGAGAAGTCAGTCTGCCATCTGATACTCCAAGAGCTTGTGGACTTTGGTGGCCTTCCTTTTTTGGTGGGATGTGAGCAACACTATGTCAGATGAGGTTTGATGCACATGTTTCTACCATAATGGTAGTGGGGGAGAGGAATGGACCGAGCATTAAAGGGAGCTGTGAAGGTGTGGGTGAGTTTTGGATAAAAAGGAAAGGGTTTGGCTAGCAAAAGAGTGAACAATGAAAAATGAGAGGAGATCCCAGCTTATATGGCTTTTTTGCCTGCTGGGAGTTGGAGTGTACATATGTAGACCATTCTTGGGAATGTGTGTATGCAAAGTAGCATGCATGTATTTGCAACACTGAACGTGCATGCATTACTTAAAATGTGCATGTAGAGAATGAAACATGCGTGCACAGAGTAAACATGCATGCGTAACTTAAGCTGACAAATTTTAAAAAAAATATTTATAGCAAAAAGGCCCTTAGTGAATATGCAGGTGTAGTGTTGGGCGATGCCTGTGGAAGTGTGTTTACATAGTGGTGTTCTGATCATTAGAGATCCAGGCAATGGGCCGTACCATGGAACATGTTTTCACCCACCCATCCTGATATGTACCTAGAAAGCTAATGATTAGTAGACCACTTACGTGATTAATTTCAACTTCCACCGTGGAGGACTCTCCTCATAGTTTGACATCACTCTTGCTTTCTTCTATTTTTACTTTCCTCCTTTCTCCATCTTCACTGCTTTCCTTGACTCTTTTTAGTACTTTCTTGCAACATTTTTTATTGGTTTTTCGATGGGTATCCTTCTTCTTTAACAAGGGTGAGATACTTGTGTTTGGCCCATCTAGTTAGACTTGAGAGTGATGCCGGCTATGGTAAGGGGATTGGTGGTTTCTAGCTTTTAGCTGTAGAATAAGCTTGTGAGGTGGATGTGGAGGGAATCTCTTACTCATCATGTGTTTGGCGATAGTCTTTATGCACATAAGTTTAAGAGCTTGGACCTATGGGTGAGCCTCAATTAGTTTCAGTCAACCTAATCTATAAAACCCTTCTAGATTTCATTTAACAACTTTTTATGAGAAAAGGAGACTAGTCAAGCATTTTGTGAGCTTTCAATTATCCGAAGGAGAAACCTAGGTCCTTTTGGCAACCCCGTTTCTCTTTTATGACCAACATCAACACACCCAAAACTATTCAAAAAAAACAAGCTTACATGGCTTTAATGACCAATGGTCCTCTCTAATCTTCTTGAGAACCTCTTATTCATTAAAGGGAAAGAGGTTTAGGTTAAGAATTCTAATAATAATTACCAAACATTAAGATAAAACCAAGATTTTGGAGTATTTCTAAGCATAGGCACACATTTAGGTGATAGACAACATATTTTAAGCATTCATACTCTAAGAGGCAATTCGTACTTCCATGAGAGAGTTTATGAAAAGACAATCCCAAGAAGAAGGCTTGCATTGTCTAAAAGAAATCTTGTTTATTCTAAGCATAGAGAAATGAACCTAAACATGCTTAAGGAGAGATGCATAAGATGCTAAATAACAAAGTAAAACTTGTTTAGTCAAAGCATAGAGAAATAAACCTAAACATGCTTAGAAGAAAACTTGTTTATTCTAAGCATAGAGAAATAAATCTAAACATGCTTAAGGAGAGATGCAAAAGAAGCTAAATAGCAAAATAAAACACAAAAAGTGAAGAGGGAGTAAGATTGCCTTGATAGCTTAAGCTTTCCCACCAAGAGAGAGTAAAAAGGAAAAGGGTCTATGAGTAAAACTAGTAGAGTATTGGCCTTCAATAAAATGTTGATGTTTACTCTTGATTAAGTAGCCTTGTCGGGGTAGGTAGGCAAGGCATGGCCTTGTCTTTCTCTTGTGGGTGAGGCTTTGTGTTTTCTTGTGTGATGAGGTGATGAAGTCTGCCTCAGGGTCGCTAGGAAGAATATTAAAATCCTTGCCCCGGTAGCCTCTTTTGATGTTGCGGATGTGGGCCGGATGCCCTCCCTCTCGAAGTAGGTAGACTACCCACTATAAGTAGTTGGTTCTCCCATTTTCTCTTTTCCCTTGATCAAGGTGGTTGTTGGCGGTTGTGATTTCAAGGGGGCTTTCGATCTCCACTATCATTCGGGGTTTTGTGTTGGGTTTAAAGAGGATTCAGTCAAAGGTAAATCCTTGTACATGTGGTCGATCCCACACATTGTGTGTGCAAAGCTTTGAGACCCCTAGCCCTTATAGACACTCAAACAGATATAGTGGAAGACTAACGTAAGGGTAGAGCAACTCACTTAGGCCTTGCTTACGACACTATCCTAATGTGGGCTATTCTAGCAGCTTCTCTCATAACTATTCTCAAATAGATTTTGCACTAGAAAATGTGTACAATTTCTCCAAGGAAGTGTCCCTCCATAGTTCTCATGAATAGAAGTTATATTGACAACTTAGAGAGACTATCGATGTCCTATCCCCTATCCCTTAATCATGGAGAAGATTGGAGCACATGTTTCTACTCCAATTTCCACTTTTTAAAATAAAAAAATTCATTTTACTCAATTTACTAAGTTTTTCAAATAGTTTTTGGGTTTCATTTGGAAAGAACTCATTTATTTGGGTCCATCCTGCCTCTCACTTTCTAGTGGCATATTCAATTTCTACTTCGACTAGCAGATCTATAGGCACAACCAAGACCCCATCCAATCCCCTGGGTCTAACCTGCCACCCTACCACCAGTGGACCTATGGAGCCAGCATGAACTCACACACCCATAATTGATATTCCTAATTTGTTACTCACACACTTGGACTCAAATGTGTTAGAAGACAGTTCACGCACATACTTCACAACATATGATTATTTAAATATTTGACTGTATTTTGAAAACTTTTTAAAGTATAGAAAAACATATATATACCGAGAATCATATTGAAAACATTGAAATATCAAATAATAATAATATCATATATATCAAAATATCTCCTCGCATCATGCCTCTACTCCTCAAACCAAGAAGATATGCACCTATATGAGCCCGAGCACTCCAACTTATGCTACTGTTCGATGTGAGGACCCCACAAGTCTCGCATCCCAGATTAACAAAATTCGCATCTAATGGCCATATCCTTCCCAAGGCAAGAACACTCCAAGTTACACTCGCACCAGTCTTGTGATTGATGTGTAGGTCCAGCCCATACCTACGTAGCCTGGCACACTCTAGAGCTGCCTCTATCCTTACACTAGGTGTGTCAGGAGCACACCCATGTCCATTGAGACGGGTCAAGGTCTCGATGGCGGTAGGAGGTACCGTCTTCATTATAGGACTCACCCACTGAGATGACATCCACCCTACATCATATCTAGTTGTGAGATTCCCTTCACAAGTTCCACTAAGTATTTTAATAATTTCCACTAAGTATATTAAAAATAATATCCAAACAAATATTAGACATGATTAAGCAACCATGCATTGTGAAACGGGGTAAACCATCTCACAAGTTTTGATGAGATAGTCCTAGTCCTTCATCAAACCTCTAAGTGTTTCTTAATCCAACGACTTTTTGTCTAGTCTTTTTAATTTCTAAGTTAAGTCCCAAGGTTACTTGTTTCTAATTTGAACCTTTATGTTAAGATGAGCCTTAATCTAAACTTTTAATAGACCAAAGCACAAGTTTTTTATTCTAATCTATACAATTTAAACCTTCGAATATTTTTTCTATCATTATGGTTTCTGAGGTTTCAACTTAGCTTTAATCATCTCCTAATCTTTATGCTAAGGTCTTAATTTGAGTATCTCAAACTTATAGCTTCTCTATCAACTTGATGACTCTAAGGTAGATCTTAGGTTTCTTATCCTTTCTTTAGGACCTTTTTCTTACATTTTTTATTCCTTAATTCTGGAAGAGAATCCATCTAGATAAGTTCTTCTCATTTATCAGAAGATAGCATAGGGTTAACTTATTAATCGTCTAGATAAGCTCTTCTCATTTATCAAATGATACCACCGAGTTAACTTATAAACTAGCTTCGGAAAATTACTCTAGATTTCTTTCCAAGGTCTTAATAGGCATTTGTTCCTATTTTTCCCTCAAGGTCATGAATCCTTTTATTATTTCTTTTAGGTTTAAACCTCTATTAATTCTAATTTCTAGGGGGATAATTTCCATTAGAGCACGTATTCTCTCTCTAAAGATGACTAAGCCTTTATTGGGATTATGGTCACTTCACAAGTTTCTCCTTCCATTATTTAAGTCATTAATGAGAACTAGTTCTTATTGTTTTGTCGCCTTTTCTAAGGTTCTTTTGGATAAAAGCTATGGTATGTGTCCTTATACATTAGAAGTGTATCTAGGCTACACCGGTTTGGCACATGCACATCTTAAATAACTTGCCATCTCATAAATGAATAACACGGAATACCTATGTGCACCTCAATCCTACCATTCTAAAATTTTCTTATACCATAGTGTGAATCATCATCAGTGAAGTTCTTTCCCCCATAAACTATGTCTAAAAATAGGGTTTATATGCACAGATGGCCTCCAATTATCTTGGGCACATTATCCTAAGATTCCTAAATTAGAGGGTTTTCATGCCTAAGGTTAAAAGGTCTTTCAAATATAAGATATAATTTCCTATTCCCATAAATGCTACAAAGGTTTATTTAAATAAACGTACTTTAATAATCTACCTTGACTTAATACAAGTCTTTGGACTAGGATAAAAAAACTAATTTTGAAAGGAAGACTAGATCAAAAGGTTATCCATCTAAATAAGACTATAAATAATCTACAATATAGTTAACTTAAAGGTTTTTACTCATTTAATAGCTATCCTTAGTAAAAGGTCATAAAGGCTTGATTAATTTTTATTTTCTTATTTACTGTAGTATGCAAAAAAAACCAAAGAATTAAAACAACAAGAAATTTACATATACAAAGGCTTAATTGCATCATAGGTACACATGTACTTGAGAAATTCAAAAAAATTGACGAAGGTATAAAAATCACCTACTAGCGAGGAAGCTTAGGCTTGATCTTGATGTGCTGCGGGTTGAAGAAAAATCACTCCCAATCCTTCAAGAAATCCATGCTTACTTCAAACATGGAATTCAGTGCCATTTTCATTCTCCAAGATGGATTAAATGCCAATTTTTGACTAGATAAGTTGGTACTACTAGGTGTAAGATGCCATAAAAGTGTTGGAGTATAAAAGAGTATTTTCAAAGATAATGATGATGCTTCTAAATGATAGAGAGGACCTCTTTAAATAGGTGAGGGCTCTTCATATGCATGAGATTTGACCTAAATTGGCATGTATGAGTCCCAACCACCATGCACATCACTTTTGATGAATTAACTCAAGGAAAAAGGGGGCTAGACTAAGGCTTACTAGAACAAGAGCTCACCATGCACTAATGTAACTAGAATTGAGGGAGCCTGACACCACTAATGTAAGAAACCACTAACCATCCCATGATTTGTCAATACAACAAACTTTTTGGATCTACATAATGTTTTTATCTATCTTGCACAGCTTTGATATCATTTCTTGTAGACTATATTTGGCTGCCCATTTCATAAAGCATCTACTTTGAAATCTCTACCTTGATTAGAGGGTCAAACTAAGTCAAGGATGTAAGGCAATCTTGACCATACAAAGCTCTAAGAGGACTCATACTAATACTTTGATGATAAGAGGCATTATAGGTACACTCAGCTAGATATAGGTAGTTCAACCATCTTTTTGGCTCACGAGACCACAGAAGGCTTTGAGGGTGTCTTTGATAACTTGATCAACCCTTTCAATTTGACCATCAAACTCAGGATGATAGACTATGCTAAGATCAAGAGAAGTCCCACTTGCTTTAAAAAATGACATCCAGAATTGAGAAGTAAACTTTACAACTCTCGCTCACAATTATGTGGGGTAATCTATATAAACTAAAGATCTCTCATAAGAATATTCTGACAATGTTTAAGGTAGAGTGAAGGTCTTCTTTACTGGTACTTCAAAAGGCTTATCAAATTCTAGCAATTTTAGCACTGGGTTGGTCATAGAGCAAGGCAATTTTGAGGTTGTCAAATGCACTTTAGCCTAATTAAAGGGTATATCTTTATATAGAAGAGCCGTCAGAGGCGATGTGATTTCGACATATCTTGGGATGAATATGTGACACCACCCTATTAATCCAAAAAATTCTTAAACTGCCTTTATGGTTTTTGGTTCTAGCCAATCTATACTACTTGTACTTTGGCAGGATCAACTGAGATACCATCTTTAGACACAATCAATCCCAAGTATTCTATGGGATCAATGAAAAACATGCATTTACTTTTCTTAGCAAAGAGTTTGTGCTTCCTTGTGATATCTAGAACTTTTTGGGCATGCTTTTCATGATCAGTTGCATTCTTAGAGTAAACTAAGATGTCATCAAAGACAACTAGAACAAAATCATCCAGATGCACTCTAAAATTTTTCTTGCATTAGTCGGTTGAAAGTTGTAGAAGCATTAGTCAATCCAAAGGGCATAACTGCAAACTCATAGTGCTCATATCTGGTATTGAATGTTGTCTTTGGTCTATCTTATTCTTTGATCCAGATCTGATAATACCAAGATTTTAAATCAATTTTGGTGCATTTGTGCACCCTGTAATCGATCCAAGAGTTTGTCAATATTGGGTATCAGCTACTTATTCTTGATAGTGAAGTGATTCAATCCTATGTAGTCATTACACAATCTTACAGTTTCGTCCTTCTTACTTTGAAAGAGAACTAGTGCACCCCATGGGGATACACTAGGCTTGATGAGATTTTGTTCTAATAGTTACTTTAATTTCTCCTTAAGTTCAATTGCTTCAAGTATTGCCATCTTATAAGCTCTTCTTGCCAACTGGCTCAGCTTCGAATACAAGGTCTATCTCATGATCCACTTCTCGGGTTAGGGTAATTTCACTTGATTCCTTAAGAAATACATCTACATATTCACTCAACCATTCAGGTTCAAACAAACCTGAGCCTTTCCTAGTAGAGTTAAGCTTAATAAGGTAAATTGCTTCTTTCTAATATAGTAGTATTTTCATACTAACTAGTAAAGATAGTAGTATTTTCATTTGATGAAGGGTTTTCATTTCTTGATGAAAAGCTCTTGTGTGATAAGTTTAACTTTGTGTGTGGGAGGGAGTATCTTTCTGAGGATGCCTTTGATAATAGTGAGAGCGACTTTGATTTAAGGTTGCTACACATAAATATTTCATGGCTTATGGTAAGTAAGTAGTGAGCCCAATCAAAGATGCAGTTGTGAAGACATATCTAAAAATTTATTGTTACAACATAAAGATGGTTTGCATGTGCATGATGATTCAATATTTAGTGTCTTGCTCAATGAAGAGGAGAAAATACGATTAAAGAGGCAAAGAAAAAATAAGGAAAGGTAGGTAAATGTCCTCAGTTTCCTCTTACAAGAATGCTACTTGCACAACTTGTATATATGGTGAGCCTTTATCTCAATTTCTATTGTTGAACTAAGTCATTTTAAACAAAAAGAGTTCAAATGCTAACTTTATTAATAAGGAATTGCAAAATAGGTTCGAGATTGAGATTGCCAAGCTAAGTTGAAAATTCCTCAAAAAATACTCCCATAAGATATCAAGGGCAAGTTTAAGTTCTATGTCTAAGTTTGTAATCTACCTCCTAGATTCTTCTCAAATAATATCTTGTGAAATATGTGTAGTTTCGTTTCATTCACAATCCAAAGATTGAACTAAATCGTTTATCATCATGTTTTGGGGTCTTCTCTTTGATGACATGATATTATTGTGACTATAGTAGAGAAGCTATGTTAACTCTCAATGGAGTTGGGTTCTTTTCTTTAATGACAAGACAATATTATGACTATAGAGAAGCTACGTTAACTCACAGTGGCATTGGGGTCTTCTCTTTAATGACAAGACAATATTAGAAAAGCTATGTTAACACTCAATTGCTGCACTAATTTTAGATTCCATGAGTGTGAGGTGGCTCTTAATATGGGGTATTCTTTGAGGTGATAAGAATTTTATTCCATGTATTACAATGTAGGTTTGGTTGTTCCAGCTACACATGGTGACTGAGTCTATCTCATAAAAGGCTCACGTGAGGTCTAGACAACCTCTAAACTTCCATACATATTTGAAAATAGATAAGCTTCTTAATGGGGTTATGTCTCTCAATTGGAATATATCATTTACAATCTGTTTTAAAAATGGATTAAGATGGATCAACCAAATAAAGCGCAATAAGATAATGTCTTTACATTTAGATGATTGATTATTAGGTTCAAATTTGGTTAGGATATTGGAGTCTTGTTTGATATGTGTCAAGTTTTCCTCTCAACATTATCTTCCTAATCTCTCCTTGGTGCAAATACTTTGGGTTTTTATATAGCGGAGGAAAATATGGTTTGGTCCTTCTATTTGTGAGAACATGGTGCTTTCTTGATAGTGATGCATGCAGGTGCTTAAATTTTTTTGTTGAGTTGCGTGGTGTAATAGTTTGTCTCACAAAATGGGAATTTGAAACTTCCCTTGGTGGCCACCATAAATGTAAGTGGTTAGCTATAGCTACATAGAGAAAGATTTTTTTTTTTTTGTACCAGAAGAATGTTAAGGGAGGTCTCATGGTAAGTAAATATGATTTCAACCATACTAGTCCTAATTTGCAAAAGCAAGCAACTTTGGATGCACTATGAGAGAAAGATGTGGCAAACGTGCTTGTGGAAGAATCAAATTTTGTTGGCCCAAGAAGACCAAAAGACCTTGCCAACAGGACACAAGGTGGTCATATCTTTTTCTCTTTGTCTCTCTAGGTTTCCATTATGAATTCCCTTAACTATGGTTATGCCTTATTTGGCTTGAATATTACACCCGTGGGTGGTTGATCTTTTTTGTTATTAGAAGAGTAAATTCCCTTTTCATGATTGGGCAATATGTTAGGTAGGATTTCTTGGAAATCAAAACTCCTTTGTTGGAGCATTTGCTCAATGCTCCACTATCATGTTATTGCTGCTCTATGGGTGATGGATTTTATCTATTATGTAAGCCTTTCTTTATGAGGAGTAGCCGCCATTGTCATGAACACTTAGGCACCCGACAATACCTAGTTTAGACAATGTGTCTAGATGGTTAGGAGATGGCTTTTGTAGACTTGGCACTCTCCCAACAAGTAGGATGCATGCTTATGTAGGGCCAAGTGACTGCATTAGTGAGTGGTGCTGGTTGGACAACAAATCGAGGAGACTATTATCAGGTTACGAGACACCCATTTGAGGGTCCAAACGGTCTCAGATAGGCGTATTACCTATAGGTTTATGCTGTATTCTAGTATAGTCCCAATCAAATGATATGGTTGGTTAGTCATTTTGGACCAAGTTATGGGTTGGCCGACGTGGTCGACCCCCCACACCCATGATCTTGGGTACTATATATATACTGGTTTGGTAGCCTTAGTGTAAGGAAGATATTCTCCATCTAGAGTCTTTTTAGATCGCATCAAAGCTGCTTCTTGGAGCACATGATGGGTGGGTGCATGCCATCAATTTGTAATCAAGTTTGTAAGAAGAAATATTGTTTACTCTTCTGCAATTTAGTTCTTTTGTATTTTGTTAATCTTGCTTTCACTATTATGTATTCGTCCGTGGTGTTAGAGCATAGGCAATTAGCAAAGCTTATTTTGGAAGTTTGCTATTTAAAGACTGATTTAGAGAGATGGCCCAACCTGCAATAACATAGTCGCTTGTGATCGCCACCTTTGGGTGATGTGAAGTTGGATGGGACAAATTACACTCTTTGGAAGTTCAAGATTAGGTTTATTCTTGATTCATATGGGTTGTTGGAAACCGCAAATGATGGTTCAATTCCAACTCAGGATCCAACATATCTAGTATATCCGGTATAGACCATACTGCTAGATCCTACTCTCATTTTGGCATGGAGACGAAGGAATGCATATATGCTATGTGCCATTATCACTAGTGTCGTTTGGTAGACGATGACCCTAATTCGGCATACTACAATAGCTTTTGAAGCATGGCAAGTTCTAAAGAACTAGTATGAGACAAGGAATCAAATAAGGATTTAAAACGTTGAGAATCAACTTTACAATAGAAAGGCATGATGATGGAGAAGAAGTAGAGCATTGAAAAAGAATCTGCAAGATCAGTTGGGCAGTGGGGATCACTAAGACCAGTGAGAAACTAGCATGCAAGTGCATCAAAGTGTTATCCTCGAGATCAGATGGCAACGGGGATCACTAAGACCAGTGGAACTACGTCAAAGTGTTGTCCTTGAGGTATGATAGTTTGGTGACCTCATTGAACACACATTTGCGCAACCTGCCTCTTACTTGTGAGGACTTTGATGCAATGTTAGTAGGCATTTCTGACCACATGACAAGTCATGCATAATGGTTTAGAGATATGTATAAAATGGAAAAACAAGGCCATGTGGAAACAGTTGTGATGATACTAGTGCACATCTTATTGTGTGTATTGGTAAGGTGTCATTGTCTATGAAGGATGGCAAAATGAAGTACATGGCTCATGTACTTCATGTTCTAAACATTATAAAGAACCTCGTGTTTATTAAACAAATGGTTGAGCAGGGTCTATAAGTGAGGCTTAACCCTCATGGTTATTATGTAGGAGATTTCAATAACTAGTGCTGTATGGTTGCAAGGGTACTAGAATTGGTATGTAAACATGTTTGAAGTGAAGATTACAATGTTTGCACATGGTACATGTGTGATTGCAAACATTGAAATTTGAGATAAGCATATTGGTCATGTCAATATTCACAAAACGAGGCTAAGAAATATGTATGCCTATAGCATTGTTACAAGTTATCGAAGTTCAAAGTGGATGGAATGCATAATGTATGTAAAACATGCCAATTGGAAAATAGTCTAAGCATACATTTCCACATGATAGGAATGTGAGTCAAAGACCTTTATATGTGGTGCATTCTAATGTTTAGGGACCAGAAAAAATGACATCAATCAAAGGATGCCACTATTATGTATCATTCATTGATGAACACTCTAGGAAGGTGTGGGTTAACTTTATGGAAGGGAAAAGTGAAGTGTGGGTCTACTTTATGAAAAGATGCCACTATAATGTATCGTTCATTGATGAACACTCTAGGAAGGTGTGGGTTTACTTAATGAAAGGGAAAAGTGAAGTGTTCATGCGCTTTTACAGCTTCAAGGCAATGGTTGAGAAAGACAAAGATATGTACTTTAAACACCTAAGATCAGATGGTGGGGAGAACACTTCTCCAATAAATTTAGTGATTATCTAAGAGAGCATGGGATAAAGAGGTTCACATGTAAGTACACCCCACAACAAAATGCAGTTGTTGTAGAAGAACATATATATTGCATAAGTTGCTTATGTGTTGATGAATGAGAAAGGAGTACCTCATTATTTTTGGGCTTACATATTTCATAAGTTTCTTGTGTGTTGATGAATGAGAAAGGAATAACTCATTATTTTTGGGCTTAAGCAGAAGTAGTAGCTGCATTTTACATTATAAACAGAACCCCACCTACAGCATTTCATGGCATGATGCCTAAAGATAAGTTTAATGGCATAAAACTAGATTTGGCAACACTTGAAAGTCTTTGGCTGCATTGCCTATGTACATGTGCTAGATGAAGTGAGAAGAAAACTGGATCCCAAGGTAGTAAAATGGATCTTTATTGGAAACTCCCTTGAGAAAAAAGGTTATATATGCTATCCCACTACTCATCATCTCATGAGGTGAGAGTGAGAAGGGTGGTTGTTTTTTATGAGATGAGCAGCCACTCAAGGAGGCTGATGTAAATAACAATCTATTTGCAAACGAATGGATAACAGGTCCTCTAGTAGTAGGTATATTATTAAACCTTGGTCAGGAAGGTTAAGGTAGAATGCTAAGAATTCTGACACATCATTTGGTGGTACTACGTGTGCTGAAAATTTAGCAAATTCACATGTATCAAGAAAGAGAAAAGAGAATGTGGATCAACCTTCATAATGCCTAATGTTTTAGCAGCTAGCAGATCGTTCATTTATTGGTGGCTTAGAATAGAGCCTCGATGAGGAGTTTAGTATCTCAATCGTTGTTACACTTGGTGTACAAAGAGCCAAAACAGTGTTGAGAACACTCGACAATGATCTAGGTGTACACAACTCTATGAGGTTTAGATATCACTAGACAAGTTGACATATGATGGGTATACAACCCATTATTATGTTTACATGGTCAAAGAAATATAAGAGATAGAGCCCACATATTTTGAGGAGGCACTTGGACATAAACATTGGAAAGATTCCATGGATAAAGAGATTGTTGCATTGGATGCAAATGAGACATGGGAGTTAGTGCCTCATTTGCATTGGATGCAAATGAGGCATGGGAGTTAGTCCCTCATTTGCATTGGATGCAAATGAGACATGGGAGTTAGTGCCTTTGCCTAAGGAGGAGAAGAGAAAAATTGGATGCAAGTGGGACTATAAAGTAAAGCAAAAGCTAAGGGATATGCACAAACCTATGGCATTGAGGAGACTTTCAATCTAGTTAGTGCCTTTGCCTAAGGAGGAGAAGAGAAAAATTGGATGCAAGTGGGACTATAAAGTAAAGCAGAAGCTAAGGGATATGCACAAACCTATGGCATTGATTATGAGGAGACTTTCAATCTGGTTGCTAGGATATCAAAACAATGAGACATGGGAGTTAGTGCCTTTGCCTAAGGAGGAGAAGAGAAAAATTGGATGCAAGTGGGACTATAAAGTAAAGCAGAAGCTAAGGGATATGCACAAACTTATGGCATTGATTATGAGGAGACTTTCAATCTGGTTGCTAGGATATCAAAACAATGAGAGTAGTCATTGATTATGAGGAGACTTTCAGTCTGGTTGCTATGATGTTAAGAGTGAGAGAAATCATTGCTAGGCTTGAAGCTAAGAAATGGTCTTTACATCAAATGGATGTAAAAAAGAATGCATTTCTACATGGTGATTTATAGGAGGAGGTCTACATGGTGCAACCACCAAGATATGAGGACTATGCATACCCAGAGTTTATTTACAGGCTACATAAAGCCTTGTATGGCTTGAAAGATGCACCTAGAGTATGGTCAAACAAGATAGGAGAGAATCTTATCACTATTGGATTTTTTTCACATATCTATAAACAAATTTTTCACTTTATGTGAAGACAAACATGGGCTTTATTCTAGTAGTCATCTATGTTAATGACTTGATTGTTTACAGGGGACAATGATGTTGACATTCATGAGGTGAAGGAAGGACTTAGGTGAGCTACGATACTTCCTATGTATAAAGGTGATTAGATCACATGGTAGGATTTAGCATTTTATAGAGGCAATATATTGGACATGGTGGGATTTGGCTTTTACAGAGGTAGTGTGCTTTGGACATGCTATCCAAGTATGGGATTATAGGTGGTAAACCAATCTCAATGCCAATTGAGCAGAACACGAACTTGGCTACAGAAACACTAGAGCTAATCTTTTGGAGGACCCAACTATGTGCATGCGCATTTTAGGAAATTTAATTTACATGATTATCACCAAGCAAGCAAGAAGGCCTACAGCTTCCTTGATGAGTTTTGAGGCTATAACCAAGTGGAGATAGACCTACATGATCAACATAAGATTGGATTTTTACGGAAGGGGACACTTTTGCATACAAAGTTATACCATTTGGCCTATCCACCAACACTCCAGGCACTTTTCAAAGGCTCATGTGCACAATATACAAGGAATATCTTAGGGAGTTTCTTAAGGTTTTCATGGATAACATTTACATTAATTCCAAATTAAGAGCACATCTATGGTGCTTGAGAAAGGTACTTGAGAAATGCAGATTGCACTGAATATCCCTTAGCCCACTTAAATGAGACTTTTGGGTGAGATGTGGAGTAATACTTGGCCACATCGTTCCTACCAATGGATGATAGGAAGGTAAAACTGATTCTAGAACTCCCACCACCCACAAACTTCAAGGGTTTCCAACGATTCATGGGGGTTCTTATGGTCTTCAAGTCTAGAATATGATAGTCTAGAAGGTGATTCCTCTAAGAAATAATACGTGGACTTAGAGAGGAACACTTGTTGTGGGCTTAGGAGGTGTAGTTTCGATGGCTCTAATCTTGTTAACCAACACCATGTAAATTTTCTTCCTCTCTTACGTAAAGCTCTCTTAGCTTTTATGTGGCTAGGAAAAGGGCTAAGCTCTTCTTTCATTTGACTCCTAGACACTTTAAACTATAGCTAGAAAAATTATTTGTTCAATTAATCAAAAAGAGGGCACATTATTCTTAATCCAAAAATATGGCTAAGGGTAAAAACTACTTTTAGAGTCAGTGTCCAATATTAGTTGGTCAAGGAAAATCTACTTTAGAGCTTCTATCCTAAACCAAAAATCAAAGGAAAGGGTCATTGGAATAATTTTTACCCCTATAAGCTAATTTTTTTGGGCCACTTTCATAAAAATCAAAGCCTATGTGCATAGGGTGAGTTTGAGAGATTAAATAAATTTAACTATAATTCCCAGCATAAGAAAATATAATTTATGTTATTCCTCAAGCTTTAAGGTGAAAAGAGGCCTTTTTTCAAGTAATAGACCTATATTAATTTATACCTCTATTTATGGGCTTAGCCAATAGATAAACTTAATAAATTTGGGATTCAAAAGTCCAAAAATAAGGGGATTTTAAATTATTTCCTTATTGTAATTTATAGTCATGAAATAAGTATTTTATTTCAAACATATGCTACTTTTAAATTGCCATTAGTGAAAATGAATAAAGAGTTGCTTACTTGTTGATTTTCTTCAAAAGGATGCCTAGTTCATACACATATAGGAGAAAAAGTCTCCTCTAGCCTCCAAAAGCACCTAGGGAATGTGACAATATAAACTTTTGAGTGTGCAAGTTTATGACGGTACTCTGAACCCTTGTCCCCTCATAAATTCATGAAAAGAAACTCTCACAACCTTTAAGAAAAAAATATGCCTTCTTTCATGAGGGAGAGGGCCCTTTTTATAACCCTAATGTGGGTCTAGACATGCAAAGTAACTAGTGCCAAGTGGTGGGATAGCCTCATTTTACTCAACTCTCACTTTTGCATGCAAATAAACACCATTTATCTAGTTTAATTTGGTTAGATGTCAACTTAGTTTCTTTTCAATTTCCACCATTCCTTTCTCTCCCTTAATGTCAATTAGTGTCTTTTTTTTACTTCCACCACTCATTTATCTCCCTTTTAACTTCTAGTCCCATATACTATTTAATCTATTTAACTCACTGCCCTTATAGAATTCACTAAGGTTTTTCCCTCACTGGGATGCATGCACACATCTATACATGATCTAGTTGCTCTACGGGCATACCCAAGTACTGGGGTGTGGCTTCCATCTCTCAAAGGTGGTTGGTTTACTAGCCTACCAAGAAAGCCCCTGAAAGAGCCTCCCTCACCCATGGCGGATGGTGTACTTGCGCTTAGGCTTGAACATGAGCACTCCCACTATGAGTAATCTAGAACACTCATCCTCACAATGGGAGTAGCTCACTACTCCCCTTGATTCATCTTCTCCCATGGAGTGTCCTTCTGGGATTCTCTCTATAGCTTGACCTTAGCCTCCCATGACTTCCATTTTTTCCTTCACAGTAGTAGATGTAACAACAAGACTTGCAGACGCCACCCTCCAGCCTTTTGCCCAAGTATCCCCGCTATCTAAGGGTGAAGTTCGATGTGGCAACAACACACTGATGCCCATCAAATCTATTGGCAGCGTCTTATTCGACACAAACATAGGCCCCAACCAGGTAACCTTGGATAATGCCTATCTTGTTCCCAACTTGGGCCTCAACTTACTTTCTGTATCCGAACTGACCCAACTCGATCGTGAAGTTTACTTCAATGAGCGAGTTGTCGAGGTGATTGATGAGACTACTGGTCTCGTTGTTGTCTGAGGTCAAGCACAAAAGGATAGCTTATACGGGATGTCTACCTTTTCATCTAAGCCATCTTCCGAGGGTTTTGAGTTTCATTGGGTTCATGCCTATGTGACCAGAGCTCCTTCGGACACTCAACGACTATGGCACTATTGCTATGGTCCCTTGTCCTATGACACGCTCTATTAGTTATCTAGGGACCAGTTGGTTGATGGCATACTCCGCCTCAAACTGACCAAGGATGTTTGCCAGCCATGTCAAATGGGTAAGCATCATCGTACATTGTTCCCACATCATTCTACTCATTGTGCTCAAGTTGATTCACTTCGACTTGAGTGGGCAATCCCTAACCCCCTCCTTGAATGGGTCTCTGTACTACATGCTGATTGTAGATGACTATTCGAGATACATGTGGGTGTATTTCGTGAAGCATAAATTAGATGCTTTCCAATACTTTACCATGTGGGTTCGGTTAGTCACCAACCAAATGGGTGTCTCGATTGGGATTGCTCACAGTGACAATAGTGGTGAGTTTATCCCGAGTTCTTTCAAGAGTAGGGCATTTGAAGTTAGCTCACCTCCACCAACTCTCCTTCACAAAATGGAGTGGTCGAGTGCAAGAACTGTACGGTGATGGATATGGCACCCTCCATACTCTTTGCAGTAGAGTTGCCTAAATGCCTTTGGTCAGAAGCGGTCAACACTGTGGTGTACCTTCTAGACCGTTGTCCTACGGTCACTGTCCCTCACAGGACGCCGTTTGAGGCATTGTATGGTGAGAAACTGACTGTTTTCCATCTTCGTGTCTTTGGGTGTTGTGCTTATACACACTCCGGATGACACAAGGGGCAAGCTTGATGAGCCAAGGAGTGAGTTGCTTATTTTTGTGGGCTACTCTTCTGAATCAAAGGCTTACAAAGTTTTTGATCCAAGATCGAACGAAGTCTTCGTTTGTCGAGACATTGTCTTTGATGAGCGGAACTTACTTCGCCTTCCACTGCCCATACCACCCGAACAAGAATCTCTGACTTTGCCACATGAACCCAATGAGTCGACTATTACTACGCCACTTGAGGAACCTTCCTCCTCTCAACTCCTCCTCTCAACAGCCACCTGGGGACTCTTTACCCCGTTGGTATTGACAGACCATGTCAGATTCAAGCATGTTTCCTAGCGATACCCCCTCGGACGGCGGTCCTCATCGGTCCACCAAGCTCAATCCTCATGCCTCATTTGCCTCTGTTTTTTCAACAGACTTTGTGGCGTAGGATGAGTCAACATCGTGGAAAGAGGCAATCAAACAACCAGCCTAGAAACAGGCTATTGAACAAGAACTTGAAAGCATTGATCATAATGGCATGTGGTTCCTTGTGGATTGCCCCCTAAGGTCATTGGAACCAAATGGATTTTTTGCACCAACCGATGGTACCTTGTACAAGTACAAAGTCCCGCTTGTAGTGCAAGGCTTTTGCCAAAAAGAAGGCATTGACTTTGACGAGACCTTTGCACCTCTAGCTCGAATGACGCGACCATCCGTCTCTTACTCAATCTGGCCGCACACCACAAATGGCTAGTTCCATTGGATGTCAAGAGTGCCTTCCTAAATGGCATTCTCGAGGAAGAGGTTTATGTTGACCAACCTCCGGGCTTCCTGCTCCTCGGGCATGAGGACAAAGTCTTCCGCCTGCATCAAGGTGTAAGTAAGCCCCCCGAGCGTGGTATCATCATATCGACAAATTTCTACACAGTCAAGGTTTTCAACCATCCCACTGTGATCCCAATATCTATATCCACAAAGATCAAGGGATGGTGTGCTACGTAGTGTTGTATGTCGATGATCTTATCATCTCTAGTTTAAATCAAGCTAAAATGGTTGATATCATGGCATAGCTGAGACGAACATTTGAGATGACTGATCTCAGTCTTCTCTCGTATTTCATTGGCATTGAGGTGATCCATATCTAGATGGTATTTATGTCACAACAAAAGTATTGTCTTCAACTCATTACTTCCTATTTTCCTGATGGTGCTATCCCTATGGCCACCCCATTGGATCCAACCATCAAACTTACAAAGGAAGAGGATTCACCGCCACACGAAGAGCGAGCCTACCGACAAGTGGTTGGGAAACTTATATGGCTCACTAACTCTAGACTTGACATTTCCTATTGCAAATCCATCTTAAGTCAGTATTTCAATGCTCCGAAGGAGCCACATTGGAGTTCATCACAGCGATGAGGGTTGTTTGCTATCTAGCGGGTATGTATATGTTCGGACTTCACATTAGTCGTGGGCTCACCTTGCGTGGTTACATGGACTCCGACTGGGCCGGTGATATCAATTTCCTGGCGTTCTCATGGTGGTTACTTGTACTCACTTGGATTTGGCCCTTTCTCTTGGTCTAGCAAGGAGGAGGAAACCATTGCAAGTTCTTCAGCTGAGGCCGAGTATGGGGCCCTATACGACACCACCATTGAGGCTATGTATCTCCATCAGCTTCTTGAGTTCCTATGGACATAGCTACTACCATCTTCATCGACAGTCAGAGTGTGATTGTCCTCGCCGGCAATCCTATTTTTTCTAATTGTACCAAGAATGTTGGTGTTCATTGTCATTTTACCAAGGAACGGGTTGAGCTTGGTACCATCAGGCTCTAGTACATTCCTACGGTGGACAACCATGCCGATATTCTTACAAAGTCCGTCAACCAGCCCATCCTCGAGCGTCTTCGTGAGTGGATCGGCATCGGTCCTCCACCATCACCCTCAACATCTTGAGAGGGGGACCATCCTCACCATTTGGATTATTTATCATTGTCGTAAAGGGCGCATGAGTAAGTGAAAACCCCATGAGGGCACTAATCATGTGAAAACCCACTGCATTACATTTACCATCTTGCATTCCCTTGCATCACATTCTGTTTTTTGTGTTTGGGGCGCATGTATGAAAATCGTCATCATCTTGTTGCTCGGCGACTTGCTTCAACAATACTACATCAGCAGCTGGTGTTCCCACTACAGCAGCCACCTGGATCATCAAAACATTGATCACCACCTACGCAACACACCCAGCCATCAGCTCTACCACAGCAGCAGGCTGGTTGATCTCTTGCGCATATCTGATCATCAGTCGTCGTCGGCTACCACAACAGTAGTGTTTCTGTTGCTACAGCCACATCATCAGCACTCTGCCCTCTGGTAGCACACATTTTGGCCCAGTTCTGCCCAGCATCCCAATCTTGCAGCAGCACTGCATTCGCAGCCCTCTACATCTACACGGAGTGCCACCGCTGCATTCGTAGCCCTCTACATCTCCACGGAGTGCCACCGCTGTCCCTGACGCCAGCCTTCGTCATCGACCGAGCCTCTTGCTTCGACTTCATCTTTGCTTCTTCTTTGGTCTACTACTCATAGTCACCCCACATCAAAGGGCCTCTTGTACTGGGGATTACATTCAGCAATATACATACTGTCATTCATCATTTTCATACTGTGTTGATTTGCTCCGATCTCTTGCACATTTGGTCCTTTCGTCCTCTTGCCCTCATAGGGGGGCATACTCATGGCGATGTGGAGGCCTTTATGGAGGATTTCAAGACCGTATTTTTGCCTCATGAGTATTTGGATAGGTTGGAGGTTGAGTTTTGAGGTTTTCGCTAGAACCTCCATGGCTTCGGTTGTAACCATTGTGTCACCAGCCTGGACATTTCCCAGTATGAAAGGATCTGGTGGACTCCAGGATGTCTAAATATTTGAAAAGTACAAGCTTTGGGAATGGGGGATTATCCTAGAATACAAAGGACCACACTCCTAAAATTTAGGAGAGTTGCTATTTTTGGCCCGACGACTCCGCCGATGGAAATTTTGTTCGTGTCATTACATCTGGAAATGAGCAGATACCAAGAGTTGGCAAAATGCCTATGACAGAATGTCTACCAGTTGGGATATTTTAAGAGATAAAGTTTATGGAAGGACCCATCTCTTAGATTGGGACATGTGGCAAGAACGTGGACCAAAGTGAGACAAGTGGCCTGACACTTGTTAGAAAGTGGATCAAAGTGAGACAAGTGGCCTCACACTTGTCACTTCAGCTATTGTGTGGCTCTCCACTTGTCATTGTAGCCTTCTCTTGCCATTTTAGCTCATGGGAGGCCCAAATCTATAAATTGGAGCCCTCTCTCTTCATTAATGGAGGCTCTTGTTGGACACTAGCCTCTACCACCTACAGGCTGCCCTAATGATGGCTACTCTCTTTCTCTCTCTCTTGAAGGCTGCCCATGAAGAATACCGGCTGTTGGGGACTGTTTTGGAGGCTTCCATCGTGAAGAAATACTGAAGGCAAGGGTATTTAATCATTATTATGATTTCTAGCCATTGTACTTTTTGTACCAGCCTATGTACCTACTGTACCAACCATTGTATCGATTGTACCAGCTTTTGTACTTGCTATACCAGCCACTGTACCTATTGTACTAGTCACTGTACATGCTGTATCTGCATTTGTACCTACTGTACTAGTCACTGTACATGCTGTACCAGCATTTGTACTTGCTATACCAGCCACTGTACCTATTGTACTAGTCACTGTACATGCTGTATCTGCATTTGTACCTGCTGTACTAGTCACTGTACATGCTGTACCACCATTTGTACTTGCTGTACCTACTGTATCGGGCTGAATGGAGAGTTGTACTTACTGTACCAGCTCTATTGCATGAAGACCCGTGGTTTTTGGGGAAGAATCAGTACCCACACGGAGATATATGGATTATATTGTTGGCTCGGCATTTCTACAGCCTATGTTCCGGCTTGGTAGCCTCGTTTGGGTTGTGTTATGGCATTTGTATATGGATAATTCGGCATCTCCCGTTGGGAGAGTAAGGTTCTCAAAGCTTGTACATGATATTATTCTCCTTGGGTAATAAAATACTCCAAGGGGGGGGGGGGTCGGCCCATTCCGGCCTCTATGTGGTGTCACATGTGCAAGCTCCATTTTCAGCATTTGTGGATGTTTTGTCCAGCTTTATGTTTTATGCAAAGTGATGATGGATATATGTTAAGGCTGTGGCCATGTTTAAATGTTTTATTATGCATTGATGGTATCAACAAGTGTGTCAAAGGCCCTAGTCCCCTGGGCACCCCCGCGAGTTTCATTGGTATCAGAGCATAGGCTTTCTTGGAAGCGGAGGCTTCCTTCTATCAATAAGGAAGAGAAAAGATCTCAAGTGGGGACCACAGTTACCATCATTGCTGTTAAGCATGGCCAGCCGCTTCATAGCTTATGAAGCTTATGAAGCATGAGCATGAGCAGTAGACAGCTTGTTGATCTAAGGATTTATGAATTCACAGAATTTTGTCTTGGAAGTGTGGAGTTGGCTTTATGTACACACGTTTAGTACTCTTTCCATATAGATATTGTGGTTTATATTATCAAGCTTACAAGCAAGCTATATGGAGATATATATCGTGATATCTTAAGGATATGCCATGCAAGGAGAAAGGTGGTGTTGTTTGCCTTGAGATGGTTTCAGGGAAACATTGTTTATGGCTCCCTTTATTGGGATGGATTATATCGATGGAGATTTCTTTCTTGGACGAGATTTATATAGATATTGGGCTTCACAAGCAATTTTTATGGACAAATCTGTCTGAGTTTATAGAGAAGAAATCTTTGGATATCTCATGGATATGATGCTTTTATGAATAAAAGTCTACCTCTACTCCAAGGTGTGTGGTTAACACGGAGTATGTGGTAATAGTTATGGTATACAAGGATTATATCTATGGAGATTTCTTTCTTGGACGAGATTTATATAGATATTGGGCATCACAAGCAATTTCTATGGACGAATCTGTCTGAGTTTATAGAGAAGAAATCTTTGGATATCTCATGGATATGATGCTTTTATGAATAAAAGTCTACCTCTACTCCAAGGTGTGTGGTTAGCACGGAGTATGTGGTAAGAGTTATGGTATACAAGGATTATGGTATACAGGTCTATGGATTCCTGGACTTCTTTTCTAGGGATTTGGATCTATTCTCAGGTTTATGGATTATTCTTTATGGCTCCCTTTATTTGGGATGGATTGGACTTATGAAACTCATGGTTCACATACCCTGTGTAGTGTTCTCTTGTTCTACGTGCTCTCTTGAAGATTGTTTCTACCATGTGTGGGTGGAATAATAGAGAGCAGATGGAAGGGAACATGGGCACTTTAGAGGGTAGTGTCAAGTACAATATACCGTGTGTAGTGTTCTCTTGTCCTACGTGCTCTCTTGAAGATTGTTTCTACCATGTGTGGGTGGAACAATAGAGAGCAGATGGAAGGGAACATGGGCACTTGAGAGGGTAGTGTGAGTTGGTGGCCGAAATGCCTATAAACTATGTGTAGCAGAAATGCTTATGGAACACCAGGCTATCTATGCCTGCGACGAGTGATTGTTTTATCTTGTTAGTTGAGCCCACCTCTCATCCAAGGTGTGTGGTCAGAGTATCAACACGGAGTGCAGGTGGTAAAGTGGACATGATACTTGGTTTGCAAGGGACTTATGTGGACGCCAAGGGTCATGTGGATTGGCACATGTTTGTGTGCTTTGAGCTTGGATTATGATATCTCGACTTATGGGACTACTTTGTCTCGCCCATTTATTTGGGACATGGATTTATTTATCTTTATGCCATATTAAAATCACTATCTCCCCATGCAGAGGCCAAGAGGTTCATTGTTCATTTCACCATGCATGTGGATTCATGTTGGGATTGTGAGAGGGCAATTCAATGAACAGTCCACCATACACGTGGATTCATATTGCGATTGTGGAGTGAGTGTTTCATTGTTTCCACACCATGCTTGTTGATCAGAGTTGGGAGTGTATGGCAGAACATGGGAACTGTTGGGATTGGGAGAAAGGATTGCCAGAACTGTCATGACCCTGTGAAAATGGAACAGCACAAGTGTGGGCATGGTGGTTTGCTGAGCAAAATAAATATTAAATGATTCATATTCGGGGTGCCCGGACAAAGAGAATGATGTGTGGACATCTTCAGGTGTGAAGGGGGACCAAGAACGTTAATATTTTTTAATGTTCTAACCATGGGTGGCCCTTAGGCCGAAGTGGCCCCTAGGAAACTTTAATAAACATTAAAGTAGGGGACCTAGGATATTTTTAGAGAGAGGAAACTCCACTTTTGGAGTTACACGTTTCTCTCTCTCTCTCTCTCTCTCTCTCTCTCTCTCTCTCTCTCTCTCTCTCTCTCTCTCTCTCTCTCTCTCTCTCTCTCTCTCTCTCTCTCTCTCGCTTTTGGAGAAGCGTGCAAGCTGCAAGCGTGGAGGAGAAGAAGGTCGATCGGTTGCTGCTGGTTTTTGGCTATGTGTGTGTGAAGAGCAAGCCGTACAGCCAGGCCGTACAGCGCTGTGGAGGCTGCCCGCATAGTCGGCTGCTGCAAGTACAGTGGTATGGCTGCTGCAGGTCCAGGCGGCACTTACAGGAACTGAGGGCAGGTACAGTCGATAGTTGCAGGTACAGTCCACGTGGCTACTGTACGACTGCAGGTCAGGTGTACGGACTGGTACAGGTTCAGGCGGCGCTGATTCAGGCTGCGTTGGCAGGAATAGACAGTAGTAGGCGGTTGCAGTGCAGGTACTGACTTGTACACGGTACAGGCGGCTGCTAAGACTGTACGGATAGGTACAGTAGGGTTTTACTGACCTGTACGGATAGATACAGCCGGGCGTTGCATTTCTAGCTGCAGGCGGTGTTTTATCAGAGTATATTTGGTGCAACAGTCAGATGGTTGCAAGGGGAAAAGTACAGACAGTCTTTGTCAAGTACAGACTGGTACGAACAATCCCACGGGTGCAAAACCACGTACTGAATTGGTAAGCTCTGAACTTGTCCATCTTTCTTTCTTTCCATTGGCTTATGTCTGCTGCAGAATTGTGTTATTTGGCCCCTTGTCAGAGGAGGGGTATGGCAGATTGAAAGGGTGGAAACAAAAATTGGACAGTGAATGTATATGTGAACTGAGTTGTGGAACCATGTACATGAGATATGCCAGATGTGTGCTCAAGGCTGCCCTGCTGAATTGTCTTGGTTGATCAGAGGGAAGCACAGAGTGTTGCTTTTGTGGGACACAGGTCTGTGTGTGAATCCTCTGAGCTAAGAGGTCTTGTGGGCTGCCAGATTGGACATACAGGTTTTGTTGTACTCAGGTTTACATCTCATTGAATTTGAATAAAGAAATACCGGAAGGGGCGCCAAGCTTTGGGGCCAACAGGTGTCGTTTTTCATTTTAGTTTTGGAGCACTCTAGCTCCAGTTGAATTTGTTATTTTATTTGGACTACAACTGGAAGGGTGACTGCTAGTCTATCGCACTTTGGTTTTTACCAGAGGCCGGTTTCAAGGTTCCGCTCTGTCGGGACCCATCATCAACTTTCTTAAGGGGGTGAGCTTGTGGTTGACTCGAGGAAAGTCATTGTTTTGCTGAAAAATTCAGCAACATGTCAGACACAGAAGACGAATATTTTTATGATGAAGAGGAAGAGCAAGAGACCTCTCTTAAGAGAAATGAATCTGAGGATATTCTTGCAAGAGAATAGGCTGCAGATGATGAACAAGATGAGGATGTAACACAGCCAGAAGATATGCCTAGTAAAGAGGAAGATGATGCTCAGTTTAAAAATTGTTTGGCCGGTGTAATGGATGTGTTTATGCAGCTCACACAAAGTGAGAAGTTTGCTGAATTTATGAGATCGCGTTCTGAGCCAGAAAAGAAGAAGAAGAAAGTGCGTTCTAAGAACCCACCTCAGGGCAACAGTGGTGCCTTCCCACAGGATCATCCATCTTTTGGACAGTTTTCGAACATGCAACATGCTTTTGGTGCCAACCCACAGAGTTCCTTTTTCGGACAGCCATCTATTCCTCAGTAGTCTATGCATCTAGGTTATTTTGGTGGTGGCTCTGTGTTCCAATCTATGACTGGGGGTTATGCTCAGGGAGGCATGGGTATGCCAGGGACTTTTGGAGCTAACTTTCAGCCTGGTATGCAGGGGAATATGTATGTTGGTATGCAGTCCCGAATGCAAGGAAACATGTTTGGGGGTATGCAACCTGGAATGCAAGGAAATATGTATGGGGGGCATGTAGCCCGATATGCATAATAGTATGTTTGGAAACATGGCTGGAATGTATGGCATGCCAAGTGTGGGAATTGGTAATGTTGACCCTATGATGGGCATGAATGCTGGGGGTAGCAATCTTGTGAAGCCACTTCCTTACGATAATCTAATGCCTATGGGTAAGGCGAAGGATTATAAGGAAGGGGGAGCTGCTGTGAAATTTGACACATTCAGTGGGGCCAAAGATAAGTTAAAAGCACTTACCTTTTTACAACAGTTTGATGCTGCTTTTTCTGGTGGTAATTACACGGAGTCCTCTAAGGTGAGAAAAGCTGCGACTTTTCTCAAAGGCAATGCATTGCAGTGGTGGTCTACTCTTCTTCTGCACGGCATAGCACCATCTACTTGGGTACAATTTAAATAGATGTTCTCTTCCGTATGGCTCACATCTACTTTTGAGGTGGATGTAATGACAGCATGGCATAAGTTGGATGCATCAAAGTGTGAAAATCTTGAAGATTATAATAAGAAGTTTTGGGAAGCTTTGCTCCCAGTTACTTCTTATCGTGCAGTGCCTTTGTCTGAGCAGGTGGAGAAGTATTGTTGTGGGCTGCCCAAGGAAGTGCGTGGCTATTGCATTAAGACTCGAGTAACAAATATGTCACAGATGATAGAGAATGCTATGACAGCTAATGCGTTACTCACTGGAGTCTCATCTGGATTTAAAGGCAATAAGAACTCGAGCAAGAAATCTGAAAAGTCAGGGCATGCTTCGCGTGATGCAAAAGGGTCTACAGAGAAGCGGTATAAGAAGTTACCAATGCCCAAGAGAACTCCTGAGACAAGCTTTGATGGATGTTGGAAAATGTTTTTATTGTACAGAGGAAGGACATATGTCTTTTAATTGTCCCAAGCGAAAGTCCCAAAAGGACTCTGACACCAAAGGAGAGCCCAAGTCAAAGAAACCAAAACCTTCTGCAGGGTTAGTTCCTGATCTTGTTGGGGAACAGCCAGGTGGTGAAGAGACTGAGTTGTGTAGGGCATGGGGCAATGTGAGAGATCAAAATGCCTTGATATTCTTTGACACAGGTGCTAGAGCCAACTTTGTTTCACCGGATTTGGCTGGTCGATTGGGGATTCGTGCAGAGGAGATGGGGCCTTTATATGAGGCTAACATGGCTTGTCCTGGGTATGCAGAACCCGTCACTCCTATCATTGGGAAGCTCAGGCTTCATTTGCAGGGTTATGTGGACAGCGAAGAGTTTTTCATCATGCCACTTGATAGATGTGATGTTTTGTTGGGAATGCCATGGTGCCACAGAGTACATGCGGTGGTGGATACATACAATAGGAAGATCACTTTGACTCATAGAGGGAAAGAACATGTTTTGGATGTAAAACTTAAAGGGGAATCTGTTCCTATTGTATCAGCTTCTACAATTTCATCAGTAATAATGAAAAAGCATCTTTTCACGTACTTGATTTTTGTAAAGGATGCAACAGATGATGAGTCTAAATCTAATTTGTCTACGTTAGATAAGGACAGGACTGATTTCTTATGTGGGTTCCAAGATTGTTTTTCCGAGTCATTACCAGGAGAACTTCCTCCAGAAAGGCCAGAAGATCATGCCATTGATCTAATTCCTGGTAGTACTCCACCAAATAGACCGCCGTACTGTGTTAGTGCAGCCCAACAGGAAGAAATTATGAGTCAGGTATAGGAGCTATTGAATAAAGGGTTGATACAGCCTAGCTCATCACCCTTTTGCTCACCTGTACTCTTAGTGCAAAAGAAAGATAGTTCTTGGCACATGTGTATTGACTCCAAGGCGCTGAACAAGAATACCATCAAGAATCGATTCCCCATTCCGAGGATCGATGACATTTTGGACTGCTTACAGGGCTCTACAGTCTTTAGTCAGATTGACTTGAAAAGTGGGTATCATCAGATACGTATTAGACCCGAGGATGTGCAGAAGACAGCATTTCGAACCACGTTTGGGTTGTATGAGTTCTTGGTTATGCCCTTTGTTTGACAAATGCACCTGCCACATTTAACAGAATGATGGACAGGATTTTCCAGCCTCATAGAGCGTTTGTGGGCACATTCTTTGATGATATGATTGTGCATTCACAAACTGAGGAGGAACATAGAAGGCATTTGGCCATTGTGTTTGCAGAACTCCGGAACCATAGGTTGGTTATTAATGGCAAGAAGAGTGAGTTTTTCTTGCAAGAGATACACTTCTTGGGGCATATTGTGTCTAAGCATGGAGTCCGTATGGGTTATTTCCTCATGCAAACTAAGCTTTCAGAGAAGCATATGCAATGGGCAAACTTTTTGTCTATGTTCCACTTCCAGATTGTGCATGTGGAAGGCAAAAAGAATGTTGTGGCAGATGCTTTGTCACCAAGCCACAGTTCTCAGTAGTTTCACTTGCTTATCATCATGAGCTTGATGAAATGAAAGAGCAGTATGCCCATGATGAGGACTTTGAACAGTTGTATGATCAGATGTCTGAAGGTCAGTGGCATGAGCACTATACTCTCAGAGATGGGTTTTTGTTGATGCATGGTAGACTGTGTTACCAGGCAATTGCGCCTCAAGGTTATGATTGAAAGTCATGCTCCACCGTATGCAGGTCATAGAGGTATTGACGCCACGGTAAAAGCAATGGAGATTTTCTTTTATTGGCCAACCTTAAGAAGAGATGTTGATGCTTTTGTTAGGCAATGCATCGTATGTCAAAAGGTAAAGTTTGACCGTCAAAAGACACCAGGGTTACTACAGCCTTTACCTATTCTAGATAGACCATGGGAGAGCATTGCCATGGATTTTATATTTGATCTGCCATGGACACAAATGGGAAATGATGGCATTTGGACTATCATATGCAGGTTCAGTAAGCAGGCTCATTTCATTCCCATGCGTAAGACGATCAAAGTTGAGCATATGGTGAAGTTGTTCATGGCGAACATCTTTAAGTATCATGACTTGCCTACGTCTATCATTAGTGACCGTGATCCACGGATGATGAGTTTATTCTGTGGAGAGGGTTGTTTGACAACATGGGTACAACTCTCAAGTTTTCATCTTCATTTCATCCACAAACAGATGGTCAATCGGAAGAGGCTAACTCTACAGTGTTAGATCTTCTTAAATGTTATGTGTCAGAGCACAAGCAACAATGGGAAAAGTATCTTCCTTTGGTGGAGTTTGCATATAACAACACCGTTCATACCTCGACGGGCAATGCACCTTTTGAGATTGTAGGAGGAGGGAAGAAGGTACCACCCATTTTGCACACAAAGGATAAGATCTTTGAGGCTGATCAGTATGTGGAAAACTTGGATGAAGCTTATCGGAGAGTTAAGTTGGCACTCCAGAAAACTCAGCAAAAGCAAAAGAAAGCAGCAGACCGTCACAGACGTGCTTTAGAGTTTGCATTGGGTGATTGGGTTCTTTTGCAATTTGAAAAGGCTAGGCTCAAGAAGATGAAGGGTAAAGAGCGCTTATTCCCTAAGTTGAGCATGCGCTATTATGGGCCTTTTCAGGTATTGGAAAAGATTGGTGAGGTGGCCTATCGCTTGAAGCTACCAGATCACTGGAGGATTCACAATGCATTTCATGTGAGTCTCCTTAGACCTTTCTGTGGGGATGTGCCTGAGGATGTATCAGATGAGGCTCAGCTGGAAGTTGAGGAACTTGATGAGGTTCTTATTCCAGAGCAGATACTGGCACATAAGGAAAGAAAGGTAGGAGGTAAAGTTTCCCGTTGCTATCTTGTGAAGTTCAAGAACTATTCACCGATGGATGCGAAGTGGATGGAGGAAGGTGACTTAACAGATTCACCTCAGGTTTTGCAGCTTTATCTCGATGCTTTTGAGTTAGAGCCGACTCTTGTTACGGCTTATTCAGGTTCAGCGCAGAGCATGGGTCTGGAGCATTGCCTGATGCTCAAGAGGGGGGTAGCACCTCCACTCCCTTGATCAGGCTCAGATAACATCTAGAGGTTGCTTGGTGCAGTTTTTGTCTCACCCGAAGGTACTGATGGCTGATAGTACATCTGTTTATGGGACTTCTATGATATATGTGTACTAGTCACATTGGATGTTGTGGTTGTGTATGGTTCACACTGGTATACAACTTGGACTACTACTACACCATTGGTTTGCAGTGAATGTTGTTACATGTGCATGGCTTAGAGAGATTGGGACGCTGATCTTGCCATATTGTATATTTCACTTTGGATATTTTGCTGTATCACCAGAATGCAATCGAGGACGCTTGCCATTTTTCAAGAGGGGGTATGTCATGACCCTGTGAAAATGGAACAGCACAAGTGTGGGCATGGTGGTTGCTGAGCAAAATAAATATTAAATGATTCATATTTGGGGTGCTCGGACAAAGAGAATGATGTGTGGACATCTTCAGGTGTGAAGGAGAACCAAGAACATTAATATTTTTTAATGTTCTAACCATGGGTGGCCCCTAGAAAACTTTAATAAACATTAAAGTAGGGGACCTAGGATATTTTTAGAGAGAGAAAACTCCACTTTTGGAGTTACACGTCTCTCTCTCTCTCTCTCTCTCTCTCTCTCTCTCTCTCTCTCTCTCTCTCTCTCTCTCTCTCTCTCTCTCTCTCTCTCTCTCTCTCTCTCTCTCTCTCTCTCTCTCTCTCTCTCTCTCTCTCTCGCTTTTGGAGAAGCGTGCAAGCTGCAAGCGTGGAGGAGACGAAGGTCGACTGGTTGCTGCTAGTTTTTGGCTGTGTGTGTGTGAAGAGCAAGCCGTACAGCCAGGCCGTACAGCGCTGTGGAGGCTACCCGCACAGTCGGCTACTATAAGTACAGTGGTACGGCTGCTGTTGCAGGTCCAGGCGACGCTTACAGGAACTGAGGGCAGGTACAGTCGACAGTTACAGGTACAGTCCACGTGGCTGCTGTACGATTGTAGGTACAGGTGTACGAACTGGTACAGGTTCAGGCGGCGCTGATTCAGGCTACGCTGGTAGGAACAGACAACAGGCGGCTGCTATGCAGGTACTGACATGTACGGTACAAGCGACTACAACGATTGTACGGATAGGTACAGTAGGGTTTTACTGACTTGTACGGATAGGTACAGCCGATTTTAGTTATGTTCAGTCCTGAACACTAGTGGGCGGTGCATTTCCAGCTGCTGTGCAGGCGGTGTTTTATCAGAGTATATTTGGTGCAACAGTCAGATGGTTGCAAGGGGAAAAGTACAGACAGTCTTTGTCAAGTACAGACTGGTACGAACAGTCCCACGGGTGCAGAACCACGTACTGAATTGGTAAGCCCTGAACTTGTCCATCTTTCTTTCTTTCCATTAGCTTATGTCTGCTGTTGCTGCAGAGCTGTGTTATCTGGCCCCTTGTGAGAGGAGGGGTATGGCAGATTGAAAGGGTGGAAACAGAGATTGGACAGTGAATGTATATGTGAACTGAGTTGTGGAACCATGTACATGAGATATGCCAGATGTGTGCTCAAGGCTACCCTGCTGAATTGTCTTGGTTGATCAGAGGGAAGTACAGAGTGTTGCTGTTGTGGGGCACAGATCTGTGTGTGAATCCTCTGAGCTAAGAGGTCTTGTGGGCTGCCAGATTGGACATACAGGTGTATTCTCCTGGCTGGTTTTATTGTACTCAGGTTTACATCTCATTGAATTTGAATAAAGAAATACTGGAATGGGCGCCAAGCTTTGGGGACAACAGGTGTCGTTTTTCATTTCAGTTTTGGGACACTCTAGCTCCAGTTGAATTTGTTATTTTATTTGGACTACAACTGGAAGGGTGACTACTAGTCTACTGCACTTTGGTTTCTACCAGAGGCATTGCAGTGCAACAGTGCATTTTGGAAGTGCAGATAGAGTTTGCACATGTATTGTTGATACTCGGTGTATGTACATGTACTCTGGTCACATTTGGTGACACACATGCTGTGCTGAGGTACCGCTGCCAGCAGTTACAGGAGATACTGCTATATTACAGGTTGCATACAGAAGTTATCTGTTTGCAGGTTATTTGATTGCTGTAGGAAAACATGTCTGACAGAATTAATCATATTGTTAGTGAGAAGATGGATAAGAATAACTTCCATGCCTCGAAGTTCAGAATGACCAATTTCCTAATGGGCAAAGGATTTTGGGATTATGTAGAAGGAGACAATGAGGAGCCTCTAGAGATATCTGAGGAGAAAGCCACTCCCGCAGATATAAAGGCATTCAAGGATTGGAATCAGGGTGCAAGAAAAGTCATGTACTAACTTTCAATTAGCGTCACAGACAATATGATAGGACACATACAAGATGCAAACACTCCAGCAGTTGCATGGCAGAATCTAGTTCAGATGTTCTTCCAGACTAACAGAAAGGCAAGGAAGTTGTAGTTAAAGCAAGAGTTGCATACTGTGGAAAAGAAAAGCATGTCCATCAATGAATATGTCTTAAAGATCGAGGGCATTGTTGAATCCCTTGGGTCTATCAATGTATCAGTGGAGGATGATGATTTGGTGAGTGTCTGTCTAAATGGGCTTGGCAAAGAGTACAAGCCATTCAAGACCTCCATTGCAGTTAGGGAGAATATTCCCAACTTTCCTGACTTGATATCTATGCTGATCATAGAAGAAAAGGCTTTAGGTGAGGATTCTTCTTCATAAAGAAAGTACACATCGGAACAGGTCTTCTACTCTAATTCAGGTAGAGGCAGAGGTAGAGGCTGTGGTAAAGGCTAAGGTGGTGGCGGATAAGGAAATCAGAATTCTGGACAACAACAGTCCAATGATTCACAACAATCATACATAGGTGGAAGAGGTCAGTTTAGAGGCAGGGGCAACCAAAGAGGCCGAGGTGGTTGGCAAAGAAATCAAAATGCAAATAGCATAGAGTGCTATTACTATGGCAAACCAGGACACATGGCAAAGGACTGACAAAAAGCAGAATGACATTAAAAGTGAGAAGTTACACAACAAGGCAACTATGCATCATCTAGCAAAACATGGAGGTGATGACAGAAGTGAACAACTGTTTATGATGCAGCACATGCTTAGTTCCATAACAGGGGATGTGTCAGGATCTCAACATATATATGTTATGTGGATTTTGGCGCCTCTAACCACATGACCAGTCATGCTGAGTGGTTTAGAGATATGTAGAAAATGAAAAAACCAGGTTATGTAGAAACAGGTGATGATACTGCGCATCCCATTGCGCATGCTGGTAAAGTGCCATTGGCTATGCAGGATGGCAAAATGAAGTACTTGGCTGATGTACTTCATGTTTTGAATATTACAAAGAACCTGGTTTCTGTTGGACAGATGGTTGAGCAGGGTCTACAAGTGAGGTTTAATCCTCAAGGATGTTTTGTGAAAGACTTCAAAAATAAGTGTCGCTTGGTTGCAAAGGGTAACAGAAATGGCAAGATGTTTACTTTGGATGTGAACATGCCTGAGATAAAGGCAGCCATGTTTGTGCATGGAACATGTGTCATTGCAGATATAAACATATGGCACAAGTGCATTGGTCATGTGAATGTACAATGATTGAAGTCTATGCAGGCCCAAAATATTATTGTGCATTTGCCAAAGTTTAAGGTTGACGGTATGCATAAGGTATGTGAAGCATGCCAACTTGGTAAAAGCAAGCCAAACACGCTTTCCCACATGAAAAGCATGTCAGTGCAAGTTCATTGGATGTCATACATTCAAATGTATGGGGACCGACCAAGACTACAACAATTGCAGGTTTCAGGTACTATGTTACATTCATTGATGACCACACTAGGAAAGTGTGAGTTTATTTCATCATGAAGGAGAAAAGTGAGGTGTTTGCTCACTTTTAGAGATTTAAAGCCTTGGTCGAGAAGGAAAAAGGCATGCAAATAAAATCCCTAAGATCAGATGGTGGGGGAGAATATTTCTCCAATGAGTTCAACCATTTCTTGAGAAATCAGGGAATCAAGAGGTAGTTTACGTGCAGGTACACTCTGCAAACAGAATGGTGTTGTAGAAAAGAAAAACAGGCACATTGCAGAAGTGGCATGTGCCTTGATGTGGCTGAAAAGAATATGCCACATTACTTTTGGGCAGAAGCAGTAGCAACTACTATGTACATTATGAACAGGACGACACCCACTGCAGCTGTTCATGGTATGACTCCTGAACAGAAGTTTACAGGCATAAGACCGGATGTGTCTCACTTGAAAGTGTTTGGGTGTATTGCATATGTACATGCTCTTGATGAAGTGAGAACAAAGTTGGATCCAAAGGCAGAGAAATGCATCTTCATTGGTTATGCTATGGAGAAAAAAGGTTATAGATGCTATAACCCTACCACTCGTGAGATGCGAGTAAGCAGAGATGTTGTCTTCGACATGAGATGAGTAGCTGGTATGCACCAGTAGTGAAGGCAACAGAAGATGCAGATGTAAGAAGTGTTGATGTTGCACCACATGTATAGCAACAATCACAGGTGCTAAGTGGACCTAGGGAGTCCTCGAGCATTGGATCCAATGTTAGCCCATGGTCAGTTAGGTTGAGGAATGATGCAGGTACACATGTATCACGGAAAGGGAAGGAAAAGGTAGATCAACCTTTTGTGCCTGATCTATCAGCAAGTCACTCATATGTGGATGGTGACTCTAGTGGCTCTAAGCAAAGCCTTCATGAGGAGATTGGCATTCCGTCTGTGGTTACTCTTGGTGTAAGGAGAACCAAGGCTGTTTTGAGGACACTTGGCAGAGATATGATGGATATATAGCCCAACATTATGCCTACATGATGGTAAAAGCAATACAGGAGGTTGAGGCCACTTGCTTTGAGTAGGCAATTAGAAATAAGAAACGGGAAGATGCCATGGATGAGGAGATGGAAGCATTGGATGCAAATGCAACATGGGAGTTAGTGCCTTTGCCTAAGGAAAAGAAGGCAATTGGGTGTAAGTGGGTGTATAAAGTCAAAAGCACAACGCTGATGGTTCAGTGTGAGAAGGTACAAGGCAAGATTGGTTGTTGCCAAGGGCTATGTGCAGACTTATGGCATAGACTATGAGGAGACATTCAGCCTAGTTGCAAGAATGGCAACCGTGAGAGCTATCATTACTATGGCTGCAGAGCGAGCAAAGGGTTGGTCTTTACATCAAATGGATGTAAAGAATTCTTTCTTGCATGGTGATTTGCAAGAAGAAGTGTACATGATGAAGCCTCCAGGTTATAAGAGTGATGCACATCCAGATTTTGTGTGCAAGTTACACAAAGCCTTGTATGGCTTGAAGCAGGCACCCAGAGCATGGTCAAACAAGATCGGGGAGTGTATTGTTACCATTGGATTTCAAATATCCAATGCAGATTTTTCACTATATGTGAAAAAGATAGATAGAGGGATCATGCTATTGTTAATCTATGTGGATGACTTGATTATCACTGGTGATAGTGATGCAAACATACATGATGTCAGGATGCTTTTGAAGCAGAAGTTTGAGATGATGGATTTGGGTGAGCTGCGGTATTTCTTGGGCATAGAAGTGGCGAGATCACCTCATGGAATTTTGCTATTGCAGAGGCAGTATGGTTTGGACATGTTATCCAAGTATGGTATGATAGGCTATAAGCCTATTTCAGTGCCATTGGAGCAAAACACAAAGCTTTCCACCGCAGATACAGGTGAGCTTTTGGAGGACCCCACTACATACAAGCGAATAGTGGGTAGTTTGATCTTCATGACCATTACAAGGCCGAGCTATGCTATTGGACTTGTGAGTCAATTTATGCAGGCCGCTAGGAAGCCCACACTTGGATGCGGCTAGAAGGATCCTCAAGTACATAAAGTCCACAGTTGATTATCGAGTTTTCTATGAGGCTTGTACAGAGATACAATTGCATGGGTACACAGATGTTGATTGGGTTGGTAGTATTGTAGACATGAGATCTACCAGTGGTTCTATGTTCTCATTTGGGAGTGCTGCTATGAGTTGGAGCAGTAAGAAGCAGCCAACAGTTTCCTTGTCGAGTACAGAGGCAGAGTACAGGGGTGCTGCTATGGCAGCTTGTGAGGTAGCTTGGTTTCAGAAGCTACTTGGTGACATGGGAGAGCCCGTGGGGGATAGGGCAGTTGTCATATATTGTGACAACATGAGCAGCATACAGTTGGCCAATAACCCAGCATATCATGCTAGAACGAAGCACATAGAGGTGCATTATCACTTTGTGAGGGAGAAGGTTCTAGCAGGAGATGTAGATCTAGTATATGTCAGCACAGAGGATCAGGTGGCTGACATCTTCACGAAGGCATTGGGCACAGAGAAGCTCCATAGGTTTAGGAGCTTACTTCGAGTGCAGTGTGTGGAGTTGAGCTCGAGGGGGGGTGTTGAGATATCGAGCTCAACTAGTGCTACTACGGGCGGACATTGATGACCCACCTGGGTGATAGCTTCCGCATCTACACCACTAGCATGGTTGGTGAGATTATGGGTGCTATGCGGTCAGAGGGATGACAGCTCTGCATCATCCTATAATTGTAAAACTCACAAAACTCTTGGTCTTTTTTTAATCTAAGAAGCTCCCTACGGCCATTTTGGATTACTAGAGACTGGCATAGTCATAGCGCCAGCTCATTTAGTCAGGTTCACATTATGGACCAACCCTTGTATGTTGTAGTAGTTGAGTACTAACCCATGTAATGTGTACTCTTATCTTTATGTTATGTTGGTTGAGTAGAGAAGAAGGAGATAGAAGGAAATTCAGCTATCCATCTCTCCCTTGTGTCTTGCTCTCTCTTGTGTTTGTGTGTTTGCTTGCTAGGGTTTGAAGCTCTCCCTCTCCCCCACATTCTCTTTATTATTGGTGAGAGCCAGTAACCAACCACCAAGAGATCATCATCAACAGGTTTCATTTCCGCCTATTCATTTATCATCCATTGAGAATTGGAACGATATTGATTATCGATCCATACACTCTAGGAACACTTTGGGGTAAACACCCATCTGAACATTTTCATTCTGGACAAACTACCATGAATATAAAAGACTGATACAAGAGAATGTAAGAACACTGGAGATGAACAATCATAACAGGGTAATAAGTATTATGCAAGAGCTAGGTACCCATGTCCAGATGCAACAACTACAAGTACCTCAAGTGCCTCAAGTTGCCTTCATCATGGGAATAGCTAGCTTTACTTACACCACCTATAGGCAAGGGCATACACTAGGGGCGAATCTATCAAACATGAAAAACTAGACAAGGGGAATGTATAGAGTAATCAAAGTGCCTATACTACCACCTGTACTACCACCACAATCATCAGCACCTCGCATAATGCCAATTACTCAAATGATCATTGAAGAGTGCCAAAATAAGGAGAATACACACGGGAACCTCAGCCAACCATGGAGGAGATAGATGACAATTGGGAGGTAACCTCAGAGTATTTTCTAATTCAAGGGAACACACCAGTGCCAGTGTTCCAAGCTGCAGTGCAATGGAAGGGTAGGGAGATTAATGCCACAACAAGGAGATCCCCGCTTTGCAATGCTATCGCTACCAAGGACCTCACCGGAGTGGCTGACTGTCCTCATAAGGCTAATGCAACGAGTCCGCAAACTACCCAACTCAACACACACCTAGGATTGAGTTGTGTAAAGTGCAAAATTGGCAATATAATTAAATATTATCCTTATAGAGGCACTGGAGACATTCAACATCCACCAATCTAGCCAAGGGACTCCAAATGATTGGGGTACAATCAAGGGTGGTAGCAGCACCACTTAATATCATAACTCATGCACAAGCACTAAATAATGTGGAAGTCAATGGAGAACTAAAATTTATATGCATATGATAGGAAGGAGAAGAAGACCAAAGAAGGTGGGATGAGGAGACTCTATTCAGGATGGTTCGGATGAGGGAATAATCAATACTACTACCATTGGGTCGAACAAGAAAATTGTGTTGACAACGAAAATAGAATAGGTGATGTAGGACGAGGCCGAACCGGTTGTTGAGGAACCTCGGACACCAAGGGGAGTGGGTGAATAACCCAATGCTCAGAAAGAGATCTAAAAGCTAGAGGCCCTAGTCCAGGAAATCCAAAAAAGGTTTGAGGAACAGCTACAGGCCAATAGGGCTAGTGAAACAGTCTACCCTGAGCGAAACACCACACAAAAGCAATAAGGTTGAATGTGCCAGAACCTGTGTTAGAACATAGTGAATGTGAGAAGCTTGACTCAGAAGAAGAAGGAAAGAACGACTTATTCTCAAGGATGATGAGGGAGGAGAATATCCTCAGCATAACTTAGCAAATCCACTCCTTGAATCATACAGTAATGATGTTGGTCGAGACCAAGCACCCAGAGACCAAGCACCCAGAGATGTGCCCATGCTAATAGCATTTCTCTCCACAGAGATCAAAATGCCAATTAGAACATGGCTTAGAGGAAATCCGCGATTGTGTACTAGTTTAAATAATTGGGCAAGAGATAGAATGCAGGCCGATAGGCCGATACACCAACCACAACGAGGGAGTACCTTTGCCTCTTGATGTGGATGTAGGCATGGATGGAGGAAGGGACGACTACCTAAACTCATCCAAATTCTGATTAATCAGATGGGAAAGTATTTAAATGAGAGTGAGACGACATGAACACTTCCATTGGTGCATAAGGGTTATCAAACTCTTTTGATCCTTGATGGTGGATCCAGAGTAAATATTGTCACAAAGCAACATTGGGAAAAAAGGGGAAGACCAACCTTAGAGAGGATGAAAATTATTATAAAAATGGCTGACAATACTATGTCGCGACCTATGGGAGTTTTGTAGAACTTGAAGATGAAAATCTTCTTATTATACTATTGCCATACATTTATGGTCATTAATTTTACTTAGATAAATGGATTCAAACGATGTGATTCTCGGAAGAACTTTTATGGAAAGTGCTAAGTTGGTACACGATTAGGCCATGGATCACATTTACCTATAACAATACCAAGGGAAAAGCAACCAAGTAAGTCTAGCAAAAGGCTAGCTACCTCGGCCCACTCATGCCACGAGACAGTGGATAACAAAAATGTTTACTTTTAGTGTCATCTTCCACAATGCATAGAATTAGTAAATGATGGTGAAGTGAAGGAGAAGCTAATCCAAATAGGGATCAAGAGTCTGGCACAGAAGCAGTTAAGTGCAAGGTGAACACTAAGCTATGTGCCAAGTTTTTGGCTTCCTACTAGTAGCAAGGCAAAAAGAGGGGCATAGTCACCTGCATGGATGGATCCAAGAAATCCATCATAATTACAGAGAGAAGCACATCAGAGAAGCCCTGGACCTACCAACTGGCATAAAGCCAACACCACTCTCTAAGAAGCTAGATTTCTTTGACATCTACCTAGTGGGAAAAGGTGAAAAAATGGTTCAAAATTCTCTCCTCTCAAGGATTCCAAGTTGGAGAAATCTTGCAGGGTGGCATCTATGATTATGCAGGTGAAGCCAACTGACAGGTATAATAGGGTGGACATGCATAATGTTTACAGGCTACATAAAGAAGAAAAAGATGATTAGGCCAACATGCTACATAGAGATTTTACACACTACCTGAGTAAGTATGGCAATAAAGTGGTGAACCTGTACATTCTCACTCAGGTACTTAGCCATGCAACAGGGATACCTTTGTTTAGATAAACACTCCCAAGAGCCAAAAGAGCATCTGCCCATGGACATAGTAGCTTTGTAGAAAGATGTTACAAGTATATATTTTATCATATTTTTGATGAATTAATAATCATACAAAAATATGCTTAATTTAATTTGTGCAGGATTCAGCTTAATGGAATGTGAAAATGTGTACAAGATTATTATATGTGCAAATGTGCATGAAGTTATTTTATGTAACAAGGCCCATTAACAATTACATTTGGGCAAAGGTTTTTATATGCACAAACCTTAGGAGATTTCATATGGTTAATAATATGTAAAGCAATATTCCTAAAGTGGGAAAAGCAAGCCCAATTTATAAGCATATCTATTCTTAGCTCCTTGGGCTATTTTTATGAATAAAAATTCTCTAAATACTCATGTAGTGGAAGTGGAGCTACACGGCATGGGGGGGGGGAGGGGGGAGATTGCACCCAATCTTGTCTTGATTGTGATGTTATTCTATTTCTCTTGCCTTGTGTTATGCTATGTTATTTGATTTCAATTTAATTCAAGTCTTTGTTTTAATTTTTGATATATTTTATAAGTTTTTAATTATTTCTTCAAGAAGTACACAAGGGTCCCATGTCAGTGATATCAGTGGTGGTATCAGAGCTTTGCTTTAGTTTAATCTTATTGAAGCCGGTCAAAGACTAGTGGACAAAGAGGCGAAAGAGACAAAGGCACAGGTGATTTTGGTAAACTTTTTAATTTAATTTGAAGAAGAATAAGTTTATGATAATTTTTTAAATTTAATTTAAAAAAGAATAAGTTTATGCTTATGTAGGGTTGAAAGAAGGCTTATTTTTAACCATTGGATAACAAATCCCCATCAATCGATTGCCCAAAGGGTAAAGCTAGGTGGACCATTAGTTAAAACCACAAAACCACCTTCCTCAACACTAATCCTCTTCAAAATTTGTCTGTATGGATGAAATCAGCAAATTGACAAGGTCAAATCTCTGATTTCACAATTGCTAAACATATCTACTACTTAATTTCTATAATGGAGGGCTCTAACTTTTTCTTGTTTCCTTTCTCCACAAATCTGTGCGTTGGTAGTTTTATCTTTTAATAAAACAAAGATAAATTCTTTTCTTTCCATAAAGTTTTTTTAAAAACTTTAGTCCTCTTCTCCTCCACCCCCCGAGCGGCACAGCGCAGCATTTTTTTTTCTTTTCTCTCTTTCGCAAACCATGAAGCTTCATCTCATTTTTTTTTCATGCATTAGGCGCACCGTAAAGTATAAAATTTTGATATATATATATATATATATATATATATATATATATATATATATATATATATATATATATATATATATATATATATATATATACTTAAAGCCTTAAAAGTTTATGAAAATAAGCTTTAAAGCTTATGACTCCCATAACCTAAAATTTAAATTTCTTAAAACTTTAAAAAAATTTACAAAAAAAGCTTCATGCTTTAAACACGAGCTGTCGGCACACAAGTAGGGGGGGGACATACTGTGATATATATATATATATATATATATGTAATAAGCTTTGATAAGCTTACGTCAAAGCTTTACTAGGCTTTGATTAAAGCTTTCAAAAGCTCTAGATTAAGGTCCGATTTAGGCTTTATCTCTTCTTCATTTTTGTCTACTCTTGGTGTTTTCATTTTGACCAAAGCAAGTTATATTAGCTATTAGCTGAGAGCTAATAATATGGCTATTTCTAGCTATTAAATCTAATCTTCTAGAGTTATAAACTTAAAAAGATTTGTTTATTTAAACCATTTCAAAAAGCTTTTAATCTTGTTCAAAGCTTATGCAGTGAAACTTTAAATGGCCTAAAACCTTGAGCATAAATTTTATGCAAGGGTTTTGAAAGCTTATGTATAAGTATACCTTTATTTACTTTGTGAAAGCATGAATCAAAGCCTTCTATAGACCACGAGATCGGAGAAACGATTAGCAAAAACTTCTATCATGTGACCTTAAGGCAAAAAGGTTATATTTTTGTAACTCCAAAAATTTTCATTGGTCCAAACAAAAAGGAAAAGAAAGCTTTGTTGAAAACCTCAAAAAGCTGTAACTTTTGGGAGTAAGACCTTCCTTCAAGGTTTAGAAGAGACCCTAAATTCTTTGTTCCAATCTAATTATTTTTGTGATGCACAGATTACAATATTTTCAGGATATCTACAACAATGTGCGAAACTTCAAGAGTTTTCATATTTTTATTGTTGTAATATTTGAACACCAATTTTATTGTTTTATTATCGACTCATCATACCTTGAGGTAAACTTTCTTATCCGTGAATATTAGTTGCATCAGACATATCTACATTTGTTTATCTAACACTTTACCATGTAGATGTGCTTCCCCAACATCATATAAGTACGTATTCAACCCATTCATTAATTGCATTGTGTGTTTAAAATTGACACTAATTAATTCAAGATGTATGAATCCTGGAACTACTTTTAAATTGTTCAGTACCATATAGTATGAGCAATAATATTTTTTTTTTCAAAATGATTCCAACACTCCCAAAAGTAAGTTCCTCTATTTTCCATAATCATCACATATACTTGCAATATTTGTGACCTTTTAATGATGTATTTTATAGCAAAGTTGTTTGACACTTGCAAATAAGTTGCTATCCTCCGTAATTTAGTAAATAATTCTTCAAATATCTCTATGTAAGTTTTATCTTTTAGGTAGTGATTCAAATACCTTCCAAGTAAGTTTCTCCTTTCCATCTTTACAATAATGATCATGCTTAAATAATTATGCATAGAATTTCAATTCATACTCTAAGTTCTATTTCTTATAAAGTCATAATTTAATATAATCCTAGTTATGTTTGGAAGAATAATTAAATTTTAATCCGTTTGCATTGTTTCTCATTTTTCTCAATGTAGAACATCATTATAATTGGATATATAAAAAGGTACGACTCTCTTACACTTCAGTTTCATGTTTATTAGTTAAGTTTATTTCAACTTAAAATGTAAATTAATCTTTCATCATCTAGACTTGTTTACATAATCAAGATTGTTAGAATTGCTACTATTCACATTCATATTTGCACTTAAACTTTTGATATATTGAAAAATCAATTTTATCTACTCTTCGTTTATAATCTCACACCCTCTCTACTAACTTTTCAACTCAAGGTTAGTATTTCTTATCCATAATCAAATTATTTGTTATAATGTTAAGTTGTTTAACAACTCACGTACCTTTGAGTGTCGAAATTCTTTTGATAAATAATTTCAATGGCACTACAACGAATGGAGGTATGTATATGTATATATTCACTTCATTTTATATAACTTTTTCATAACTATTTCTATAATATTTTTTCAACCTAAGAACCTAATTAAACCATAAATTCAACATTAAGATTAGTTCAAGTTCAATAACTTAAATAAAATTTCTAGATAGAGAAAATCTGTGTCGAAATTTAAGTTTCAGAGGGAACTGGCCACTCCGCCTCAAACTTCTATTCTGAAGGAAGTGATGTATGGAATTAATATAGTGGTATGGGACATCAGATTGGTGTCATATACTTACTCCAGACATATTTATGTCTTCTATCTTTTACCATCCTATGTGTGTATGTGCAATGCACCTCTGCGGTATGGGACACTTAGACTCGTCTTGCATACATTCATTTGATTGGCTCATTGCATACGCATTATGTGTAGATCTAGTCTTCCACACCAATTATGAAGCCATCCTCTCATGCGTTTATGCAACTGTATATCGAGGACCCCCATATATGGCATGCTTTTAGGCCTCCACTGTTTGTTTCAGTTGGTTTGTATATGGAGGGGTGATTCCCGGGGTACTTACGCCTGCTGGCAAACATGTGTGTGGCTGTTATTTGAATATTTATGGGTTGCCTGTATCTCAAGACGATGTTGGGATTAATTGATGTGTTCAATTAATTATTTAACTAATGTGGACAGTGTCTGAGTATAGCAACGAGAAGTGCGAGGGTACCAATTGAGGTGTCGCACTATACGAGGATACCAATTGAGGTGTCGTATGGCTAGTGGATTGAGCGGTGGTGTGAAGATGATGATCATTTTTATTTTTGCGAATCATGTATTAGACTTTTTGTACATGTTATTTTCTATTTGATGATCAGTGTGACGATCACCAATTTAGGTGTCACATGAGTTTTTCTTGTTGGTATTCCATGTCCATAAGAACCTCTGAGCCATGCCTTTGTGCCTCTAAGCCATGTTCGAAACTCTGAGTTTACCTTGTAGGTTAAGACATCAATAATCTTGTTCTCTCGACATTTTTCTTACACAACTGAGGACAGTTGCTTCCTCAAACGGGAGGACTGTTATAGGTATATATTTTATCATATTTTTGATGAATTAATAATCGTATAAAAATATGCTTAATTTAATTTGTGTAGGATTTAGCTTAATGGAATGTGAAAATGTGCACAAGATTATTATATGTGCAAATGTGCACAAAGTTATTTTATGTAACAAGGCCCATTAACAATTACATTTGGGCAAAGGTTTTTATATGTACAAACCTTAGGAGATTTCATATGGTTAATAATATGTAAAGCAATATCCCTAAAGTGGGAAAAGCAAGCCCAATTTGTACGCACATCTATTCTTAGCTCCTTGGGCTATTTTTATGAATAACAATTCTCTAAATACTCATGTCGTGGAAGTGGAGCTACACGGCATGGGGAGGGAGATTTCACCTAATCTTGTCTTGATGGCTATGTTATTCTATTTCTCTTGCCTTGTGTTATGCTATGTTATTTGATTTCAATTTAATTCAAGTCTTTGTTTTAATTTTTGATATATTTTATGAGTTTTTAATTATTTTTTCAAGAAGTACACAAGGGTCCTGTGTGTCAAAAGAGTTAGAGGAGCACTGGTAACATGAAACAAAAGACTTGATGGCCAAGCTTGGACTAAGCTCCCAATCGTAAATCAACCAAAGAAGCCGCGCATGAAGGCGACCCCTAGGATACCTCTACTTGTTCCTCCAAGAACATCAGTACCAACTCCATCCCAATCAACCCCCCACCGCATTATAAATCTCCACAAGAACCCACCACAATCGATGTATCTAAAGACCCACCTGCTCTCCCAACAATGCCAATGGTGGAACCTGAAATTTTAAGTGAGGTCCAGAGTGCTATCAAAGAAATCTCATTGATGCCCCAAGAACAAGGCCAAGAAGCTCCTCAAGGTCTCACGATGACCCTTTCAAATTGGAGGGATTAATTTCTAGAGTCCTAACCACCGTAGAAGACGGACCCTCTAGTTCTAGAAAAAGCATGATCACCATGAAGAGAGAATTCAAGTTAGCTCTAGAGATGAGGGCGAGGTAGTCGTAGTGAAGTGGCAAAGGCGGGAGGCTAAGGAAAAAGAAAAAGATATACATAATCCCCTCCTAGTTTAGCTACATGAGATGGAGAAATCAACACGCATGGTAGTTGTGCATGAGCTGGAAAAAGGGATTCTCCACCACTGCCTCCATCTAAAATACAATAGCATAGAAGAGTACCTACAAAATAGGGCAAAAAAAAAGGCAAAAATCAAGACTATGAAATGGAAACTTATGTCTCTAACTTAAGCATTCTCTCTACCAAAATGATGGAAAGAAACTTTCATATGCAGGCTTTCGCTAAGAGGATTCTGAAGAGATATGCTTGCAGTTCGGAGAAGGAGAACAAACAAGAAAAAGCATAGGTGGATCAAGCTACCAGGGAAGCTTCCAAGTAAAAACAAGAGCTCACTAATGTGAGGAGGACGGTCATAGGGCACTACAAAGGTGGCGGGGCTGGAAGAAAAGGATAGAGTTGGAGGCCACAAAAATGGGATTCAAAGCACAATTGGCAAGCTCTAGGAAAACTATGACATCCAAAAGGATCCTTGCAAGCCTTACAAACCAAAAAGTTCAATATACTTCAAATCCACCAGCAAGTTATTTCTCACCTCAATGAGCAAGTCTTGGATGTGCACACCATCACCACAAATCTGTAGGTGGTAGAGGTCGCCATCCTCACCAAATGAAGGGATCAGTTAGCTACTCAACACAGATAACTCATTGAAGCATGCCAACAATGAGAGAAAGATGTGTCCAAGGCATTGGAAGCCTAAGAAGAAAAGATGATTGCTCTTCTCCAACAACACCTTAGCCATCAAAGTGATCCTACCCTGCTATGGTAGAAGATGACACATATGGTAAGCTAGTGGAAAGGGAAGCCCCTCTGGCTGACCTTCTAGTGCTTCCTCGGGCCCCTTCACAAACCTTCACTCTATTTTTTGCTTCACTAACCCTTTCCCTTTGTCAATATAACATAAATCTAAGTGAGAAACTAACACAAGAGGACGAGAAGAGGACCTAGCATTAATAAAACAAAATACCACTAGATATGTAAAGGCTTTATAAGTTTTTCATAGTAGAGCAGCAGGCACTCTAAGAAAGTGTCGATTGTGGTTGTGTATGCACGATTTCTAGTTTGGTACAAAGTTGTGGCATAAATTTAGTTTATGAGATAATCTATACAAAGATTTTAAGATTTGCAAGTGTTGGCAAATGTATGTGTATGTGACTGGTTTTTATAAATAGTGGCATTATAATAGGTTTATAGTAGCTCAGAGGCAGTGAACTATTAGAGTTAATGGGTTAGTGTAAGTGAAGAAGTTGTTAAAAGTGCTTAGACATGCATAAACAGCTATCATAGATTGTGAGCAAGAAGATGGATAAGAATAATTTCCAAGGATAGAAAGTCAGGATGACAAATTTCCTTATGGAAAAGGAATATTGGGAGTTCCTCACAAGTGATGAAAAGGAGCTTGAGATTGCTGAAGAAAATCCAAGCCACAGTAGGTGCATGCATATAACACATGGCATTAAAGAGCCAGAAAGGTGTTATATTATTTTTCTGTTAGTGTGATAGATTCTATTATTGAGCATATACAAGATGCACAAACACCTAAGGAGGCTTAAGACACCTTGGTGAAGATATATAGTACAAACACCCAACGCTTAAAAGATGTAGCTAAAGTCGGTGCTACATAATGTGACCAGAGGAAAACTAAATATAAATGATTACTCACGTTGGTGAAGGTTAAAGGGCTTGCATATGCCCTTACTTCTATTGGATCACTAGTAGATGATGATGATATAGTGTCCATGACCTTGAATGGTATGGGCAAAGAATATAGCCAGTTTCAAATATTCATTAGAGTTTGACAGTGGACTTGTGATTTTTTAGGAATTGATTGCTCTTCTCATCCATTAGATCACCAGCACCGTAGGTAGATGATATGGTGTCCATGACCTTGAATGGTCTTGGCAAAGAATACATCTAGTTACAAATCTTCATTAGAGTTTGAGAGACTTTCCTGATTTTTAGGAATTGATTTCTCTCCTCATCCATTAGATCACTAGTAGATGATGATGATATGGTGTCTGTGCCCTCACTTCTATTATATCACCACAATAGATGATGATATGGTGTCTGTGCCCTCACTTCTATTATATCACCACAATAGATGATGATGATATGTTGTCCATGACCTTGAATGGTCTTGGCAAAGAATATAGCCAGTTTCAAATCTCCATTAGATGTCAAGAGAGGAATTTCTTGATTTTTAGGAACTGATTGCTCTCCTTATCCACCATTGAGGAGATGGATATTGGGAGAGAAATACACATGAACATGTCTTCTACTTAGATATAGGTAGAGGCAAATACATGTCGTCGTCTAGAGGATGAGGTGATGATCAATTTTTGGAAATCAAACCCCAAAAGCACAGCAACAATAACAACAAGAAAATCAATCTCTTATATAGGTGAAAGAGGCCACTCTAGAGGTAAGCAAGAGCTTGAGAGGCCAAGGTGGTTGGCAAAGAAATCAAAATACAAATTTCATGGAGTATTATTATTGTGGCAAAACGGGGCACATTGCAAAGGACTATTATAAAAATCATAACAATATAAAAAAAGGTAAGTTCCAGAGTAAGGCAACTTTGCATCATCATCAAGTAAACGTAGTGATAATAGAATTGAGCAACTAAGCATGTGATGATAGAATTGAGCAACTAAGCATGTGATGCAACACATGCTCAATTCCACGACAGAAGATGTGTCAAGACCAAGAGATATTTGTGGTATATGGATTTTGGTACTTCTAACCACATGACCAGTCATGGTGAGTAGTTCAAAGATATGTAAAAAAAATAGAAAAACCAAGTTATGTAAAAACATGTGATGATACTATGCACCCCATTGCACATGTTGGTAAAGTTCCATTTTCTATGCAAGATATAAAAATCAAGGCCTTAGTAGATGTACGTCATGTTTCAAATATTATGAAGAACCTGGTTTTGTTGGATAGATGGTTGAGTAGGGTCTATAAGTGAGGTTTAGTCTTTAAGGGTCCTTTGTAAAAGACTTCAAAAATCAGTGCTGGGTAATAAAAATGGCATGATGTTTACTTTGGATGTTAACATAGCTGAGGTGAAGGCAACCATGTTCGTGTATGGGATAAGTGTCATTGTAGATATTTAACATATGGCACAAGTGAATTGGTCATGTGAATAAATACCAATTGAAGTCTATGCAAGCCCAAAATATTATCAAAGGTTTACCAAAGTTTAAGGTTGATGGTATGCATAAAGTATGTGAAGCATGCCAACATGGTAAGTAGGACAAACATGCTTTCCCACATGAAAATCACAGTAGTGCAAGTCCATTGGATGTTATACATTTGGATGTATGGGGACTAAACAAAACTGCAACAATTGTAGGTTATAGGTAGTATATGTTACATTCATTGATGGTAATCACACTAGGAAAGTGTGGGTTTATTTCATGAAGGAAAAAAGTGAGGTGTTTGCTCACTTTCATAAATTTAAAGCCTTGGTCCAGAACAAAAAAGGTATACAAATAAAATGCTTGAGATCAGATTGTTGTGGAGGAGTATTTTTCCAATGAGTTCAGTGATTCCTTCAGAAAGCAGGAAATCAAGAGACAATTTACATGCAAGTACACTCCATAATAGAATGATGTTGTAGAAAGGAAAAATAAGCACATTATAGAAGTGGCTCATGTCATGATGTTTGAAAAGAATGCCTGATTATTTTGGGGCTGAATCAGTAGCAACTGTGGTTTTTATAATGAACAGGATTCCCATTATATAGTTGTTCCCCGCCGTGACACTTAAACAAAAGTTTACAAGCATTAAACTAGATGTGTCACACTTGAAAGTGTTTGGATGTATTGCATATGTGCATATTCACAATGAAGTGAGAACCAAGTTGGATCCAAAGGCAGACAAATGCATCTTTATGTTGGTTATGCTTTGGAGCAAAAAAGGTTATAAATGCTATAGCTCTACCACTCACGAGATGTGAGTAAGCATAGATGTTTTCTTTAAGTAGATGAGTAGCTAGTATATGCACCAATGAAGGCAAAATAAGATGTAGATATAAGAAGTAATGATGCTGCCTCACATGTAGAGAAGTAGTTAGTGTCCATGATGGTGAGTCCTCTAGCATTGGATCTAGTGTTAGTACAGATGTAGATACACATGTATCATGCAAAGAGAAGGAAATTGTAGATCAACCTTTTGTGCTTGATTTGTTCAGCAAGTCACTCATATGTGGATGGTAAATTTAGTGGTTCTGACCCTTAATGAGGAGCTTGGCATTTTGTGAGTGGTTACTTTTGGTGCAAGGAGAACTACGACTGTTTTGAGGTTACTCCTAATACAAGGAGAACCACAATTGTTTTGAGGACACCTATCAGTGATCCAAGTGTACGTAAGTCTACAAGGGTTAGATATCCTATTGATAAGTTGAAGTATGATGGATATACAACCCATCATTATGCTTACATGGTTAAAGAAATACAGGAACTGGAGCCCCCACTTATTTTGAGCAGGCACTTGGAAATAGAAAATGGGAAGATGCCATGAATGAGGAGATGGTAGCATTGGATGCAAATGCAACATAGGAGTTAGTGCCTTTCCCAAAGGAAATTAAGGTAAATGGGTGTAAGTGGGTATATAACTTGGATGGATCAGTGAGATAAGGTATAAGTTAAGATTGGTATACAAAAATCTATGGAATTGATTATGAGGAGACATTTAATCTAGTTGTAAGAATGGCAACCATAAGAGCTATCATAGCTATGGCTACAGCGATGGTCTTTACATTAGACAGATGTAAAGAGAATTCTTTCTTACATGGTGATTCGAAAGAGGAAGTTTACATGATGCAACAACCTATTTATGATAGTGATGCAACCACTTATTTATGAGAGTGATACAAACCTAGATTTTATGTGCAGGTTATGCAAAGCCTTGTATGGTTTAAGGTAGGCACCCATATCATGGTCAAATAAGATTGGGGAGTATCTTATGCATATTTTTTACTTCTATGAAAGAGATAGATAGAGGGATCATGCTACTAGTCATTTTTGTGGATGGTTTGATTATCACTAGTGTGTGATGCTAGCATGCATGATGTCAAGATGCTTTTGAAGCAAAAATTTGAGATGAAGGATTTGGGTGCACTACGGTATTTCTTGGGTATAGAGGTGGTGAGATAACCTCATGGCATTTACGAAGGAAGTATGGCATGGACATGTTGTCTAAGTATGGTATGACAGGCTGTAAGCCTATTTCACTACCATTGGAGTAGAACACAAAGCTTTTCACAAATACATGTGAGATTTTAGAGGACCCCATTATGTACAGGCACATAGGGGTAGCTTGATCTACATGACTATTACTAGGCCGCTAGACTTAAGGTATATTGTTGGACTTGTGAGTCAGTTTATGCAGGCCCCCACTTGGATGTGGCTAGAAGGATTCTTAGGGACATAAAGTCCATAGTTGATTATGGACTTTTCTATGAGGCTGGCACAAAGATACAACTACATGGATACACATATGGCGATGGGATGATAGAGTCATATGATAAGAGATCTACTAGCGGCTTTATGTTTTCTTTAGGGAGTATTGTTGTAAGTTAGAGTAGTAAGAAACAGTCCACAATTGCCTTGTCGAGTACAGGGATACTGTATGGCAGCTTGTGAGGTAGCTTGGTTTCAAAAGCTACTTGGTGATATGGGTGAGCCCATGGTGGATAGGACCATTGTCATTTATTATGACAACATGAGTAGCATATAGTTGGTAAGTAACCCAATCTATCATGCTAGGACAAAGCATAAGGAGGTGCATTATCACTTTATTATGAGGGAGAAGGTTCTAGTAGGTGATGTGGATTTGGTATAAGCCAACATAGAGGATCAGGTAGTGGACATCTTCATGAAGGAATTTGGTATATAGAATCTCTATAGATTTAGAAGCTTACTTGAAGTGCAGTGTGTGGAGTTGAGCTCCAAGGGGAGGGGGGTGTTGAGATATCGAGCTCAACTAGTGTTATGGACATTTATTACACACATGGGGGATTCCGCACTTATGCCACTAGCACGGTTGGCAAGGTTATGGTTAACATGTTGCCAAGGGTGGATGACAGGCTGTGTGCCACATTTGGACTACTAAAGTTATGGCATAGTTATAGTTCCATGTCATATAGTCGAGTTCACAGTATAAACCTACCTTATAAGTTATAGTAGGAGAGTAATTTACCTTATAGTATGTACTCTTGTCTCTTTAGTTTATGATTGAGAGGAGAAGAAGATAGAAGAAAATCTATCCATCCATCATTCTCTTGTGTCTTGCTCTCTCTCTTGTGTGTGTGTGTGTGTGTGTGTGTGTGTGTGTGTGTGTGTGTTCTTGTAAGGAACTCAAGCTCTCCCTCTCCCTCACATTCTGACCTGAGAGATTATTTTAAGTCGCTAAACTACATAACAATGATTTTGATTGTGTGGGATTAAGATCTTGGATATCTTGTGTAGAGATAGCACTTGTGCGGAATTTAGAGTGTTGATTGAGTGACATTTAATAACTAGTTATTCCAAAGAGTGTTTTATTGATCATGGAGAATTATGATTTGTTTAAAGATAAGGCATAGATTAGGTTGAACTAGGATTTGTAGAGTATAACTTTTGATGCCCTTGAATGATTGGGCTAAATCTTGAATTCAACTTGATAATTGACTTAGCATACAGATTTTCCTACAGTGAGAAGAGTTAAAGCAAGAGAGATTATTGTAAACAGCTAAAGTACCCAACACAAATTTCTTGTATGATTTTCATTGTATGGACTTGAGGTCCATATCTTTCATAGAGATAACACTTGTATGGAAGTTAGAGTTTTGGGTTACTATAGCTCATTGTAAAGAGTGGCTTGTTGATGGAGAATCTTAATTTCTTTAAAGACAAGGTAGAGACTAGGTTGAAAGGTAGAGACTAGGTTGAGCTAGAGCTTGTGATTCCCCTTGATTGCTTGGGCTAAATTTGAATCCAATTTGATAATTCACTTGCTTTAATTATAAGCATTCTTCACATTCTCTAGAGCGAGAAGAAGATAAATAGAGATAATAAGGTAGATAATAAGCTATAGATAAATAAAAATAAATCCAAGTGTGGAAATATGAGGTTGGAAGTACCACCAATATCTAATACAAACCCTCACGGATGACTCAGAGAAATTAAGAAAGATTAGCAAAGCGATGAAGTAGACCAATCGATAATAATGTGATGTTGGACTATAGAACCACCAAGAATAAGAAAAGAGAAAAAGCATGACACTAACCTCCTCTTATTTGCTTTATGAAAGCAATCAAAGAAAATTAATGGCCTTGAGTGATACCTACTTGTGGCTTAAGGTTCACTACAACCTCCATGGAGTGGCGACGACTAGCATTGCATTTGTATCAATCTGGTGCCTTACAAACCTAGTAAAGAAAATTAATGGTCTTGAGTGATACCTACTTGTGGCTTAAGGTTCACTACAACCTCCATGGAGTAGCGACTAGCATTGCATTTGTATCAATATGGTGCCTTACAAACCTAGTAAAGATATTATTATACTATTTATGTTAGTTCTCTCTCTCTCTCTCTCTCTCTCTCTCTCTCTCTCTCTCTCTAATAGACTAAAGTGGGATTCCAAATATTAGAAGAAGTAGTCGATGCCAAATAAACACCACAAATGAGAGTAAAAGAATGCAAATAACAAGAAAGAGAAAATAAAAGAGCTACCTACACCCAAGAAATGTAAAGGGTGAGCAAAACCCCTAAATATTAAAGACAAGAAAGAGAAAAGAAATGAGCTACACCCACAAAATGTAAAGGGTGAGCAAAACCCCTAAATGCAAGATTGCATAAGTTATGTTCACACCATTACCTACAACCTTATTAATGTTATTGTAATAGAAGGGATGCTACTATAAGTGGTGTGCACTAGACATGCATGGATATAAAGAAGAACAACTATTTGCACGTAATCACTCTCTATGGTTTAATGCTAGTGTTGCATGCCCTCATGTGCAGTATGCCTATAGATATGAGTACCGTTGAAGTTGAAGACAACTAAGCAGTATATTTATGAAATTTATATCAAATCAAGTGTAATGATCCACATATGCAGCTAACTATTTATTTAAGAATGGTATAATGTCATAGATGCTTATGCAAAAGAAAACGTGATGAAATAATGTAGGGATATGTTTATACTCATATGGTAGATGCAATGCCATCAGAGTATGATGGTAAATTTGAGAGCTACAATAACAAATGATGGAAAAAATGATCCACTAACGTAAAAGTATACATAGAGATGTTGTGACATATGAAGTCACATGACAATTGTAATATGGTAATTGTAACATAGATGGCATATTGTTCTTGGTTGTATAATGAATGCACATCAATGATTTGTCATGTAGGATGCATAGAGAGCAAACCATGCATGGTTGGATATGATAATTTCTAGTGAAAATGTCAAATTTGTGTATTTGTTTGAAGCTTTATAAGTTTTGGAAATAAATAGAGTGATTGGGTTTAACTTTCACTTTTCTAGTTATTGCCTTTGTGCAAAAGCATAATAAAAGTGATCTTTCATGTGATGACTTTGCTTGAAACTAATGACATGCTAATAAAGTATCACCAAAAGAAAAGTAAACTTGCAAAACTTGCCATGCAAGATTATGCAGTCATTAAGTTTTACTTCTCAAAACTAATGCATGTAATTAATCTTGAACTTTAAACTCTTGATTTTGAAGGCCATGAAATTAGGTGGAAGACCATGAAATTAGGTGAAAAAATGATAATCTATAAGTTTATATATTTAAATACATAGCATGCGAATTTCTACAAGTATGTCATTTTATATTAACCACAACGACTTTAATGTATCAACTTCCTTGCTTACTCTACACAGTTTCCTTAGCATGCCAACTTTAAGGTGAAAATACTATTTGCATAAAAGAGTCCTTTATCAAGAGCTTAAATTTTTCACTTAATTATTAAAAAGTGGTCTTGGATCAATGACTGTTAGAGAAAGTGGATGTTTAATTGAAAGTCAAGAATGGAAATAATGCAAAACATTATTACATCAAATACATCTTTTATAGGGCCTTATTGTCCTCTTCATTTTTATCCTTTTATGCTTTATGCTCTTGAACATAAAGTTATTAGTTTTACACAAGCCTTTACACGTGCATATCCACACACTTAACTAAGAAGCTACTTTTCTTGTTGGAGGTACCAATTACATTGACAATGATGCTCATGGATGGAATTTAACTATTATTGAGCCCAATCTTCAAGCAATCTTATTTTGAAATTAAAAAAAGATGAAGGAAAATGAGTTTATGCGTGCCATTATGGCACTTGTTCTGACATGAAGTGTACATATTTTAAATACAATTTTCAAGGGGCACAATCACACATGATTTTCGAGGAGGTTGAAAATATAAATTTAAAAAATAAAACTCCTCAAACAATTTATTTATTTTTAAAATAATGTATACTTTCATTTTTTTTAAAATAATGTGTACTTTCAATATAAGAGTCTTGCAAGCAAGTTTTATTGACTTATTCAATCATTTTAATCTCACCTCCACAACTTTCTAAATAGTGGACTTAATGGATAGACTTGCGTACGCATCAAGGAAAGTAGCTGGCATTAAAATATTTTCATATCTAAAAAGAACTTGCGTACATTTTACGAGAGAAGATGTATGCAATTTTTTTAGAAGGGCCTAAACCATAACAAATTAAATTTACATGTAAAGTAAAATTGTAGCATGTTGTGAATTTGGTTGGGGAGTGCATGTGCATACGCACACACATATGTACACACACACACACACGCACACACACACACACACACACACACACACATATATATATATATATATATATATAGAGAGAGAGAGAGAGAGAGAGAGAGAGAGAGAGAGAGAGAGAGAGAGAGAGAGAGAGAGAGAGAGAGAGAGAGAGAGAGAGATTAAAGTTTTATTTGAAAGCCTATCAAAAAGATAATATGTGAAAACCCCCTTGTAATAAAAATCATAATCCAATCCCTTGTGGAAATAATTATATATATATATATAGAGAGAGAGAGATAATATATATATATATATATATATATATATATATATATATATATATATAGAGAGAGAGAGAGAGAGAGAGAGAGAGAGAGAGAGAGAGTGAGAGAGAGAGAGAATATATATATATATATATATATATATATATATAGAGAGAGAGAGAGAGAGAGAGAGAGAGAGAGAGAGAGAGAGAGAGAGAGAGAGAGATTAAAGTTTTATTTGAAAGCCTATCAAAAAGATAATATGTGAAAACCCCCTTGCAATAAAAATCATAATCCAATCCCTTGTGGAAATAATTAGCTCTTTAATTCAAATAATACATGTTGATGATAACAAACTAATTTAGTGTGCAAGAAACTTGTTAATAAAACTAATACATGTTGATGACAACAAACTAATTCAGTGTGCAAGGAAGTCATTAAAGTTAATTTAAAGAATAATGATGAGAAAAACAAATTGTGATAAACTTGGAAGACAATCAATGTGTGAACACATATCATATATAGCTATGACACATAGAAATACATTGCACAGAAAGGACTCCTACTAACATAGTATCGATAAGCAAACAATAATTACCAAATTGTGGAAATACTAAAGCTTGCCATTGACCTTCTTAATCACATTTGTACAGTCGTAAGGTTAAGCTTTCTGACACCCCTCAACCATATCCCTTCCAGGTAAATAAATAGAAATTTGTGATAAATTTTCTTGAACACATATCATACAGCTATGACACACAGAAAATACATTGTGTGCAAAATAAATATAGAAAAAGACTCCTTTGACCACACATAGCATCTAAAAGCAAAGTAATTACCAACTTGCAAAGTAAATTAGCCATGAAGACAAGTTCCCTAATTAAGTCGCTTGTCATTAACTAACCCATTGAGACAAGTTCCCTAATTAAGTTTCTTTGCTTGTCGCTACTATGATAAAAAATGGTTGAACATTAAAACATAATTTTTCTAATTGCCAAATCTCTGCCAAGGTTCGAATACTATTTTATAGATATTTATGTATAGCAGAATGATTTTTGTTATGTTTCACATACATTCATGCATGGATGTATGCACACGTGTGCATACACAAAGATGTCCAAGTGTGTCTTATTGCGAGTGTCTCTCTCGTGTGTGCATGTGCATATGTGCATGTGGTTATGTATGTGTGCGTGTGTGCGTGCGTACGTGCGTATGTGTGGATGCACACAATGTGCATGTGGTTGCACATATGGGGGTATGTGACTCCACCCAACCCCAAGGAATAAACTTTAGCTAACCATATAATAAATAATGCATTTGAACGCTAGGAACAAGAGTTAACCCTAGTAATTAGCAATAGTTTGACCAAATCAAGCCATCTTAGTTAAGGTTAAAGCATAGCTATTAAAACTATATTCTAGAGTTATTAATTTAAAATTTATTGTAATTTTAAAGGTATTTGTAACTAAAATATAAATAAATAATTCAACGGTTATACTTGGATTTTTTTTAGCAATTATACATTATACTTGTATTGAAGTGAAACTAAGGCAATGTCCACGTAGGATATCTGACGTGGCATAAAGCTGGGTCAGCGTCACGTCAGGTGCTTGGAATACTTTTCCCCAGATTTTTTTAAAATAATAATTTCTGGGTGCCGTTGAAAAGTAAACTTAATAATAATTCAGAAATAAAATGTTAATAAAAAACATCAAAGTTTGATGTCATTTCGGGACAGCGACTGGCAATTATTTTGCTTTTAAAAAAAAGCGGAAAAAAAAGCAAAGTGTATTTATTAATTGGTACATTTTTCTTTTTCCCAGTTAAAAAGTCTTTGCTTTTAAAAAGAAAAGGCTGCAAAAGGCAGTGGTAGAAAAAAAGGGAAAATCAAATTGATTTTGGAATAAAAAGTTGTGATAGCTGTAAGGGGAATGCATTTAATTTAATTTAAATTTTATTTTTATTTTTGGGGATCTTCCAATTATTATTATTATTATTATTTTGGGCCATGTGCTTTTTTGGCAGGAGGTGTTGTGGCGCCAAGTTTGGCGGCGAGGCTAAACGCGCTGCCAAATTTGGCGGCTGCTGCGCTTTCGAGCGCCTGCTAAATGTGGCGAGCTTTTTCGCAGTTCGTTGCTAAAATTCTACTTTTTAAAATTCCTTTTTTTTTTCCACAAAATATTTCATTTTCAAAACTCATTGTCTTGCAGAAACTAGGCTTTAATCTGAAACAGGATCAGAGTTTCTCAAACAGAATTATGGTTTTTTGAAACTAGATTAGGGTTTCTGGCCATGCTCTCTTGAGGAATTAGGGTTTTCTGAAGCAGAAATTAGGGTTTCTCTGCTCACGATTTTTCTGCAAACTAGTTTTCTTGTAGCTGAGTGAGCTAGGGTTTTTGCGCATGGAGTTCTCAAGGTTTTCTGAGGATTAGGGTTTCCTTCAAGATCAACAAGCATCGGTCCTACTAAGGGTACGCTCTTGTTATGTGAATTTTTTTCTTACTTTTTGAGAGATCAAGCCGGCAAACGCTTCGAGTAGCTATCTTGGCTCGATTAACGTTGTGATTAACATTTTCTTGGATGAAGTAGCGTGATTAACGTTGTCATTTACCTCTTTGTGTTTCAATCAAATGCTGCGATTTTAGTGTATTTTGTCCTGAAATTTTCTGTAATTATGTAGGTCGCTTCTGATGATGACCACCAGCAGCAGTTGCATGGGAAATTGCAAGGGTTAATCTGCCAGAAAACCCCAAAAAAGAGCACATTAGTCAGGATTTTTTTTTTTTTGGGGCATGGAAAGAAGGCCTTTGTATGGAAGGAAAAGAATCTCCTTGTAGGGTTTGCGTTTCCACCACCAGCTAAAAACTCTGTGCATGGAAATCAAGGATTCCATGGGCCTGCCACCATCAGGACATGCAGGAGTGACAGGATCACTCAATGGTATGCACCCCAAAAGCGCAGAAATTCCATCACATGCATCAGCAGGGACACCTTCCCCAGTGCATGCCCCAGCGCCCCTCAGGCCGGATGCTACAAGGGCCATGGCAGCTTCCGTCGTGGCCACTGCGGGTGCTGTTGCTACGGCAACGGCTGATCCCTCCTCAAGGACTATAGCTGCAACTCCAATAGCTGTCACGCCTCCCCCCTACATGCATGACATGTCGACTGCCATCATCCCTCACTCAGGCTCGTTCACTAACACGGGTGGCCACCATCACCCAGGAACGGATTCTATGAAGAAGAAGCGTGGGCGGCCTCGGAAATACGCGCCGGATGGCACTGTGGCAATCACATTGAAGCCATTCTCTTCACCATCTCCAAACCCCTTGTCGCCCCTTCAAAAGAGAGGCAGAGGAAGACCCCCAGGATCTGGCAAGAAGCAGCAGCTAGCAGCGTTAGGTAACAAGCCTCTCTCAAGCTGTTTGTTCCATGAAGCAAAAAACCTGTTAGCTGGAAAAACAGGTCCATATATTTATTTTCTCTCTGCAAGAAACTAGAGAATTTATTTGTTTACTGTGATCTGTTTTTTTGTATATATAGACTATTATGTAGTTATAGTGTGTCTAGTGGGTGTAGGCTGGCGGGTATCGAACCGATGTCCTTACCATGGGAGGTGCAACCCTTCACTACCAGCAGGCTACATGCCTGTGGGATGAAAAATAGTAAAAATGAAGCTGTTAATTTTTTATGTGAAAAATTAACAGATTTATTTTTACTTTTTTTTTTGGGAGTTCTAGAGCCTTCTTACATTCTAAGGCAGGTTACACATAAAGGGGCCTGCTCAAGGGAGGACCGATCATGATCAAGGGTAAGGCTTGCCCTTGCTCAAGCCCGCTGGCTGGTGGGGATCTATGTACCTAGCCTAATTAATCAAAAGATTTTTCCATTTTTGTTTTGACCCCCACGTGTAAAAGCAATTTCTTGAATATTGTTTGAATGTTTACTTGCTTTTTGGAATGCATGACAGGAGAATTGATGTCCGGCTCTGCAGGTGCTGGTTTCACTCCTCATGCCATTACAGTTGCCACTGGAGAGGTACAGTTTGACCCTTACAAGTAGCAGTAACTCCAAAGTGTATTTTAACTTGTAGATTTGGTGTGATAGGTGGCATAAAGATAAAATGCTAAATTTATTGATGCCTCTTACAATAGGATGTGGCCGCCAGAATAATGTCTTTCTCGCAGCAAGGACCTCGAGGAATCTGTATTTTGTCTGCAAACGGCGCCATTTCAAACGTCACACTCCGCCAACCTTCCATCTCTGGTGGCACCGTGACTTATGAGGTTCAATTCAATGGCGCTTTACTTGATTTGTTAAGCTTTGGTAGGGTACTGACACAAGAACCTGCCAAGTGCTTTGTAGTATGTTTAATGCTGCTGATATTGGTGCAATTTGGTGCTACAGGGGCGCTTTGAAATTCTCTCTCTGTCCGGGTCTTTCCTTGTGACAGAATTGGGCGGGACACGCAGCAGAACTGGTGGACTCAGTGTGTCTCTAGCAGGGCCAGATGGAAGAGTGGTGGGGGGAGGAGTTGCTGGAATGCTAATGGCCGCTAGCCCAGTTCAGGTAAAGGTCTCAGCATCACTTTTGCATTTCCTGCACCTCTTGGCTTGTAAAGTTCGAGTTGGTGATTTGTCCTGCAGGTAGTTGTAGGAAGTTTCATGTGCAACTCTCGGAAGGCCCAAGCCAAGCCCTCTAAAGTTGAGGGTGCAAGTAAGTTATCAGTGTCTGGCACCCCAAACGTAGGTGGCAATCCAGCCCCAGAGCTGTCCATGAATGATATGGCAGATAACAAGCCCGACAGCCCGCCACTCAATCAGAGCTCAGGAAATGCAGCTAGTAGCAATGCTGAATCACCCCAGGGTCAAATGATTGCAGTACAGTCAATGGGTTGGTCAGCCTCTCAAGGACTGCCGGAAGGCAGGCGCAACGCTGACATCGACATATCATCACCAGGGCAATAATTGATCTGGTGCTTTGAGTTTTCTAGCTCTGACTTTTAGCTAGAACTAAAGAGCTTTTCGGCTTCACACCGGAAACTTTACTTGATGTTACAAAACTAACATAGGGCAGCACCGGGGGGGCATTTTGTGTAGGTTTACTCGTGAACCTCTGTGGAGCTTGGTTTACTCCAAAAAGAGGTTTGTTGTCTATTATTTAATAGTGGTTAACGGATGGGTCTTTGTGGCAATTCTCTAGGTAATGAAGCAGATGACTAGTTTCTTAAGCTGGTGTATGATTTGTGATCAAACTTCTGAAGGAAATAATATACAAAGATTGCTTGTCTGCCTGTAGTTTCTCCACTCTCCTTATGTATTAGATTGCAAGCTCTGAATGTGCTTATGCATTTTTTGAGAAAAGGTTTTCAGATGTTTATTTTTTAATATGTAGCCAAGTCTTTCTTCAGGGCCCTGCCCAAGTGGCTATCTTCCATGCTCCCTTGGAGGAGGCATGATTTAGAATACCCCCCCGAAAAGAAAACGCGCACATGCAGCACGGACACACACAATTTGATTGTACAATTCGAATGGGCTAACCACTTATGCAATTTGACATCTTTGACTTGTTTTTTTCTGGGATGACTGATAAACTCGTATGCAACTATCTATGATTGTGACAACTTGAAAAGTGTTGCTGTAGTTTATCTAGTGGCCTTGCTTTGACCAACGATTCTTGTTACTAGCTCCCTCCAAAAGCATCGATTTATTCAAAGGATGGGGCTCTAGTACATTGACAACACTCTGGATGGACAGAGGAGGGGGAGTTGATTCTTTGGGATTTAGTCAGTTTAGAGTATCAAGGAGTTAAAAGAGGGGTTTAGTATCGGTTTTGGTTATTCTTAGGGTGAGGAAGGGTAAGTAATGATCAACCTAGGGTTAATTAAGGTTGTTAGTAGGGGGAGTTAAAGAGGTCTTTTGTAGCACAGTGCTTAAGGAGTTTTTAAGGTTGCTAAGGTGCAAAATGAGGTAGGAATAGGTTAAAAGTGTGGGAGGTTTGAGGGTAATTTTTAAAGTACAAATAGGGATAAGGAATTTGTAGGGGCTCCTATGGGAATTAGAGTGTGGCTTTAAAGGGTTTTGGGTTGGGTTTTTAAGAGGTTCTTAGGGGATAGTTTAAAATTGCCTTGCTGTGTGTGTGTGTGGTGGGGAACTTGGCAATTTCACATTTCTTTTCCTATCAAATTTGTTTTCGTTGCTTGATCGTTGTTTGTCCACCATCCTGTCTCCTTGATTTTTTGGGTAAATTTTCACTTCTGTCTTCAAATCAAGGACATTTGTAAGGGTCTCATGGCCCGATAGGTTGAGGAAATTGCAACCTCCCACACCACCTTAATCTCACAGCCAACATAAGATGGGATGGTGGCAATTCCTTAAACAATGGCCTTCAAGGCCATTACAAATGCACACGTCCTATAATGAGTATTTAATGAGAAGCCAAGGGAATTATGATCTCCTGTGGGGGAAAATCTAGAAAAATTCTTAAGCTACTCCCTATTGGTACTTATGCTCATGAATCTCAATCTTGAGCTAGGCATTGTGCATTAGTAATAAATTATCAAATTATTTTAGAAATTTAGAAACAAGTCTTTTTTAGTGATATGAAATTTTGGTCACTTGTAAGTGATCGTTCGGACACTTAAGGATGTCCAGATTGTAACCTTAATTAATCGGACCAGGGGCCTGCTTGGGTAAGTTGCTTGCTTGCCCATCCCCCTGCCATGTGTCCACCATACCTTTTTCTGGAAGCAATTAGATGCTTCTTACCATATCCCTCACCATTCCCTTTCCGTGTATGTCCACGCATGCTATTATCCTATTAAATTTGGGTTGAATGGAGGCTTCTTTTCCTTAATCTCATGCCGAAATATGTGCCTACTCCACATGGGGTTTTGAGTTCATTTTTGTCATAATTTTCTCTCCCTTTTGCTACCTGGTGCTTCCTACTACTAGCCCCTCCACTCTTGGGTCACACTGAAGCAGATTCTAGAGCTAGAAGGCTTATTCTTGCTCTCCCAAAGTCAAGCCAAGTGCTTTGTAAGTATTTTTTTGGTTACTCTTTGAATTTTCAGTAATTAAGCTTAATTAATATTTTTCTATTGCTTAATTATGCTACTAATGTGTTACGGAGTGCCATATAGTGTCTCAGGAGACTCTTTCTTCGAGTTCTCCACTCTTTTCTCTCATTTTTGCAATTACAGAACTCTTTCTCATGAAATTAAGTTTTGGAATTCCATTAATTTTGATTAGTAGTTAGGTTTAATGATTAGAGAAAGTAGAGAAATAGAATCGCGTGATTAGACTATTCTCTAATCTATTCCCTGCTCTCTCTTATATTATGACATAATCAGGGGCTTTGTGAGGGTGTAGAGAAGGGGCTTTGTGAGGGTGTAGAGAATGGTGTTTAGGGCTGAAAGAAGACTTCGAGAGCTTTCGCATGTGACATTGGTATCAGAGCATCAAGCTTAGCAAGGCTAAACATTGATTTAGTCCCAAATGAAGGTGCGTAGGTCCAGACATGGAAGAATTCCTAGGAGGTTGGTTGGTGGTGTTCCACAAAACCCAAGGGAATGGCAATTTTGTGAGTCGGGTGTCACTTGGGGCACACCAGCAGGAAAGGCTTTTAGGCAATGATTCCAGGGGAGGATGATCCTCCAAGGGGTGGAGTGAGAGTGCCAGACTCAATACTCAAGAAAGAAGATTAGAGACGATGTTCAAGGACAGGCAGGAATGGAAAGGGGACATGATGGAACAGATGCATAGATCTTCATCAGAGTTGGAGGGGATTTGGAGATTGGGCGGGGTTTCAGTGAAAAGGTTGCGAGGAAGGGAAGGGTGACAGAGGGATTCCAAGAATAGACAATGGGATGATGAAAATCATCCAAGAACACAGATTGGAATCCTGTCATCAAGTTTAGCAAAGGGGGATGTCATGTGCAAGACATGCACGGGCTAATCCTGAAGAGGCAACAAGATCAAGAATCAAATAGAACCAAATTAGGAACTTGTGCTACTTGTTTTGGATAGGAGGACAAACAAGAGGCTGTCGGCCAGGTGTGAAGGAGTTGCTCCTATCGGACAGTAAAAAGAGGATAATTTGTCCTGGAGCTGGCCAACAGCACGTCGGCCAGTCCACAAGGGGTTTTCAGCCCTATAAAAGGGCACATTGGTGTGTTGAGTCTTAGACTTAGGTATAGAATAGGGTTTACTACCTTTTCATGACGGCAACCTATGGCTGTAAAGATTGTACATCCTTTTTGTACCATATGAATGTACTGAATACTCAGCTATCTCTCTCTCTCTCTCGTCTCTCTCTTCTACATGTTCCAAGATGGTGTCTAGGGCTGAAAGAAGACTCCCAAAGCTTCCGCATGTGCCATGAAAATATTTCTTATGTATAAAGGTTTTGTTTATGAGAAGTTATTCTTCTTAAGGCTACTGAATTACCTAAAGAGTCTTGTAGTTTTTCTTTTTCCAGAATCATGCCAGTGGGCTATCCAAGGGGTTGTTTAGGGTGACCTCTAAGATCTCTTGCATGGATCCCACCCTGGTACATTCTCACACAAAGGCTCAAATGTAGGAGAGACTCTGGGAGAATGGATAGACTCTATGGAGGAGGATTATTTTGACATTGTTGGTTATAATGAAACCAGTAAGTCAATCATGGCCCTTTTTAAAGCTATAAGGCTAGGCCAAGACTTGGTGGAATTCCACATGCCAAACTTAGCTTATGAATGAAAATAATCTTACATGGGGAAAAATCGAAGTGAGAGGTACCACCCTGTTGATTTTAAATTAAAGAAGATGGATACTTTTTTGGAATGCTAAAGAAGTGGTAGACCTCTGGATGTGTATGAGTCGGAATTCATGCAAACTTTCTAAGTATGCACCTCCTTTGACTGAGGCACAATGGAGGCAGGTTGAGGCGATTTATCACTAGCTTGGGTCATTCTCTAAATTCTGAAGTTGAAGCTCTTCAACCAACCTCCATCTCTGATGCAGAGGTTATCTGAGCCAAAGCCAAAGAAGAAGCCCTCCGGAGCTAAGACAGGCTTGTTGGAGATAGTCAAAGCCTCAAGCCAGCCTTATCCTCTAAATAGGAAGCATCATTGTCCTCCTCTTCCTGGTGATCCGATGCTGGCCAAGGTTCCAAGGCCCCTTGGTTTGAAATATGGAGTTCCCTACCCTTCTCTTTTCGAATCTTACTCCTGAACTTTATTGAAGGGCTATGATTCTTCAAGTGATGTGGAAGACCCTTGACTTTGCCTCCCTCTTCTACCCCCCAACTCTCAGAAAAATCCATCTAGTGGGAGTGTATCTCATGCTATCACTCTTGAAGATCAAGAAGAAGAAGAGGCCAATGCTCATGCAACTTGGAGTCTTAAGGGCCCAATAAGCAATAATCTATCACCAAGATTTTCTGGTAACCTTCAAAGGTATAAGTTTGAAGATGCTTAGTATTAAGGCTAAGGAGACTAAGAAATCATTGAAGGTAGAAATGGCCATGGTCACCTAGAGCTCTCTAAGAGACTTGTGAGATTCCATTTCTTCTTGATGGTCAACCTACCTCTCAAGCTTTCAAAGTTATTCCTTTAGGGATCTTTCATGTTATTTTGGGTATGGATTGGCTTTAAAAGAAATGATTGGAATTAATGAGTATTTTAATTAATTCAAAGATGAAATTTAGATAAATTTATTTTATCTATAAGAAATGTTTAAATGTTAAAAGAGGAATTCTTATGACATTTGGAATTCCATCATTGAGATGGGAAAAGAGAAATTCCTAGCATATTGAAATTATTGGATAATTCATTTAAATTCAAAGATAAATTTTAGGTAAATTTATTTTATCTATTAGAAATATTTAAATGTTAAAAGAGAAATTTCTATGACATTTGGAATTCCATCATTTAGATGGAAAAGGAGAAATTCCTAGCATATTGGAATTATTGGATAATTCATTTAAATTCAAAGATGAATTTTAGATAAACTTATTTATCTATGAGAAATATTTAAATGTTAAAAGAGGAATTCCTATGACATTTGGAATTCCATCATTTAGATGAGAAAAGAGAAATTCCTAGCATATTGAAATAATGGATATTTTATTTTAGATGAATTTATTTTATGAGAAATAATTGACGAAAAAAGAGGAATTCCCATGACATTGGAATGTAAATAATCAAATGCAAAAAGAGGAATTCCCATGGTAATTGAGATCCAAGAAATTGAATGGGAAGAAGAGGAAATTTAGTATAATTCAATTTATGATTATTTACCAAAAGTGAAAATATGGATAGAATTGATTTCTACAAATCCCATGAATTCTTTTATTCAAAAGAGGAATATTGAATATAATTCAATTGAGGAATTGAGAAGGAATATGAAAATTGTCGTCGAGAAAAAGAACCTTTGATTAGGTCAAACAATTGGTAGAAATTTAGAAAAAATCCCATTATCGGTATCAAACTAGAAAAGGCTATTAAATGGGAATAGCATGTAAATGAATGTGATAAGATGAAAATAGTATGTGATAAGATGTGATGTAATGAAATGACTATGGATGTGAATAATGAGATGAGAGGATATGTGAAAGGGTGAGATGGGAAGTACATGGATGTGGAAGTGGATGTGTATGTGGAAGAATGGACGTGGATGTGTATGTGGAAGAATGGACGTGGATGTGTATGTGGAAGTATGAATGGGGATGTGTATGTGAAAGAATGAATGTGGATGTGTATGTGAAAGAATGAATGTGGATGTGTATGTGGAAGAATGGATGTGGATGTGTATGTGGAAGTATGAATGGGGATGTGTATGTGGAAGAATGAATGTGGATATGTATGTGGAAGAATGGATGTGGATGTGTATGTGGAAGTATAAATGGGGATGTGTATGTAGAAGAATGAATGTGGAAGAATGGATGTGGATGTATAGATATGGATGTGTATGTGGAAGAATGGATGTGGATGTGTATGTGGAAGAATGAATGTAGATATGTATGTGGAAGAATGGATGTGGATGTGTATGTGGAAGAATGAATGTAGATGTGTATGTGGAAGAAATGTGAAAGAATGAATGTAGATGTGTATGTGGAAGAATGGATGTGGATGTGAAGAATGGATGTGGATGTGTATGTGTATGTGGAAGTATGAATGGGGATGTGTATGTGGAAGAATGAATGTGGATATGTATGTGAAAGAATGGATGTGGATGTATGAATGTGGATGTATGGATGTGGATGTGTATGTGGAAGAATGAATGTGGATGTGTATGTGGAAGAATGGATGTGGATGTGTGAATGTGGATGTGTATGTGGAAGAATGGATGTGGATGTGTGGAAGTGGATATGTATGTGGAAGAATGGATGTGGATGTGCATGTGGACGTATGGATGTGGATGTGTATGTGGATGTGGATGTGTATGTGGATGTATGGATGTGGATGTATATGTGGAAGAATGAATGTGGATATGTATGTGGAAGAATGGATGTGGATGTATGGATGTGGATGTGTATGTGGAAGAATGGATGTGGATGTGTATGTGAAAGGATGTGATGTGATGTGAATCGGGATAAGAATGAATGAGATGAGATGTGAAATGAATGAGATGAGATGTGATGTAAATTGAGACAGATGTGAAATGAATGAGGTGTGATGGGATGTGAATATGGGTTGATGCGAGTGGATGAGATCTGATGAGAATAAATGAGGAAAGATGTGATGAGATGAAAAAAATGATGTGATTGGATGAGAATGGGTATACATATGAATTGGATATGGATTAAGTAATGTGGACTGATGTGAAACAATGTGAAAGACGAGAGTTCATTATAGGAACTGTATTCCCAATTGAGGAATGACAAATTGAGAACCTAAATAACTGAAATTTTCGTGGGAAGTGTTCAGATGAAATTACTAGTCTGATGGACCATTATTGTGTTAAGGATATGAATGAACTATTTTCTGATAATGAGTTCCATATGTTCTTCTTGTAAAAGGGATCTTTATCCTAGGATTCTGTGAGGGTTGACAGGACTTTAAGGAACCCCAGAATTAGTTGGATCTAAAGTTGGATTTGAATTATAAATAAAGTGGTCTTTTCACCTGAGCGTCTTGGTTAAATTGGAAAAAGGGACTTAACAAGAATTTTCGTATTGATAGGATCATGGATCGAGGTCGTCGTGGTAGGAATGTTAACCCCCCTAACTCGATGAAGAAGAGCTCGACCCAGATGTTCGCAAAACTCTTCATAGATCTCAGTCTGGACCTTTCAAGGGTGAAAGGGAAAACTTGGGCAAGGCTGTGGAGAAGTGGATCAAAGAAATGGAAGAATACTTCGATGTCACCGGATATAACGAGAAGAGTAAAATGACTCTTGTAAGGCTGAAGATAGTAGAAACAGCCAGAGTGGCATGGAGAAACCACTGCGAGACAAATCATCTGGATTGGAACACCCAGACATGGAATGATCTCAAGATTTACCTAAGGAAGAGATTCTATCCTCCCGAATTCCTGGAGACTAAGATGAATGAATTCCTGGAGTTAACCCAGGGGAGCATAACTATTGAAGAGTATCACCAAGCATTCACTCTCCTCTTCAAATACTTGCCACCGCTAGATGAAGAATAGCTGATGGCCAGGTTCATTCGAGGAATGAACGAACCCTTAGATACTCTAGTAAAGAATGCCAAGCCAGTTTCCATGGCTGAAGCAGTGCGGATGGCGAAGGATTTCGCCAAGGCCTTTGTTGTCAAGGTTTTGCCGAAGCACCACCATCATCTTTCAAAAGATTTCTAGCTCCGGAAGGTGATTCCAACTTTCCGCCTCCTAAGAGACAACAAGGTCAAACTCAGGATACAAGAAATTCCAAAATGGAAGAAAGGTCTTTTTTTCGGAACACAATCCCCTGGAATTCAACTTCAGAAGTTTCACCCTTGAACAAAGAAGTTAAATGCTTTAACTGCCAAGGATATAGTCATCATAGTATGGATTGCCCAACTCCTTTTGGATCAAGGTTTTCAGGACAAGGAAGTCAAGGACCAAGATTCCAGATGCCAACTCCTTCCTTCCAGAGTAATCAAGGTCCTTCCTTCTAGAGTAATCAAGGTCCTTCCCGACAAAATCAGGGCAATAGACCCCCTAACCAACCCTCAGCTTCAATGCAAAGTAATGCAAGACCTCCGCCTCAGAATAGGGGAAGTCAAAGAGAGATATTCCCAAATCGTCCATCCACTTCCAAGGCAGTAACACTGGAAGTGATAGAAAAAGAAAGAGATGAAAGAGATTATCCTCCAGCTGTGAGATGAGGACATCTCGCGTTTTATAAGTGGGGTAGGATGTAAGATTCCTCCCTCCAGCTTTTGAGATGTAAAGGTGTAAGAACCTCCCCTTCTGTCTCTTGTAATGATCCCCCCTCAGAAATGGAAAAAGATCTTTTTTTACCCAAGTTTTGGCCTAGAGAGAGGTAAAAAAGATCTTTTTTTACCCAAGTTTTGGCCTAGAGAGAGGTAATTCAAAATTGAGATATTTTTGGATACAAAAATTCTCATGATATCTAAAATGAATTCCCCTAAAACAAAAGTTCAAAATGAACTTTCCAATGTGCATTAGGAATTAATTGAAGATGTGTATAAGAGACCTTAGCCTAAGGGTCCATATTTTAAGAAATTTTTGGATTAAGGTCCAAATAAGGTTCCAAAGGGCCAATAAGATTAATCCAAGTGTTGGGATGACAAAAATGCAAAGAATAAAAGAAAATACCCCAAAAAATGAGTAAATGCTCACATAAGATGAAGAGTTGACTGAGAATAGGGTTTATTAGTTAAAAATTAAGGTATAATAGTTAAAAAAATGAGATATTTTGGTAAAATGATACATTTTTGACACCTCAGTAAGGAGGGAAAGCCACTTGAGGTAGGCGCTTTTTTTATCATCATTGCTTGAAATTTTTAATTCAAAAAAATCAAGATATTTTATCTCTCCTCTCTCTTGGTGCAAACTGGATCAAAAAGAGGGCCAAACTAATCCACATCTTGTCCCGAATTGGGTCAAACTGAAGCTGGAAGGCTCTAGAACCCAGTTGGACTTGGTTAGTGGCCTCCCTCACCTATAAATAGACCCTCATTGCTTTGTATTTTCATCTTTGAGTAATACCATTGAAAGATCCCTGTCCCCTCCGTGCAACGAATTCGGGGGTGCTAGCATAGCGGAAGTAGCACTTCTTGCATGGGGCAAAGCCTCTCACTCGGGGCCTTGCCCATGGATATCTAGACAAGAGACTAATCCCTCAGTTCTTCCAAAACCAAACCCGAAAAAACTTCCCTCGCCCAGAAAGCATGGGCAATTCCTCCAGGATATTTTTACTAACGTAGTCAAGATCCTTATCTAACCAAACTGATCCGAGCGAACCTGTAAGTCACTCGGTCAGATCAAGGAAGAAACTTGCACTTGGATCATAGAGCCCAACGCTTTTTTCCTCATCGAGAGGCACAGCCGTTGATTCTTTTCCATAGAATAAGACTATCCGAGATTTACTTCATCTATCGTACCATAACAAAATTGAGTCTCATTTTAGGGATCCATCAGTCCCCATGCTAACCCCATCCAGTCCCATGGGTTAGCCAACCGCCCAACCACTGTAGTGATAGAATCCGTTTAGGAATTTGGTTATGTTTTGTCCCCGGGTACCAGGGAAAAGAGTTCCCAGCCCCCCTAGCCGGCGCTTCATGCAAACTTCAAGATAGTCACACCACTTACACACCCACCAATATGAAATTTCTTGTTTCACAGATTCAGCTAACTTTAAAACAATCTTTTAATGAAATCATAGTATCACTGATCATAATCTTCCAAAATATCCGGTTGAATTCTAGTTTTCGATCATTCCTTCATCGGTGTACCTATGGCATCATTGCAACCAGAACGCTCATTCACCACCTGTCCACTCAGGGGCCTTTTCAATAGTTCCTAGCTCATAGTACCCGGAAATATATTCACTTATAAAAATCCGGATGGACTCTCCGTCGAAGATGCGTCGAAGATCAGCAATATCAACCAACAGATCCATATAAAAGAGCCATGGACTCATCCGTTGAGGACCAACAAGGTCAATGAACCAGATCCATGCCCGAGTTCACAAAACAACTCTAACACCTTGTTCCATTATCTTCCTCGACGCACGTGTGGGTATCTTTGCAGTGACCCAGAGCCCGAGCACCGTATGGTCAGTACCCTCTAGGATCCTTCACAGGTCACCTAGCGCTTCACTCATAGGCCGCTTCCTTGGTCCCTCATCCACCGTACCGGAAGCTCACCATTTAAATCGAACTAAGACTGGTCAAGACCTCGGCCGACCGTGCTACGTGAGACGTCCTCCGTTGACTCTCCGTCTCAGTTGTTACAACTTTATCACTTAGGTCTCCACAACCTCATTCACAAGATGGTCAAAATGCTTCCCCAGCATTCTTGACATAAAACAGTCATTAAAAACAGGTCATAAATACAATTTCTATAAACGAACTCTCATCTTTCCACATTGTTCCACATCAATCCACATTACTTAATCCAAGTCCAATCATATGTATTCCCATCGTCCTTCATCCATTCTCATCCAATCACATCATTTTCCATCTCATCACATTTTTCCACATTTATACTCATCACATCTCATCCACTCGCATCTACCTATATCCACATCTCATCACATCACATTCATTCACATCTCATCCATTCATATCTACCCCGATCCACAGCATATCCATTTCACCTCTCATCTCCATCTATGTCGATTCACATCCCATCACATCACATCTCATTCATTCACATCTATCCCGATTCACATCACATCACATCACATCCATTCACATCACATATCATCCATTCACATCTATCCCAATTTACATCATATCACATTACATCCATTTCACATCACATCTCATTCATTCACATCTATCCCAATTCACATCACATCACATCCATTCACTTCATTGTATCCCCATTCCATCACATACATTCTATCCACATTACATCACATCACATTCACATTCCATCACATACATTCTATCCACATTACATCACATCACATTCACATTCATTCCATCACATCACATTCATCACATTCATTGTATCCCCATTCCATCACATACATTCTATCCACATTACATCACCTCCACATCATATCTCATTCATTCCATCCACTTTACATCACATCCACATCATATCTTATTCATACACATCCCATCTCATTCATCCACATCCATCCAATCATTCACATGCATGACTATCCACATCTATCCATACATTCACATCTATCACTTCACATCCACATATATTCACATCACATCACATTTCATCCACATCTCTTTACATCACATCACATCTCATCCACATCACATTCATATCCACATCTCTTTACATTACATCACATCTCACCCACATCCACATCACATTCACATCCACATCTCTTTACATCACATCACATCTCATCCACATTTACATCACATTCACATCCACATCCCCTTACATCACATCACATCTCATCCACATCCACATCACATTCACATCCACATCTCATCCACATCCACATCCACATTCACATTCACAACCACATCCCCTTACATCACATCACATCTCATCCACATCCACATCACATTCACATCCACATCTCTTTTCAACACATCACATCTCATCCACATCCACATTACATTCACATCCACATCCCCTTACATCACATCACATCACATCTCATCCACATCCACATCACATTCACATCCACATCTCTTTTCAGCACATCACATCTCATCCACATCCACATCCCTTTACATTACATTCTTTCACATACACATCTACATCCATTTACATCACATTCTTTCACATACACATCCACATCCATTTACATCACGTTCTTTCACATACACATCCACATCCATTTACTTCCCATCTCACCCTTTTACATATCCTCTCATCTCATTTTCTCATCTCATCATTCACATCCACATCCATTTACTTCACATCTCATCCACATTCATTTTCATCACACCACATCCTATCACATCCCATTCACATCCTATCGCATCCCATTTACATCTTATCACATCCATTCACATCCTATCGCATCCCATTCACATCGTATCGCATCTCATTCACATCTTATCACATCCCATTCACATCTTATCACATCCCATTCACATCACACCACATCCTATCACATCCCATTCACATCCTATCGCATCCCATTCACATCTTATCACATCCATTCACATCCTATCGCATCCCATTTACATCTTATCACATCTATTCACATCCTATCACATCCCATTTTCATCTTATCACATCTATTCACATCCCATTCACATCTTATTCACATTTGGTGGCTTTTCTTACTTTGATACTGATAATGGGACTTTTTCTAAATTTCAGCCAATTGTTTGGCTTAGATAAAGGTTCTTTTTCTCGACGACTATTTCCATATTCTTTCTCAATTTCTCAAATGAATTATACTCAATATTCCTCTTTTGAATAAAAGAATTCATGAGATTTACAAAAATCAATTCTACCCATATTTCCACTTTTGATTCATAAATTGAATTATACAAAAAATTCCTCTTTTTCCCATTTAATTTCTTGGACCTCAAATATCATGGGAATTCCTCTTTTTGCATTACAATGTCATGGGAATTCCTCTTTTATCATAAAATAAATCTATCTAAAATTCCTCTTTTCTTTAATAAAATATCCATTAATTCAATATGTCAAGAATTTCACTTTTTCTATTTAAATGATTGAATTCCAAATGTCATGGGAATTCCTCTTTTATCATTTAAATATTTCTCATACATAAAATAAATTTATCTTTTAATTTAAATAAAATACCCATTAATTTCAATATGCTAAGAATTCCACTTTTCCTATTTGAATGATTGAATTCAAATGTCATGGGAATTCCTCTTTTATCATTTAAATATTTCTCATGCATAAAATAAATTTATCTAAAATTCATCTTTTAATTTAAATAAAATATCCATTAATTCCAATATGCTAGGAATTTCACTCTTTCTATTTAAATGAAAGAATTCCAAATGTCATGGGAATTTCTCTTTTATCATTTAAATATTTCTCATGCATAAAATAAACTTATCTAAAATTCATCTTTGAATTTAAATAAAATATCTATTAATTCCAATATGCTAGGAATTTCACGCTTCCTATTTAAATGATTGAATTCTAAATGTCATAAAAATTTCTCTTTTATTATTTAAATAAAATTACCATAATTTTCTCTTTTCTTAATTATTTAAATATACAAAAACCTTAAGAATTAGTTTTCCATTGAATGTGATGAAAATCATTCTTTTAGCCTAGGATATTCAATCCTAGAATATGGTAGGAAGTCCTCTTTTCACGTTATGCATAAGAATGAATTATGTACCAATTTCTTAAAAATTTTGCCATAGCTCCACTCTACTATTACTGACAAATTTTAATATTTTTGAAAAGAATAAGACTTAGTAATGTAATTATGATAGTATAACTATCTTTTAGCCTTAAATCCAATTTATGGATTTAACTCATAAAATTACCATAATTTACTAGCATATAAGTATTAAAAACCATTTTCTTAACCTCTAGCTTCACAAGCCTAGAGTTTGATTTGTGAATTGAGAATTTTTCCATGAGAAGCATCAATTGAATAGAGAACTGGTCATAGGAACGACCATTCTTTGGGGGAGAGAGAGAGATAAAATAAAAAGCATCCTAATTAAGCATAAATGTAAACTTTTCTTAATTATTCATTACAACTCTTAAGAAAAGCTTGATTTGCATTATAAACACTTAATTAAGAAACTTCTCAAGCTTGAGAGGGGTTGAGAAGTGAAACATTGAGAATAGTAGAGAAAAACCATAAAATTACACTTTACCTCTTGTTTTTGCTTGCTTCTCTATCATAGAAGAAGCCCCCAACCAATTAATTAGTTTGTGTGTTGAGAGGAAAGCTCCAAGGATGGTTGAAGAGAGAGAGAGGCTCCACTCTCTCCAAAAGTAGAGGATTTTTAAGGGATAATAAAAATATCATTATTTTAGTATATTACTGGCATGGTATAGTTCACATATTTTTTTACAAAATACTAAGGATCTATTTATAGGTGAGGGAGGCCTCTAACCAAGTCCAACTAGGTTCTAGAATTTTCTAGGTTCAATCTCGCTGAATTTGGACAAGATTTGGACCTAGTTTGGCTCCCTTTTGATTTGGTTTGATCCAGGAGAGAGGAGAGATAAAAATATCACAATTTTTTTGAGTTAAAAACTCCACCACGTGTGAAATAGGCGCCTCCTTGAAGTCCCCCCTTCTCCTTACCAAGGTGTCAAAAATGTATCATTATACCAAAATATCTCATTTTTTTAGTAATATCTCATAGTTTTTAACTAATAAATCTTATACTCAATCAACTCTTCATCTTATGTGGGCATTTACTCATTTTTGGGTATTTTTATTTATTTATTGGATTTATCTCCTCCCCACACTTGGATTAATTGAATTGTTCCATAGGAACCTTAATTGGACCATAATCCAGAAATTTCTGAAAATCTAGACCCTTAGGCTAAGGTCCTTTATACACATTTTCAATTAATTCCAATTGCACATTGGAAAGTTATTTTTGAATTTCTGTTTCAAGGGAAACCATTTTAGACACTAGGAGGATTTTTATATCCAAATATATTTCAATTTTGGATTATCTCTCTCTAGATATTTTCTCTCTCCAAGCTAAAACATGATCTTTCTTTTATTTCAGAGAGGGGAATAATTACAAGATCAGAACGGGACGTTCTTACTCCTTTACACCTCAAAAGATGGAGGGAGGAACCTTACAACCATGCCAGTATTATCTCTAAATTAGCATATTTCTATTATCCCTCTAATTTGCCTCTTCTCTTGAGAGCTTTTGAGCTTCTCTATTCTCCATCCTCTCTTGGAGATTACCCTCCCCCTCTTGGTGGCCAAGGACTTGCTTGGGGGCTTCACTTCTAGCCAAAGAATTAAGCCAAATTCAAAGGTAAACCTAATTTAATGGTTTTTTTTTCAATTCTCTCAATGATTTTCTTCTTCTCAACCCCTCTAAAGCTTGAGAAGCTTTCAAAGCAATGGTTTTTTCTTCAATTCAAGCAATGTGTAATTAGATTAATGTGTTAATCTTTATGCTTAATTATAATATTTTCTTTAAGAAAATCTCTCTTGAAAAGATTAATCATCTTTATGGCTAGATCCTTGGTAGAAGGATGATTCTTAATGATAATCTCTTTATCTTAATCCAAACTCTAGGCTTGACAAGCTAGAGAAAGAGATTAGTTGTTTTTATGATTTTTAATCTAGAAAAAAAGGATGATTAATTCTTTTAAACTTGTTTATGATATAGAAAAACCATATTAACTCATCCTAGATGTGAATGAAAGTAGGAATGATGAGAATGGATGTGAATGAATGTAGGAATGATGAGAATGGATGTGAATGAATGTAGGAATGATGAGAATGGATTTGAATGGATGTGAATGGATGTAGGAATGATGAGAATGGATGTGAATGATGTGAATGGATGTAAGAATGATGTGAATGGATGTAAGAATGATATAAGAATGAATGTGAGTGGATGTAGGAATGGTGTGAATGGATGTGAGTTGACATAGGAATGATGTGAGTTAATGTAGAACATGTGGGATAATGAGAATTGACGTGGAATGGGACGCGTGGAATGGGACGATGAGAAATGATGTGGGATGATGAGGAAAGATGGGAATTTCGTTTGGAACTGTATTTGTATATGAAACCTATTTTTTTTAAGATTGTTTTATGTCAAGAATGCTGGGGAAGCATTTTGACCATCTTGTGAATGAGGTTGTGGGGACCTAAGTGAAAAGGTTGCAGCAGCTGACAGAGAGTCAATGAGTGAAGGACGTCTTGTGTGGCAAGGTCGGCCGAGGACTTGACCAGCCTCGGTTCGATTAAAATGGTAAGCTTCCGGTGCGGTGGATGAGGGACCAAGGAAGTGGCCTATGAGTGAAGCGCTAGGTCACCTGCTGCTAAGCACAGAGGGGGCAGGGATCTTTCAAATATAGTGTCAACTCCACTAGTACGTTCACTTGCTCAATGCATAAACATTCCAAAAATCATTCTCAAACTATGTACATGTCCACATTACACTCACATATGCTCATTTTCTCCACATACATACACATATAGTTGCATTAGGCATTAAGTATAAGCCCAAAATTATCTTGCCAAATTTCCATAAGCTCCAAATCAATCCCCTCTTGCAAAACAACTTGTAAATTAGCTTCTTAAGAGCTTTCCAATACCATGTAACAATAGCAAATACTTTTACCAATCATAATGCATACATTTCAATTTGTCAAGATCTTGTGGACAAACTTCACATACATCAATCCTTCAACTAAATGTTGTAGAGTAGGCATTCCAAATCTGTACCCTTATCTTGTTCCGTTCATAACTTGAGCTCTAAAATTTCAAATCTAATATTTGAGTAGTCTAAGATTTCTAAGCAGTACAATAAAAGTTACTATTTAGGGAAACTGTATTTTTTTCCTCATATGTTTGCAAATCAACACATTTTATTTACATACATTTCCACTTGAAAGCTTAAATGAGAGCTTCAACTTTGCATACTTGTAATCCACAAAGGGAAGGCTAGGGCAATGCCAAGCTCTTAGATATGTGATGTATGTGTGCCCCACAGTCTCTAGCACGTTCTTCTTAGCTTCTTCCTTGCTCCAAAAGGGCTTCTTCTTCACCACTCTTTCTCACACTCACAAAATACATTTGATGCCCTTTTTGAGCATGTACACAGCATCTTTTGAGTATGTACATAGCATATACATCCCCTTTCAAGCATGGAAAACCTTAATTTATGATTTTTTGAGCATGGACAAGACTTTCTACACATTAACAACACTTTACAAGCATGTAAATAGCATGGTCTCAAACTCTAAAAAAGGGAACCAAGGATTGGTTACACTGAGTAGTGGGAAAGCTTCGTTTGTCAACAAACTCCATATACAACCTTCACGCTTCTATTCGTAGGAAACAATTACTATTTCCTACGAGCATAATTTCACTACCATGTGGAGCAATAAAAAATCATCAGGAGGGCATTCACCACCTTGGCTAGGATATGTGCACCCTTGTGGAGCAAATCTATCCATGAGTGGGTGTTTAAAAATGATGCTACTATTAGGCTATCTAGCCACCATTATGCTATTGCACCTATCACTCAAGATTTCTAGTGGCTATTTCATTGTTGAGAATTTATTGACCAGCAGTACTTCATTGACATAATGCCCTCTAGGATGTCAAAGAGATCAAACATTATTTCCTATAATCATTATTTGGTGCAAGTATTATTTCCTATACAAGCATTATGGCTCTTACACTACAAGCCATCATATTCACCTTGCAAGCTTTAGAAAAGCATTCTAACGTCACCATTTACCATATTAAGCTAGGAATTTTTCACTAGAGTCCATCAATAGGCCTAACCCCATGTATTCTTAGCATGGCTAAAAAGCATTAAAACTTGTTTTTTTTATAAGCACCAAAAATATGCCCAAAAGGCCCACTTGTAGTGAACTAATATTAAACTTGAGGGCATTTTTCCCTCATTCTTTCCCACTCACCCCTTTAGTGATTACAAGTGAGAGAGATCTTGTGTAGTGTGGGTGTGTGTATCCTTGTCATTGTTTTCCCTAGCCAATCTTCCTACATTCTCACCATCAACTTTCCCTATCCTTAAAACATATTTGCAACCCTAAGTTTTCATTTTTTATGCTTCTCATGGATTGTAGGCTCAAGAAGGGCTAAAGGGAATGCACGTTCCATCTCATACATTGAATGTCTTCACATGTATTCCTTTTTTTCATGTATGTGAAATTATCACTAAATAACTAGGTCTTGGATTAGAACCGGCATGCAAAGACTATGTAAGCAACAGTCCATGGGCATGAGTGGGCGCAAGTCATCAGGGGTGTGGTTAGTGAAGGTTATGGTTTAGAGATAGTGGGAGGGATGGTAGTGCTGGCCTGGAGACAGACAAGTTGGGGAAGCTCCTCCCAAATGGTTGCATGGTAGAGGACTTTGGTGGAGAGAAAAGAGGTAGCCACCAACTTGCCCTATGGGTTGGAGCAAACGACATGGAGTTCCTTGTGGAGATACTCGGCCCAGTTGAGGGTTACACCTTGATGGATGTAGGCAAGGGTAGAAAGGTTACGTCTATTAAAGTAGTCGGCTCAGCATGTTGTGAGGAGAGAAAAGGGCATGGGTAGGCATGACTAGCTCTTGTGCCATTTGGCATCCTTTCCCACTTCTTCTAGGTGCTTACCTTCACATGGGTTATATTATTCATCCTTTGGGCTCCCTTTGAACCATATCTCTAACTTATGCAACTCTTACAAATGGTTGAGGGTCATCGTCGGAAAGATGCAATGTGAATGCAAACTCATACTCATCATCACTAGTCTCTCCTCTCCACACACTTGATCTAGCATGAGCACCACGTTTTCTCAACATGGTATCTAGAGCTTGGTTGATTTGAACCACTTGTGGTGTAGAATAGGTCAAATATCTTCATTTTTCCCTTATCTTTCTTGTGTGGAACTCAACCCTCTCATGGTGGAGGACTTCTAGCAGCATGTAGAGGCAATATCTCTCTGAGATTCCAACTAGGGAAGTGTAGAGGGCTCGTGGGCGCATCAATTCGTACGACCAATTGCAAGGAATGGTGCTTCTCCACGACAGGATTGCGTCTGCCCGGCGTTAATTTCCAGCAGCGTAGCAGTCCGTACGTCTATTCTCCACCTGTGAGCCACCATTAGGGATGGTGTTTGAGGGCTTTAGTAGTCCATTGAGTAAGGACTCTACAGCTCAAATCTGAGCCCATTTCATCCACTGAAGCGTCGGCTACAATCAAAAAACCAGGCGCCCGTCTTCTTCACCTTCAAGCTCTCCATTAAAGCTTCATTTTTGGTGTTTTTTCCTGCTCATATCATCTCCTCCCTTGCTCTAATCACTCAAGTGATGAAGTAAATGTTTGTTGCTGAGCTTTCTCTTGTTTTTGAAGAAGTTCCATTCACATGAGGTACCCATAAGCCTCATGCATCAAGCTTCAACATCAACATCAATTTTCAAGCTTTCAAAGCTTTCAAAGTGTGCTTTTAAGCACTAATTGTGTTGTTTAACACTAACTAAGTTGTTAATCCAACAAAGGGAGGTTATTATAAAGTGTTCTTAAACACTACTAGTGTTATTAAACACTAATGGTGAGTTAATCACCAAAATAAGTGTCATTTGATATTAAAAATGTGCTTTTTACAACTAATTGTGTTTTATACACACTAATGGTGATATTAATCATCAACCAAAGTGTTGCTTAACACTAAGGTGGTCTTAACCATCAAAGGAGGAGGTCATTTACATTAAGGAGGCTCTTCCTCATCAACATTGGAGGCCGGGCACTAAGGTGGTCTTAACCATCAAAGGAGGAGGTCATTTACATTAAGGAGGCTCTTCCTCATCAACATTGGAGGCCGGGCACACACCATAAGTGCCACATTACAAGTCTTCATCGTCAACCCGTTTCTTCCAAAGAGAAATGGTGCAACCATGAACCATTGTCTTCATCACATAAGCCAAGAGGCTGAAGATTTCTCGTTTTTTATCATAAAACTCATTATTATGAGTGTTTTTAAACTTGAACACATGTACACTAAGTGTTCATTTTCAATGTTTATGTGTATAACCCTTTAGGCTGTTATTTTGTAAGAGGCATAGGCATGTCATAGGCCATATGCTCTCACCTTCCAAGCCCAAGGCATGTTATTCCGCTGCATATTCAACTCTTTCATTGTCTAAGATGAGTTGTAAGGTTGAGCATAGCAACCCTAAGTGCTCTACCTTGTTGTCTGTCATGATTTTAAGCATCTTTTGGCATTGTTTTTGTAAGAGGCATTGGTAACATTATGAGCCATGCCCTCTCCTTCTTGAGCCAAGGATGATAAACCTTATTGGTTTGAGAATTTACCTCAACCAATTACTCATTTTTATTAAGCTTGAACCTTCAAACCCTAATGGGTATCATTTAGCCAACATGCACAAAAGTTGTGGAGTAGACACTGCCCTTGACCAATCCATAAGGCAAGTGGTAAGACCCTCCCTTTCCCTTTAGAGGGTGTTACTTGCATTAGGACTTTGAACGTCAGCTTGGGCTTTAACAAAGGATTGCCAGTAGGCGAATGAAGCCCTCATATTCTGCACCAGACAATGACTCCAAAATTGTATCATCAGTGAGAGCTTCAATATTGTCTTGGGGAATAGGATAGCATACCTCCTCAGGTTGCCGTTGGGGAGATGGGTGAGGTGCCAGTATCTCCTCAGGGGCGAGAGGGTTAGTGGGAAAATCTATCTACTGAGGAGTGAAAGTAGAGAATATACAGTCGGCTTTAGTGGGAAAGTCTATCTACTGAGGAGTGAAAGTAGAGAATATACAGTCGGCTTTAAATTTGTTAGTAGGTGGGGCATTAGGATAGGGGTTAAGTAGTTTACTAGCGACATTAAGTAGAATAGGGGTTAAGTAGTTTACTAGCGACATTAGAATATATGGGGTAAGTGTTGATGGAAGATGAAGATGATATCTCTTCCTGACCATGACCTGTGCTAGGGGTTGGGTGGCTTGGTTTGTGAGATTTCATAAACTCTTGAAGGTCAGGGATATCCTCGGGATCTATGGTAGGATATTCAATATGGGTGGCATCAAAAGTGTGGAGTACATTAGTTAACATGGATCCTAAGTGTGTAGATATTAGAGTATAGTTTTAGAATTCCAAAAGGGTGATATAATATAGACTCACATAATTTTAGATGCTGGTAGTATTGTAGAATTCGAGTCACCCATGGCTTATAATCCACTGATAGCTTTGTGCTACCACCTTGTAGTAGCTGGCCGGCGTCTCGAGAATGTCATTTGGAACAAACAGGTCTAATTTTTCGACACTGTTGTCTAGAATTTCAGAGTTTTGTAGCACCCAACACCAACTACGAAGGTTTAACACAATAGGATGTAATGGATAAAAGTAGATACCTTGTGGATTAGTTAATACTATATCTCCCTTTAAAATTTTCATTATAATAGTGGGGTCAACATCGCGTTCAGTATTCTGCTTATGAGGGTTATTTCACCTAGCCCTAGGTCCTCAGACAAATTTATATCATATTGAAGTAGGGAGAGGGTTAGTGTAGACAAAATTAGAGAAAGAGTTTGAGAGGGGCCCGAGGGGTTACTAGCAAACTGACCTACCTCTCTGAGGCTCGCTCAAGGAGTAAGCATAGTTTATCCTTAGGATCTTGCCCGCTAACTTTGGTCCTGTATTGCCAATTGGTGTTCCAACTCTTGTAGATGGGAGTCATTGTTGGTGTGCTGTGAGGAGGTTTGATATTGCGGTTTTGCGGACCATCCTTGTAGCATCTAACTCCTCTAATCGCCGGGTTGCTTCTTCTTGGGCACGCTTGGTTGTAGCCTCTCTTTCTTGAGCTTCTATGATTTTCTGAAGTCTCTGCAGCCAGTTTTTGACTGCTGCTGGGTGACTTGTGCCATTGCCTCTTGGTGTGCTAATACCATCTTTTGCATCTTGACTGGCACATTGATGGCATCATTAAGTGCTCTCACTTTCTCTGCATGTGCCTTGTTTGCTTATTCTCTTTCTTGTTGTAAGTGAGTGGCTCGACCTTTTGCTTCTTTCAGACTTGAGGATAATTTTTGAATCTTGCTTTGCAGCTCTTCTTCTTTGGCCATGGACTTTTGCTGGAATTCTTATACTTTCTGGGCATGAAGGGCTGTGAGCTCGTGGTTGTGGGTAACCTCCTTTTGGAGTTGCTCCTTAGCCTATTCCAGCTTTGCCTTCAAGTTCATATTCTCTTTGATTCTCTGAACAATAGTTTGGCTTAGAACCAAATTATTGTTTTCTAGTGCCTTGTATCTGGTCTCTTGCTCCTCAGCTGCTTTCAAACTCTTCATTATGATATCCCGATGCATGGCCTCTACTCGTGGTCCTTTAAAATCTGCACTTGTGTGTTTGACTCGTTAACCTGCTTCCAAAGTACAGCGTTATGATCATGCAACATGTGTGTTGTGAGGAGGTGGCAACGCCATACTTTTTGCTCCTACTCCCATGGTGCATTTGTGCTTGCACCTTCTTCAAGTCTAGCATGTGGTAGTTTTAACAGCTCATCCAACCCTTCCATAGTGTCCTGCAGGAACTATTCATAATCGACATTCTACAGGAAGGAAAGCTAGGGTAGTCTTTCTTCATCCTCCAGACGCCATCTTTTGCTCGGGCTTTATGGCTCTTCACTTCTTGGTCTTTTTCCCGTATCTATATGGACTGCTAGATCATGCATTGGGACTGTTGTTGTCTCAATGCCTTGCGATTCCTTAGCTGGCACTGGAATTGATGCTATTGGTTCTGGTTCTATCTCTGCAGGTGTGTCTGCCAAGGCTGAATCCTTAAGTGGGGACAGGATCAGTTGTGTCAGGCTCGTCGGGGGAGTAACTTGTTGCGTTTGCTCTTGAGTGGCCTGGCTGCCTATGGCTTCTTGCATTGTCAATGCTTCCTATTTCCACTAGTATAGCTTGGCCCATTTGCATCTCTTCAGCGTTAGTTTTGCTGGTTGCTCTGGTAGTAATGTTAGTTGCATCTGCTTTGCTGGTTCGGGCTTTGGGAGAGGCCTTTTTGCCACATGATTGAGGACTTGGGTCAGCAGGTATGGGTTGCATATTTTGGATTGCTGGGCCTTGAGATATTTTTCCGTTTCTCTATGGATGTAATACGCCCACTCCTCTTCCTTTTCTTCATGCACTTTAGCAATCCTATTCAACGGTACCCTGTTGATGACAATCCACTGGCTGCTCTGGTAGTAATGTTAGTTGCATCTGCTTTGCTGGTTCGGGCTTTGGGAGAGGCCTTTTTGCCACATGATTGAGGACTTGGGTCAGCAGGTATGGGTTGCATATTTTGGATTGCTGGGCCTTGAGATATTTTTCCGTTTCTCTATGGATGTAATACGCCCACTCCTCTTCCTTTTCTTCATGCACTTTAGCAATCCTATTCAACGGTACCCTGTTGATGACAGTCCACTGGCTTCACATGCATTATTTGTGACATAGCTCTGCAGGCTTTCTCTGTGACCTCATCCTAGATATTCTCATACTCTGTCCCATTGGAGTTATACGAACTCTTCTTCAACATAGCGTCCAAAGGCATTTTGTTGAAGGCATGGACATGGACTTTGACTGCCAGTGGGAGTTGCAGAGTGTCACAGATGAGTTTTTCTATGATCAAGAGGAGCTGCTCTGTTATGTCGTTGGCCTTCGTGACGGTGCCACGCTTGGTGGCTTTGTCATAAGTCTTGATATATTCTACATAGATTTTCGTGTCGATGTTCCTTGGGAGGATCTGTGCCATTCTCCCTAGGCCCACTTTCTCCAGCTTTTCTTTGACCCTGCCTCTTCCAGGATTTGGAGGCACTCTGGGCTATGATAATGCAGTGCTACCTTTCCATGGGCCATATGGATCTCCTTGCTGATGATGGCCCCATGGAAGGCTTGGGCATATGGGCCCAAGTAGTTCAGTTCTGGTACCCGCACACTGGTTTCTTCTTTTAACTTACCGGGGAGCCTGTAGCGCTAGCTTGGGTAATTGCAGGGGTCTCTATGGCTTCTGTTTTTGAGGCCGACATATGTACATGAAAAGAAAATCAGTCTCCAGACTGGTGGGGTACGTACCACTCATTTTCTTGTCTTTTCTTTTCTTCTTCTTCTTATTTTTTTTTCTTTTTGGTATGGTAAAATGGTTAGTTGAGATGAGAAGTGGGTTAGTGTAGGAGTAATAAACAAGGTGTGTTAATTGAACAGGTGAGTGTTGTGGCATGAAAGTGCATCAGTTTTTGGTAGTCCCGTGAAGTTGTAGGTCATGAGACTTCTCTGAGTTCCGTGAGACAAAGTCTCATGAAAGGAAGTTATGTGAGACGGAATCCCGTGAGAATTTGTGCCTTGAAAGTTAAAGCAATGAAAGGGATTTCTGTGAGACAGAATCCCATGAAAGTTGACATGAGAGTTAATGACGTGAAAGGGGTTTCCATGAGACGGAATCCCATGAAAGGGGGTTCCATGAAACGGAGTCCCGTAAAAGTTGTAATGTGAGATGGCATCCCGTGAAGTTATGAAATCCCGTAAAAAGGGAGTTCCGTGAAGGTTATGGAATCCCATGAAAGGGAGTTCCATGAGAATTTGTGACATGAAAGTTAATGACGTCAAAGGGGTTTCCGTGAGACGAAATCCTGTAAAAGGGGGTTCCGTGAAATGGAGTCCCGTGAAAGGGAGTCTCGAAAGTTTGTCACGTGAAATGTGGTTACATGAAAGGGAGTTCCGTGAGACAGAATCCCGTGAGAGTTAGTCTCATGAAAGGGAGTTCCATGAGACGGAATCCCGTGAGAGTTAGTCTCCTGAAAGGGAGTTTCATGAGACAGAATCACGTAAGAGTTACAGGGTGCATGAGAACTACAAGTTCCGTGAAACTATAGGAAAGCGTGAAGTTACAGGTTTTTGGTGTTCCATGAAACTACAGTTTCGTGGTAGTTTCTTACAACTTCAGGTTTTTGTGATGTTAACATTTTTATGTTTGTGTTTATCAAAAGATTCAATGTGTGCAAGTGATGATACCGCAAGGAAATTTTTAGAAAAAACATAGAATTTGGACAGTACTAATGCATATGCTGTAAAAGAGCATGATATTGATTGATCATAGAAATAAAAATAAAAAAGGAAAAAAGAATAAGAAAAGAAAATGATAAATGGTCCAAGCTCCCACCTTAATCAGTGAATGTCGATTTGGGCTGGAAGAACTGGGGAAGGCGATGCACGATTGAATGATGCGGGAGCTCAAAGCATTTGTGATGGATCACATAATGCAAAATGATGAAAAAGGAAAGATTTTTTGAATTTATAGCGTAGCTATTGGACTGGGCGGCTGCCTTAATGAAGAATGCCACATGGCATCTTGGCCCGTTGAGAAGTGACCGTTTCATGGCATGAACTATTTTGAACCACTTCATGGTGTGAACTTTTTAGGATTGGCTCACGGCGTGAACTTTTTTGGATCATGAATGTGTAAGATTGATACCTTCTTTTTTTTCCCATGCTCAATCATTCAAACATGCATTAAATGAGTGAATGATACCCAGTTTACCTTGTATCCATTGGGCAACAAATGGATACCTTCATTTTTTTTTGCCATGAAAACCAAGGTGACACCTTGGCACTTATGGGTAGGTGTTGCTGCAGGCGTTTTAGCTCCGTATATGGGAGTCATTGATTCTTCCTTCCACCCAACTGAACAATGTTATTATTGGGTCCTAGGGTTGGGGGCTTTTATCCGTGTCCCTTTGCTAAACTTATCTGTTTCCACTTTTAAGGTCTTTGTCCAGCTCCTTGATCGAAGTGGTGTGACATTGCTTTGGCAACCCTTAACCCATCTTGTTGAGTGGTCTTCCTCCTCCATACCAATGTTTGTGCAATTTTAGCATTGGTTTTAGTTGGGAGTTAGTGCTGCATGCTTTTATTACCCTTTCCTTTGTTATCAGAATAGTTTGTGATAGTGGCCACTAAGCGAGGTTTGGGAACCCACACTGCCTTATTGCCTTGGTAGTATCCCTGCGCCCGTAGTAAATCCTTTCAGACCCATTGCGTATGAATGCCTTGTGGGATGTTGGTATGTCTGGAGTACTGCCAACTTGCTTGTGAAGGCCAATTCTGATTTTTGGCCCCTTTTTGAATCTTTCTTATTGTCTCCATATTATCCTTCTTCTCCTTTTTGTGGGGCTGGTTATTGAGTTGAACCTTGGACACCCATTTTTGTGTACCCTGTGAATTTGGATATTGTTTTTGTAGGGTTTGTGGAACTGATGCTTTTTCTATTTTATGAGTTGATGTCACCGTGCTCAGTGTTGCTACCTCCTCAATCATGGCATGTTTTCCTATGTTTGTCAGCCTCCATAAGGGTATGGACATGATATTGTCGCTCTCGTTTAGCAGTGCTATCCTCTTCTCCCATTGAATATTGCATTTGTTGGTGCAAATCTAGGATCCTTTCCTCTTCCATGGAACCTATAGGCATGACAAACACCTCTCCAACCAAGGAATTATTCTTGACAAAAATGTTAACACTTAAAAAACCCTCAACTTTCGTAGTTATCAAGTGTATACTGCGTTCTTGTGCATTGGTGGGTTCAAGGTGTGGTCTATCTAAGGCTACCCATGTCTCATATGAGATCAGGTTATGACTTGATCCCATATCTATTAGCGCAATGCTCGTTGCATGGCATTTAGCCATAGAGAGTTTTACCCTGAGTCGTGTTGGCTCAATGTTCAGTTCCTATTTGTCCAGGAGAGTTAAGAAAGCCATGTTCACGTGTAACATTCTCTTCTGGAGTGACTGTTTAGCTTTTGCCTCTCTTGCCTTAGCCTCTTCTCGAGCTTGCTGGATTCTTTCCTTTGCGAGTTGTTTTTGTTATTTTAAGAGATTTTCTTGCAAGAGCATCTCTTGGGTCAGTGGTCCAAAGTATTTTTTAAGATTGCTTCCATTGACGTAACCCTCCATCTGTACGCTGTCAATTGTCTCAATTCTAATCGACCCCTGAGGTGTGATCTCAGACACTCAAAAGGGGTCCTAAGCCTCTGTATTTGAGTTTCTTTTTCTTGATGCTTCTTACACCATACATGAGGACAAGGTCCCCTGTTTCCAGCTCTTTTTGTTTCAAATTTTTGTCAAACCAATGCTTCCTACGTAGTTTCTCGACCATGAGTTCATGCGATGCAATCAGCTTGGTCTCATCAAGCTTCTCTAAATTCATTAGCCTCTCAGCTAATGCATTCTATGTTAGACATTCTTGCTTTGCAATCCTTAAGCTCGGAACTATGTATTCCATAGGCATTACTGCCTCAACACTCAACACACCATAAGCTAGACGGAAGGGAGTGTATCCCGTACCTCATATGATGTTTGGTATGCCCATAGGGCCATTGTCAGCTTATGTTCCTAGTCCGTTTGACTTGCTTCCAAGGTTTTCGTCAAGATAGTACATAAAAGATTGTTTGTGCTCTCTGCTTGACCATTAGCCTATGGATAATAAGGTCATGATTTTCGATGGACTACTAAGAATCCAGCAAGTAAATGATCAATCACCTCATTAATAAAATGTGAGCCGATCACTAACTAATTCTAATGGGCAGCCGAATCTCGATATAATTTTCTCATATAAGAATTTTGCTAATGTTCGTTCTGATAATTAAGTCTACGTTCCTCCGGATCCTTCTCTCTCTTCTCTCCCATTGTTAACATCTCTTAGTGTCCCCATTAACAAAAATCAAATGTAACCTTGCCGATGGTTGCCAAAAACAAAGTGAGCAAAAAAAAAGAGGGCTCACACAAATACAAAAATACAATCATTCGCACAAAACCCACCACCCCGTTAAGAATTTCCAATATACCACTAACCTATTCATTCATTAACTCGCTTTCCGGTGGAGGAACAAAGACCATTGAATGTCATTCAACATCAATGGAATCGACAAATCTTGTTCATTCTCCCCACACAAACTCTCTTCAACGCGATCACGCTGATGCAATCGCCATCAGGAAGGGGGCAATGTTAACCCAATTCTAGGGTTAACAAGAGCTACCGCCATTATCTTACATTAAGGAGTCACGGTAGATAAACCAAAGGGTCATACATTCAAGATATGAAGCCATAGTGTTCAAAGCTACAACTTGGACGGACGCCCATAATGGTGTCACGGAGTATTTGTGGGCAATTCCCGCTTTCAAGAGCATGTGGCAGCAAGATAGGATGAATTCGTAAGTGATGTACTTCATGGATATATTATGAGAGCAGTAGCATTAGGCCTCTTATGAGCCTAAAGTGCCCGATCAGCCATAATTTAAGTGAGTGTGAACACTTATGGCCATGTATATAAGTGAATTTCTCTCATAATACAACATACTCTCCCATTGTGCAATTGAGTCTTGCTCTTGCTAATCCTCTTGCTAATCTCTCTCCCTAATGCATGCTAGTGAGAGTGTGAGTGAAGTGAGGGGAGAGTAGGGATGAGGACTCGTAGTGTAACACGGCGGTGTGACAACGCTTTACAAGAGGCGGTGGAATTGCTTCTCAAGGAGTTATAGAGCTTGGAGACCTCAAGGGTTACGAGCTTAACCATTGGAAAGATCCTCATCACGACAGTTGTGGTTCACAGGGTAATCTCTTTTTAGATGTGTTTCAAGGAGGGTTAGGGTGAGCCATAACATTTTTGGCGCCGCTGCCGGCGGGGAGCTAATGGATCCCTACAAGCAATAGTCTTGCAAAAGGAGCCAATGGACAAAACATTGAAGTTTCAGGTTACTTTAGATACACTACTCAAACAATCGATGACGATATGGAATTTACATTCTATGTTACCTTATATTCCCTTGAGTATGATGTCATCTTGGTGGAACTTGGATAAGTTAATTATTGTATTCAATAGATGAATCCATGCAAACCATCACCTTGAACACTCCTGCAAGCAATGCTATTACGAGAGGAAGAAACCTTGGAGGAGTTAGAACTTCCAACATATCTTACTGAAAAGATCCCTAGGATTCTGGTTGGATTGGAAATTGCGAATAAAATCACCACAGCTCAAGCACATCTTTATCCAACATAAGAACACAATCTCATGACCTTGAGCTATGGGATTTGTTAGGTCAACCAACACTCACGGCATATCTTGAAAGAATACACTTTACACAAGACTTGAACATGCCATGTTTGAAGGTACTTTGAACATACAATGTATATTGAAACTAACCCCCTCACTTGCAAGTTTTTTGTGGGGTCAAGTATGTGTTGGAAGCAGATTTGATCTTGGGGCATAAATGGATTGTTGCTACCCACACTGTGCTATAGAGTCATCATGATTTGATCTTGGGACATAAATGGATTGTTGCTACCCACACTGTGCTATAGAGTCATCATGATGGTCAATGACAAAAAGTTGATAATACCATATTGCAAGGAAGAGGATCCAACTTTAATGGATATCTATGATGCTGAACGCAAAAGGATACAAGCCTCTTTCACAAAAGCCCCTCTACACAATGACCTACCATTTGCGTCAACGAGTGACTCCAATAACGCATCTACTCCTTCAACCCCATCCTCACCTACGAAGTTTGATGCCAAAACCTCGCAATCAGCACCTATTCTTGAAGAAGTTCCCAGAGCCAAACCATCTATCTCTAACAAGGAAATCAAAGGAAAGACTCCAGAGCCTATGCATCTTCATCGAGAAACCTCTCACCAAAGGAGACAACCACATGCTAAAAGTCCTCGTCTCATCGATAGCCACTCCACAAGAGACTCTAACCTCATCATCATCAACAATTCCCATGAGTCTCAAACTTGCAGCCTTAACACCAACCAAAGTCAAGGAGGGCCCCAAACCTTCCACGTCAACCCAAAAGAAAACTCCACCAAGACTACCACAATCACAATACCTTAATAGTATCAAAATATGGGTGGAGAAGTAGCTACTTGTAGCTCAAGGCTACTATGAAGGTGTCAATCAAATTTGGGTACAACAATCAAAACCTCTTCCTCAACACACCACTCGAAGGCCAAGGAAGAAGAAGAGTACTCCACAACACCGTCCACAAAAGCCTATGCGAGTTCCTCAAAGAACTCCACCAATACAAGTGTGGGTACCAAAAACAATGCTGCACGCACAAGGGCACTACCAAAGAAATACCAAAGCTTGGGTCCCCAAGCGCATCACAAAGTCCCCTAAGCTTGCACAAAGAAGAAAGCCTCAACACCAAGCACATCGGCCACCAATTTACAGTGTTTATCAAAGATGAGTGCATGTGCACGTGCTTCAACACCAAGGATACTATGATGGTAATTCCATCATATGGTTGCCAAAATCGAACAATGTAAAGAAAACCTCACCACCGACTTGAACCCCAACAAAACTTCACCTAAAGTTTGACAAGAATGGAGGCCCAAGCACAAGGACAAGCAAATCACTCAACAACTCTTGTGCATTTAGCAGCAACACAAGAGCTTGTGTGTTCAACCAAACAATCAGCAGTCTTCCCTACTGCCTCGACATCTGAGTAAAAAATTCTAGAATTAATACTCACATCTACAACAGAGACTTATGAGCGCATCAAGGACAAAATAATAATGCTCTTGTCACCCCTCTGGATGTGAGAAGAAGCGGTTGCTTTGCAAGTCAAGACCTAGATGACCCATTAAAAAAAACGTGGGGATCAAAACCTGCAACTTCATCGAATCAAGCCATCTCACGAAATAACCCTTCACAGCCAAAAAAACTTGCAATCTCATGAGTTCATGTTTCTCACAAATTATAGTCTCATGGCTTAAGAACCTACACTTGCACGATTTAAGCCTTGTTCATATCACGCATTACCACATTCCCAATGATCTTCAATAACCATTATAGATTTTTTAAGCTTATTGCTTACTATTCTTCTAGTGGCTGAATTAATGTAGAGGCAGCTGCTCCATTAGTACATTTCCATACTCATGCACTGGAGAACATTTGCACCACAGCCTCACCATCGACAACTTCCAAGTACATCTCTGGATGGGGGAGCCATGGTGGGCGAAAGCCTAGTCAATGGTGCAACCCATTGCTTGGAATTTTCCTTCAAATTACAAACCTCTCCAAACGGCACCACCATCTTCATAAGTCAACGATCTTCAATCCTCAATGAAGATACCTATATTAGCCTTGCAAGTCGACGTAATTCTTTTAATCCTCACCAACAAGTGGCTACTTCAACACAGAGTAGTTCAATAAGAGTCTATATGACTCAATTCTTTTACTTCATGTAAATCTGCTTCATAAGAGCACTTAAATATACATAAAAACATAAACAGCACATGGGCAAAAGAAGACAAGAACATGTCCTTCTCAACAACATTTGACAAGAATCCTACCACAGAAATGGACATCATCAAAGGCCTAATTCTTCAAATGATGAATGTCGCTTCAATGAATCAAATGAGAAACTGAGAATCACCATCTCGTTTTGATGATTAAGTCTACGTTCCTCCAGATCCTTCTCTCTCTTCTCTCCCATTATTAATATCTCTTAGTGTCCCCACTAACAAAAATAAAATGTAACCTTGCCGATGATTGCCAAAAACAAAGTGAGCAAAAAAAAGGGCTCACACAAATATAAAAATGTAATCATTTGCACAAAACCCACCACCCATTAAGAATTACCAATATACCACTAACCTATTCATTCATTAACTCGCTTTTCTTATTTCTTCCGAAGGAACAAAGACCATTGAATGTCATTGAACATCAATGCCATCGACAAAGCTTGTTCATTCTCCCCACACACAACGGTCTTCAATGTGATCACGGCGGATGCGATCGCCCCCATCAAGAAGGGGGGAATGTTAACCCAATTCTTGTTAAATTTGCAGCAATGTGATGAGTTATGGTGGATCAAATGCTAGAATCAACATCATTAACAAAGAGATTAGATGATAATTAAGATGTGATTAGTGAGTAATTAATTGATAGCTTAATGTAGGCATGGATAATCAAAAACCAGCAAATTTTCATTAGGCCAATGCCTCAATTTATAGAGTTTACATCCAAGCATCTAATCCCACTGATTTCTCCTTGATTCACTCCACCTCTTTTGCTTGATTCTCTCCACCTCTTCACAGAATATCTCCACACCTCCTAAATCTCCTCATGCTACCCTTTATTCTCTCCCAATAGATACTTCTCACCTTTTCATTCTCTCACATTTATTGATTCTCTTTTACAGCCTCTTGTGCCAAGGGCTTGTTCCCACACACACTCAATTTACTTGTATATTTCAACAATTCTAGGGTTAACAAGAGCTACCGCCACGGTAGATACACTAAAGGGTCATACATTCAAGGTATGAAGCCATAGTGTCCAAAGCTACAACTTGGACGGACGCCCGTAATGGTGTCACGGAGTATTTATGGCAATTCCCACTTCAAGAGTGTGTGGCAGTAAGATAGGATAAAGTCCTAATAAGTGATGTACTTCATGGATATATTATGAGAGTAGTCATTGTAATATGAGCCTAAAGTGCCCGGTCGGCCACAGTTTAAGTGAGTGTGAACACTTATGGCCATGTATATAAGTGAATTTCTCTCATAATACAACCTCTCCCATTGTGCAATTGAGTCTTTCTCTCATAATACAACCTCTCCCATTGTGCAATTGAGTATTTCTCTTAATCATCTCTCTCCCTAATGCATGATAGTGAGTGTGTGTGAGTGAAGTGAGGTGAGAGGAGGGACGAGGACCTGTAGTGTAATGCGATGGTGTGACAATGCTCACGGGAGGCATGGTGGAATCGCTTCTCAAGGAGTTATAGAGCTTGGAGACCTCAAGGGTTACGAGCTCGACCATTGAAAAGATCCTTACACGACAGTTGTGGTTCACCAGGTAATCTTTTTTTGGATGTGTTTCAAGGAGGATTAGGGTGAGCCATAACAACCCCATTGTGGTAATGGACTTCCTACGCCAACCCGACTCATATGACATAATATTGGGGAGACCCTTCATGAGGGAATCCAAATTGGTGCATGATTAGGCATTAGATCACATGTATGTGCGTAGGGATTCGTAAATTTTAAAGATAGATCTGAGAACATGGAAAGAAAAACGCATGGAAGGGCAATTGTTTGGTAATGATTCGGTCACAACGGAGTGGACCACATCTGTACAAATGTGCCAACCCACCGTGAAAAATTCCAAGGAAGAAGAGGAAACGGAAATGTATGCATCACTTCCTCCTCCAAACTACTTCAATGAAAACTGGATGCATGTGCTAGCTACCATAGATGTGATGCAACCCAGGGGGACCTAGTATGTGGAATCTAGAACTGTCCCTACGACCTCTATCTATATGGTTAATTGGCAAACCATTGATGAAGAATCAGAAGAGGAGACTTCTAGCATATAAGGGACTGTAACACAAGGCCGCACCAATGCTCAATGCCTCAAAAGATGGCAAAAACAGAAATGATATATTGCTCGACGAAATGCCCTATTACGAATAAAACCCACGGATGCCCAGTGTCTGAGATACCTTGAGGCCACTAAGGTACATGATGACTTTTTCAAGGATTGGGGTGAGGAATTGAGCAAGATATCATTGGAGGGAAAACACAAGGAGAAAGTCACCCTTCAAGAGCCAGAAACACCTAAGCTTACGAAAGCTAGACTTCGAAAACAGAATAAAGCTTTGGCAGAAGCTGAACGTGAGGCTAGAAAGGTCATGGCTAAAACAAAAAGTGAAAATGAGGATAAACCAGACTTGCTCTCAGTACCCAACCTCTTCAAAACCTACACTGTTGTGATGAACGAAAAGTGGTTCGACTAAAAGCAACAAGGGTTAAGGAGGATGGGCTATCCACATCATACGATGGCTTGGTGGAAGTTAAGGAAGTTGATATTACAGGACTAGGGGAGGAAGCCAGACCCGTAAGCTCATTGCCCTCCTTAAGGAATTTAAGGATTGTTTCACCTAGAATTACAAGGAGATGAAGGGTGTACCACCTGAGGTAGTGCAGCATACGATTCCAATCATGGAAGGATCAATACCAATGAGGCAGATACCATACCAGATGAGTCCTAAGTATGCGGCAATTGTAAAGGAGGAAATAGACAAGCTCATTGATTTTGCTGCAGATTTCATCTATGAGATAGAACACACGGATTGGTTGTCATGAATCTCATAATAGTGCCAAAAAAGAATGAAAAACTTAGGGTATGTGTCGATCTTAAAAAGGTCAACGCAGCTACTAGGAAAGATCATTACATTACCCTATATTACAGAACATGTTTTGGAGAGAGTGGATGGTGAAAAAGCTTACAGCTTCTTGGATGGGTTTTTAGGCTACAATTAGGTGTCAATAGCACTAGAAGACCAGCATAAGACAGCTTTCAATACAATGTTGCATACAAAGTCATGCCCTTTGGTCTCACCAATGCCCTAGCAACATTCCAACAATTGATGTACACAGCCTTCAAAGACTACTTGCAAAAGTGGTTGGAGGTATTCATTGATGATCTGTGTGCACACTCTCGATGGGCGGACCATCTGGCTTGCTTAAGGAAGGTGTTCGAGATATGTTGATTATATCGTATATCCCTAAACCCTTTCAAGTGCCAATTTTGGGTCAAACATGGTGTGATGTTGGGACACATTGTCTCAAAGAACGGTATATCCATAGATGATAGCAAAGTCAAGTTGATATTGGAGCTGCCACCACCCACTAATTACAAAGGTGTGCAAATATTTATGGGCCACGTGGGGTATTACCGCCGCTTCATAATTTTCATGTTGAAATCCCCAAGCCATTGTACAAGCTACTCATTGTCTTTGAATGGACTGAGGAATGCCAAGAAGCATATGATCTACTAAAGAGTAGGCGTTGGCTAGCGCGGTAATTCTACGACCCCCCAATTGGGACCTCATATTTCATGTGCATATTGAAGCATCAAACTTTGCTATTGGATGCATACTAGCCCAGCCTAGTGAGTTCAAATTGGACTATCCAGTCTACTTTGCTATCGTTGATTAAATGACGCATACCACAGAGAGAGAAGGATTGGCCATGGTTTACGCTGTCAAGAAGTATCAACATTACCTATTGGCCAACAAATTCGTATTCTTTGTGGACCATCAAGCCTTATTGTACTTAGTGAATAAGCCTTGCACCATGGGAAGAATCACACGATGGTTGCTATTACTGTTAGAATTTGACTTTACAGTTACGGTAAGAAAAGGGACACAGCATGTGTTAGCCGATCATATGTCAAGAATTCCAAATGGGGAACCAGCAACAACTGGTGTTGAAGATGATCTCACTGATGCTTGTTTGTTCAAAATGGACATGTTACCCGAATGGAGTGAGGAGATATCTAATTATCTAGCTCATGGTTTTCCGTAAGAAAAAACCTTGAACAAAGATAAAATGCAGCAGCTTATTAAGCTTGATGCACCTTATTAATTAATGTGGGAGAACTATATCAGCTAGATAAAGACAATGTCCTAAGCTAGATAAAGACAATGTCCTAAGAAGATGTGTGAGAGAAGATGAGTTCGTCTCACAATATTATATGAAGCTCATTCAGGGATAGTTGGAGGGCATTTTGCTGGTAAGATCACGGCTCGCAAGGTACTTCAAGCAGGATTATGGTGGCCTACGTTGTTCAGAGACGCCATAGAATTTATCAAAAGGTGCGAAGAATGTTAACGATTTGCTATCCCACAACAAAGGGACAAGATTCCACTTACCCCTATTATTGTAAGACAACCCTTCGAAAAATAGGGAGTAGATTTTGTTGGACCTATTAGTCCAGCGGCACATCCATCACAAGCCCGTTATGTGATCCTGGCCATAGACTATTTCACCAAATGGGCAAAGGCCAGAGCCTCAAAGCGAACTGATGACAAGATGGTGATTCTCAGTTTCTCATTTGATTCATTGAAGCGACATTCATGATTTGAAGAATTTGGCCTTTGATGATGTCCCTTTATGTGGCATGATTCTTGTCAAATGTTGTTGAGAAGGACTTGTTCCTGTCTTCTTCCTGCCCATGTGCTGTTTATGTTTTTATGTCTATTTAAGTGCTCTTATGAAGGAGATTTACATGAAGTAAAAGAATTGAGTCATATAGACTCTTATTGAACTACTATGTGTTGAAGTAGCCACTTGGTGAGGATTGAAAGAATTACATCGACTTGCGAGGCTAATATAGGTATCTTCACTAAGGGTTAAAGATCATTGACTTGTGAAGATGGTGGAGTCGTTTGGAGAGGTTTGTAATTTGAAGGAAAATTCCAAGCGATGGGTTGTACCATTGACCAAGCTTTCGCCACCATGGCTCCCCCCATCCAGAGATGTACTTGGAAGTTGTCGATGGTGAGGCTGTGGTGCAAATATTCTACAGTGCATGAGTATGGAAATGTACTCATGGAACAGCTGCCTCTACATTAATTCAGCCAGAATAATAGTAAGCAATAAGCGTAAAAAATCTATAATGGTTATTGAAGATCGTTGGGAATGTGGTAATACGTGATATGGCTTAATCCGTGAACGAGGCTTAAATTGTGCAAGTGTAGGTAATTCGTCAGAAACTTGAACTTGTGAGATTGCAGGTTTTTTGGCTGTGAAGAGTTATTTCATGAGATGGCCGAATTCAGTGAAGTTACAGGTTTTGACCTCGAGGTTTTTTTTAATTTAAATGGGTCATCTATGTCATGACTTGCAAGCAACCACTTCTTATGCACTTATTTCTCACATCTAGAGAGGTGACAAGAGCATTGTTATTTTGTCCTTGATGCGCTCATAAATCTCCGTGCTGATGTGGGTATTGATTCTGGAATTTGTTGCTCAGATGTTGTCGAGGCAGTAGGGAAGACTGCTAATTATTTGGTTGAACACACAAGCTCTTGTGTTGTTGTGCTGAATGCACGAGAATTTTTGAGTGATTTGCTTGTCATTGCTTGGGCCTCCATTCTTGTCAAACTTTAGGTAAAGTTATTGGGGTTGAAGTCGGTGGTGAGGTTTTCTTTACATTGTTTGTTTTTGGCAACCATATGATGGAATTACCATCATTGTATCCTTGGTATTGAAGCACGTGCACATGCACTCATCTTTGATGAACACTGTAAATTGGTGGCCGATGTGCTTGGTGTTGAGGCTTTCTTCTTTGTGCAAGCTTAGGGGACTTTGTGATACGCTTGGGGACCCAAGCTTTGGTATTTCTTTGGTAGTACCCTTGTGTGTGCAGCATTGTTTTTAGTATCCACACTTGTTGCATTGGTGGAGTTCTTTGAGGAACTTGCATAGGCTTTTGTGGACGGTGTTGTGGAGTACTCTTCTTCTTCCTTGGCCTCCGAGTGCTGTGTTGAGGAAGAGGTTTTGACTGTCGAGGCACCCAAATTTGATTGGCACCTTCATAGTAGCCTTGAGCTACAAGTAGCTACTTCTCCACCAACATTTTGATACTATTAAGATATCGTGATTGTGGTAGTCTTGGTGAAGTTTTCTTTTGGATTGATGTGGAAGGTTTGGGGATCTCCTTGACTTTGGTTGGCGCTGAGGCTACAAGTTTGAGACTCATGGGAACTGTTGATGATGACAAGGTTAGAGTCTCTTGTGGAGTGACTGTTGAACGAGGCCTTTCAGCATGTGGTTGTCTCCTTTGGTGAGGTTTCTTGATGAAGATGCATATACTCCGGGGTCTTTTCTTTGAGTTCCTTGTTAGAGATAGATGGTCCCAGCTATGGGAACTTCTTCAAGAATAGCTGCTGATTGCGAGGTTTTGGCATCGAGCTTCATAGGTGAGGATGGGGTTAAAGGAGTAGATGCTTTATCGGAGTCAGTCGTTGACGTAGATGGTAGGTCATTGTATAGAGGGGCTTTTGTGGAAGAAGCTTGTATCCTTTTGCATTCAACATCATAGAAATCCATTAAAGTTGGATCCTCATCCTCGCAATATGGTATTGTCAACTTTTTGTCATTCACCATCATGATGACTCTATCGCTAGCAAAGCACGATGGTGCTTTGGTAGCAATAGTCCATTTATGCCCCAAGATCAAATCTAATTCCAACACATACTGAACCACAAAAAACTTGCAAGTAAGGGGGTTAGTTTCAATATACATTGTATGTTTTGTATGTTCAAAATACCCCAAACATGGCATGTTCAAGTCTCATGTAAAGGTAATCCTTTCAGGATGTGCCATGAGTGTTGGTTGACCTAACAATTCCCATAGCTCGAGGGTCGTGAGATTGTGTTCTCCTGTTGGATAAAGCTGTGCTTAAGCTATGGTGATTTTATTTGCAATTTCCAATCCAATCAGAATCCTAGGAATCTTTTAAGTAAGATATGTTAGAAGTTGCAGCTCCTGCAAGGTTTCTTCCTCCCATAGCAATTTTACATTGCTTGCAGGAGTGTTCAAGGTGACTGTTTGCATGGATTCATCTAGTGAATGCAACGATTCACCTACCCAAGTTTTGCCAAGGATGACATCATATGCAAGGGAATCTAGGGTAACATGGAATGTAAATTCCATATCGCCACCATCGATTGTTTGAGTAGTGTATCTAAAGTAGCCTGGAACTTCAATGTTTTGTCCATTAGCTCCTTTTGCAAGACTGTTGCTTGTAGGGATGAGTTTAGGTTGTCTCCCAATGACACCCAAGTGTGTATTGTTCACGATGTTATGACTAGCCCGAGGGCTAATCAATGTGCATTTGTACTTAACATCATTACCTGCAAGGAAATCCAACCATACCATGATAGAATCTTCCAAAGGAACCATGGGTGTTTTGGTTATTGTTTCAGCTTTAGATCCCGTTTCTGTTTCATACTCCCATTCACTTTCATCCTCATTTTGGCTTTCACCTTTTTCAAGAGTACCCAATGCGTACACTGGCACACTTGGCCCTCTTACAATTCTTAATGCGGTATGTTTGGAAACTTGTGAATCCTCACATTCTTGTTTTATGGATTTCTTTCTGTCTTGGTATAACTCAGGTTGAGCCTTTAAAGGTGCAAGTGCTGATGTGATGTTGGCTTTATCATCATGAGAGAAGAGCATTCCTTTGAATGAGGTTTTGAGAGACTATTTTAATCTTGTAAGGGAATTATCAAATTCCTCACGTGCTTTCTCAAGCGTAAAGTTTGTACAATCTGTCTCAAATGACTCTTTTGTAGAGAGTATGTCTTCCTCTTAAAAGGGGAAGCGATACTCCTATGGGCTTTGTATTTTGGTTACTGTTTTAGGATTGGCATTATAAGGCTCAATCACAACCGATGACCCTATAAGACATTCAACCAAGCTAAGCATGCTGTCCTGAGCTTGTTTTTTGCGTTCCGCATATGTCATGTGATCATTATTATCCATTTGGGGTGGTTGGGTGGGTTCTAGTTTCTTGATTAGTCTATGTGGTGCATTGAGCGAAGAGTAAGAACTTGTTTCATCCTCACTTAGTGATGTACTAGAACTTGTTTCATTTTCTGACTTTCTTTGGGTTGTTAGTTTTTCATTATGTTTACCTATGCGACGAGATTAAATTTTCTTTTGGGCTTTTGTATCCTGTGTTGCACATATGGGTGTTGAGGTCTATGTGGTGGTCTTTGAGGTGGATGCTTCTGTATCATGTATAGCATTGGCTCTTTTGGGATTATGTTCCCTTTTGGGTTTATGACCTTCATAGGCTCCTTTTCCCTGTCCTTTAATTCAACCTTGGTTTTGATAGTTTGTTGTCCCTTATTTTTCTTGGGTTTAAAAGGTTTTTCTTTTTCATTTGGGTTCTGCTTTAAAGCATGTTCTTCTACCCAAGTTGAGGTATTGTCTTTTGCGTTCCTTTTGACTGTTTCTCATGCCTTGGCTTGTAAACGTGTAAGCACATTCAAGGGCACTGTGGACAATTACCTGTTTTGTACACTTGAGATGTTAAGAGTTGTATTTTGTGAGACAACTTGCATCATTGAAGCAACTCGTCTTGGGCAATCTTGGAATATGTGATCAATGCCACATCGTTCACACATTGGTCGCAAGGTGTCAGTGACTATGGGCATGGAAGTATTCCAAATTGTGCAGTCTGCCACCTTGTGAGGTCCACCAGAATAGAAACACTGAAGTGTTCGATTAACTGCCTCCTAAGCAATTTCTACCCTTTGGATTGTTTTTGTTTAGTGCACAGGAGATGGAGGTTTTGAGTCCATTGTGGATGAAGCGGGACACTTTTTAGTATCATGGTCAAAGGTTTTACAATATATGCAGTATAGAAGATCAGGTGCCTTGTATGCACAATGAGGATTAGGATGATCGTAGTGATTACACTCAACACAAGGCATTTCGTTCCTCACTTTTAAAGGTATTAAGGATGTCTAGTTTTGAAGGTTTTCATCCTCTCTTAGAGATGTTGGCTGTAAGGTTTTTAAGCAAGGCTACATAAAATTCTGGGAATGTTAATTCTGAGAGATCGATCTTTCTTTTACCATTGCTTCACTTGGTTTAGATGAGGAACACCTCGTAGCATGATCATCTTCTAGCATGTTGTCATCTAAAAGTATTGCTTCTTTACAACATTGATCGAATGTTTCGAGATTGGATACAATGATCAAGTTGTGTAAGCTGTTATTCTTCAAGTCCATCATGAAACATCTATTCAATTGAATATCGTTTAATTTTTCCCATGACTCATAACATGAGTCCAAGAGTTTTATCCTAAGGATAAAATCTCTAATGGATTCATTTGGTTGACGCTCAATTGAATAGAGTTCTGTTACTGCACTCCACTGATCACCTTGTTTGGAAAAGCCATGTATAAAGGCTGATTTCAAGGCTTTGAAGTTGGCCTTGATCGCTAGCATCAATGTGATGAACCATCGACTAGCTTTTCGCTCTAATGCATGTACCTTAGTGGGGCAGTTGGGATTTCCAAAGGCTTCACATCTTTGTTCAAACATTTGAATGAATTGAAAAGGGTCTGTTGTTCCGTCATATTTGCCTATAAATTTAGAAATTTGTACGGCCGTATTTTTGTATGTCACTGAGGTCGTATGTGAGTGCGCTTGTTGGAAGAGACTCAGTGAGTCCTTGGGCCACCCCCCTTCCTAGACTAGTCAGTATGTCCAAGGTGTGGGCATCCGGGAAAGGGTTGGTACTTGTAGGATTTGCGAGAATGTTAGGTAAGGGACCAAAGCCTCGTGGGATGGAAGTGATAGGGGGTGTAAAACCCGATGGCACGCTTGTTATAGGCATGACCAATGATATTGGGAGGTGAATTTGTGGCATAGATCTTAATGGCTTGAAGATGTCCCATTGGGTTCAGTCCTTGTGTAATCCCTGGCAATCCCTCTATCGTGGGCCATGGTAGAGTGCTTAAATGCTCCTTAATGAGCAGTCAGTTTTTTTTTTTGCTTTTTATATTCTCCCACAGCCCGTTATTACAGCCTTAAGAGGCTTGGCGTACTCTTCGTTGGATCAAACGGGTGTCCATTCGCCCTAATTAGCTTAGGCGCTATACGCATATAAACGACTTTTTAGAGATATTTTTCTAGAAAAAGCGTATGCTAGGAACTTCCCAGATGGAAGAGGAGGTCCTAAAACCTATTTTCCATCACTGTCTCAAGACGAAAAAAATTCTGAGAATTTTTTTCCTGTTTCGTAGCATGTTTTTTAGGGTGTTCCAAAAGGAATTTTGAAAAACTCTGTATGAGGGAGTTGTAGTATTTTTGGACTACTATTACTTTGTTTCTTGACTCATCCGTGATTTTGTCGTTTAGACTCTCAAAAAGTAGCCCAAATATGGTTCATCGTCATTGTCATGCTGTTTTTATGATTTTCGTGGTTTTTGGGCTGTTTTTTTGCCTCGATTTTCAGGTCAAATTTTGAGGCTGCTGGTCGAAGGCCAAAATACTCGATTTTGACTTTGGACGCCAAAATACTCAATTTTGACTTCGGACGGCCAAGTCCAAAGTCGAAGAGCTCGATGTCAGCTTTCCGATGAGCCCTAAAGCGCCTTTATCAGATATACGATTTAGGAGATATGGGCCTCCAAACAGGGTTTTTTTCCTTTTCCGACGGACCCATTGATGGACTTCACGAATTTTATAAATTTTGAATTTTTTTTTTGGGCGCGTGAACTCTAGTTCTGTGAAATTGCAGAAAATGGTTCACGCCGTGAACCGCACTTCACGGAATATTAAATTTGAAATTTTTTTTTAGCGCGTGAACTCTAGTTCCGTGAAATTGCAGAAAATGGTTCACACCGTGAAACCGGACTTCACAGAATATTAAATTCGATTTTTTTTCTCATTAGTCAAAATGTCTTATATACAAGACTCATATTTATAAGCCCAAGTACTGTCCGGAGGACCAAAATCTAGTCTAGGCTAATTTCATAGTTTAAGTATATACTACCAACATTATAAAAGTTGTAAGATTGGTTTTGACTATTTTCTAGCATTACATAGGTCATCTTCCATAATCATTTACATGCAATGTTTTGTGCGGTATAAAGAGTATGGCTCAAAAAGTGTTTCCTGCGTGTATGGAGTAATGTTAACCAATGTGGTTAACATACCCCCTCCCTAATCATGGTTCTATCCTCGAAATTGGAAGTGAAGCACAATGGGAGTTAGTGGTAGCTTGGTCAATGTCGAGGGAATCTAGTGGGTTATCTTGCTAGGTGAAAGGATGATCGGGGGAAACATTTGTTCATGCTCCCTTGATTGGAGGTGCTGGGATTTCTCCTTCTTCCAATCCTACCAAAGATGAGGCTGATGCTTGTGGGGTAAAAGAGTGGCAAATGCAACTTGTGAGGTGGAGGCCTTTGTGAGTCTATTTAGGACTTCCCCTAAGTGGGGGAGGTTTGGGAGACAAAGGTGGGCTAGATTGTGAGTGAGAAGCTAGACAAGAACAACTTACAAGCATGGAAGTTCCAGATGACAAATTTTCTCATGGGAAAAGGATATTGGGAGTTTATTCAAGTGATAAAAAGGAGCTCGAGCTTCTGAAAGAAAATCCCACTCCACAACAGGTACATGTCTTTAAGGCATAAGAGGGCCAAAAAGGTAATGCATCGGTTCTCTATTAGTGGGTCTGATTCTATGATTGGGCATATATAGAATGCATGACACCCAAAGATGCATGGGATAATACCATGGTTAAGCTATATAGCTTAAGTACTAAGGCTAGCAAGATGCAGTTATGCAAGAGTTGTATAATGTGCAAAGGAATAAGTTGTGCATCAATGATTTCTCATTGAAGATTAAAGGGATTACAGATGTCATCACCTCCACTAGAGCACTAGTTGGTGTTGATGACTTGTTACTAAATGTGCTTGAAAAAGATTATAAGCAGTTTCATACATCTATCCAAACTTAAGAAAATTTTGCAAACTTCCAGGACCTTATAGCTCTTCTAAAGTGAGGAGACAAACGTTGGGAGTAAATCGTCTTCTGATAATATGCAAGAGCAAGCTACTTCTACTCTAACCACATGTAGAGGCAAATGTTCATCTAGAGAGACCGAGATGCAAGCCGATATGAAAACAAGAATCATGGACAACAACAATAAGATGACATGTGTAAGAGGCCACTATAGAGGTAGGGGGAGCCAAAGAGTCCGAGGTGGATGGTAAAGAAATTAGAGTAAAAATAGTATAAAGTACTATTATCATGGAAAACCAAGACATATAGCAAAGGACTATTATAAAGAAGTAGAATGAGATAAAAAGTGGGAAGTTACAAACAAGGAAACTATGCATCTTCAAGTAAATAAACAAGGAAACTATGCATCTTCAAAGTAAACAAACTGAAGATAGAAGTGAGCAGCTATTTGTGATACATCATATGCTTAGTTCCACGACTACAAATGCATCATCAAATTCAAGTGATGTATGGTATGTTGACTATGGTACATCTAACTATATGACCAACCAAGGTGAGTGGTTCAGAGAACTGACGGATTAGGTTGTGTAGAAACTAGTGATGATGATGCATCACACGCTATTGCGTATGTTGGTAAATTTCATGTGTCTATGATGCAGGTAATATGAAAAAATAAAGTATTTTGCTGATGTGCTTCATATGTAGAACATAACAAAGAACCTATTTTCTGTTGGTAAAATGATTGAGGAGGTTCTATAAGTGAGGTTTAACCCTCATGGATATTATGTGGAAGATTTGAATAACTAGTGCTGCCTGGTTGTAAAAGAAAATAGAGTTGGCATAATGTTTTCATTGGATGTAAGCATGTCTAAATTGAAGGCTACAATGTTTGTAGACCTTAATATCTAGCACAAACACATTGGAAATATCAATATTCAACGATTGAAAAATATGCAGGCCTAAAGATTGTGATAGGTTTGCCAAAGTTCAAAGTGGATGCAATGTACAGAGTACGTGAAGCATGCCAATTGGGCAAGCAAGCTAAGCATGCATTTTGTATGATAAGCATGTAAGTCAAATATCTTTAGATGTGGTGCATTCTGATGTTTGGAGACCAACAAAGATGACGTTAACAATCAAAGGATTCCATTATTATGTATAATTGATGACCACACTAGGAAGTGTGGGTGTATTTCTCATGAAAGAGAAAAGTGAAGTATTTACTCACATTTAGAGCTTGAACTCTATGGTAGAGAAAGATAAAGGCATGCACATAAAAACGTAGGTGAGATTTTATAGAATGCTACTATGTACACTTTGGTAGTGGGCAGCTTGATCTACATGACGATCACCAAGCTAGACGTGAACTGCATAGTTGGATTGGAGAGCCAATTTATGTAGGTTCCTCGAAAGCCGCATTTAGATAGTGTGAGGGGCACACTATGCTATAAGAGGTCCACGGTGGATTATGGCCTCTTCTATGAGGTTGGTACATAGTTGCAGGTGTACATTGATGCAGATTGGGATGACAGCATCTTGGACATAAGGTCTACTAGTGGGTTCATGTTTTTATTTGGAGCGATGCTATTACATGGAGTAGTAAGAAGCAGCCTGACAGTTACCTTGTCGAGTACGGAGGCAGAGTACAGGGGTGCTATGATGGCAACATGTGAGGTAGCTTGGTTACGTAAGCTACTTGGAGATTTGGGGCTGCATGCGGCTAGACAAGTTATTATCTATCTATGACAATCTTAGGAGCATACAGTTGGCCCATGAACCCAATGTTTCATACGCAGACCAAACACATAGAGGTCCATTATCACTTCATCATAGAGAAGGTCTTGGAAGGAGATGTTGATCCCATGTATATTAGCACAAAGGAGCAGGTAGTAGCTGCCATTTTCAACAAAGCCTTGGGAGCAAAGAAGCTTTACAGATTCCGCACTATGCTTGGAGTCTTGGAGATTGAGGGGTAGTATTAAGATGTCAAGCTTAACACAAGCTAACACTCATAATGTGCTTGGGTTACCATTCCACTTTTATACCACTAGTGTGTTTGGTAGCTGACATGATCAATGATTCTAGAGCTAGTGGACTACACCTACCCAACCGAGTTATGGCATACTTATCTTGCCAGCTTACCTACTTAGTGTGTTCACATTGTGGACCACTTGTATATAGTACTCTAGTACTTATGTTGGTTTTCACTTATCTTTTGTAGATCTCTTTTGAGAGCAACGAGAAGAAGAAGAAGATTTCAGCCTTCCATCTTTGTGTGCATCTTATTCATTGTTGTGTGTGTGTGTGTGTGTGTGTGTGTGTGTATGCGCTTTCAAGCTCTCTCTCCTCCCCCAATCTTTTCACAAAGACTCAGTATAGTACTGCTATGGCGACATGTGAGGTAGCTTGGTTATAGAAGCTACTTGCAAATATGGGTGAGTCCATGGATAGGGCAATTATCATTCATTATGACAACATGAGTAGTATATAGTTGGCCAGTAACCCAGTGTATCTTGCTAGGACAAAGCATATTGAGGTGCATTATCATTTTGTGAGGGAGAAGATTTGTGAGATCCCTGTTCCCACCGAGCAACGGATTCGGGGTACTGGCAGCGGAAGTAGCGCTTCTCGCGCGGGACAGGGGTCCCACACTCGGGGCCTCGCCCACCACGGATATCCGGATAAGAGACTAATCCGTCGGTTATTCCAAAACCGAACCCGGAAAAAACTTTCTTAACCGGAAGCACGGGCGATTCCACCAGGATAACTTTTTACTCTAACGTAGACAAGATCATTTCTGATCGAGATGATCCAATTACATCTATAAGATACTTAGTCAGTTCAAGGAAGAAACTTGCACTTGGATCATTGGGATCAACGCTTTTTTCCCCATTCAAGAGGCACAGCCGTTGATTCCTATCCATAGAACAGTTACTGTCCGGGATTTTTTTTTTCTATCGTAAAAACAAAAGTTTGAGTCTCGATTTACGGATCCATCAGTCCAGCCTAACCCCATCCGATCCCATGGGTTAGCCAACCGCCCAACCACTGTAGTGATGGGATCCAATTTGGAATTTGGTTAGGTTTTGTCCCGGGTACCAAGGAAAAGAGTTCCAAGGCCCCCTAGCCGGAATTTCATGCAAACATAAAACTAGCCACACCACTTACACACCCAATATGAAAATTGCCTTTTTCTTAGCATCAGCTAACTTTAAAACAATCCTATAATGAAACCATAGTACCACTGATCACAATCTCCCAATTTATCCAGTTGATTCATAATTTCCCATCATTCCTTCATCAAAGTATCTATGGCATCATTGGCAACTAGAACGCTCACCACCTGTCCACACAGGGGCCGTTTCAATAGTTCCTAGCCCATAATACTCAACAATATAATCACTTATCAAGATGGACTCTCGTTGAAGATCAGCAAGATCAACCAACAGATCCATATAAAAGAGCCATGGACTCATCCGTTGAGGACCAGCAAGGTCAGTCAACCAGATCCATGCCCGGTTCCAGAAAACAACTCTTACTCCTTGTTCCAATATCTTCCTCGACGCACGCGTGGGTATCCTAGGCGACCCAGAGCCCGAGCACCGTATGGTCAGCACCCTCTAGGATCCTTCGCAGGTGACCTAGCGCTTCACTCATAGGCCGCTTCCTTGGTCCCTCATCCACCGTACCGGAAGCTCACCATTTTAATCGAACCGAGGCTGGTCAAGACCTCGGCCGACCTTGCTACGTGAGACGTCCTCCATTGACTCTCCGTCAGCAGTTGCAACTTTATCAGTTAGGTCTCCACGACCTTAATCACAAGACGGTCAAAATGCTTTCCCAGCATTCTTGACATAAAACAGCCATTTACAAACAGCATTTATAAACAGTTTACAAATACAATTTCTATGTTAACTCTCATTTTTCCACATTATCCCTCATACAATCCACATTACTTATTCCACATTTCATTTATATGTGTACTCATCCAATCACATCATTTTCCATCTCTTCACTTCAGATTCCTTGACGTCACATATCATATATTCACATCCATATCCACATCCATACATCCACATCCACATTCACATCCATACATCCACATCTACATGCTTATCTCCATTTTCACATCCTCATTTATACATCCACATCCCATATCCACATTCATACATACACATCCATATCCACATCCATATCCGCATTCATACATACACATCCATATCCACATCCACATGCATACATTCATTATCACGTTCTCATTCATACATCCACATCCACATACATACATACATCCACATCCACATTCCCATTCACATCTATACATCCATATATCTACATGCACATTCACATCCATACATCCACATCTATATCCTCATTCACATCCATACATCCACATTCATGTATCTACATCTACATGCATACATCCATACATACACATCCACATTTACATCCATGCATCCACATCCACATCCTCATTCACATCCATACATCCACATTCATACATCCTCATCCACATCCACATTCACATCCATACATCCACATCTACATGCTTATCTCCTTTTTCACATCCTCATTTATACATCCACATCCCATATCCACATTCATACATATACATCCATATCCACATCCACATGCATACATACATCCACATCCACATTCTCATTCACATATATACATCCATATCTACATGCACATTCACATCCATACATCCACATCTATATCCTCATTCACATCCATACATACATATCTACATTTACATCCATGCATCCACACCTACATCCTCATTCACATCCATACATCCACATTCATACATCCATACATCCACATTCATACATCCACATCTACATCCACATTCACATCCATACATCCACATCTACATGCTTATCTCCATTTTCACATCCTCATTTATACATCCACATCCCATATCCACATTCATACATACACATCCATATCCATATCCACATGCATCTTATCATATCTTATCACTTCCCATATCTTTTATGCATACCTCTATGCATGAAATTCAATTTTGCTAAAAGTAACACTTTTATAATAAAATATTCAACTTTTATGCATACCTCTATGCATGAAATCCAATATGATAAAAGTAACACTTTTGATATTAAAAAAATTATCCTTTATGCATACTTCTATGCATGAAAATTAAAATGATAAAAGTAACACTTTTGATATAAAAATTTTCCTTTATGCATACTTCTATGCATGAAAATTAAAAATGATAAAAGTAACACTTTTGCATGAAAATTAAAAATGATAAAAGTAACACTTTTGATATAAAAAATTTTCCTTTATGCATACTTCTATGTATGAAAATTAAAAATGATAAAAGTAACACTTTTAATATAAAAAATTTATCCTTTATGCATACTTCTATGCATGAAAATTAAAAATGATAAAAGTAACACTTTTGATATAAAAAATTTTCCTTTATGCATACTTCTATGTATGAAAATTAAAAATGATAAAATTAACACTTTTAATATAAAAAAATTATCCTTTATGCATGATATTAAAATTTAATTTCTCCATGATTATAATGAAATTCTTTCAATTAATCTAGGATGATAATTCCTAGAATATGGTAGGAAGTCCTCTTTTTATGCTTTGAATGAAATTATTTTATGCATAATTTTTATAAAAATTTTGCCATAGCTCCGCTGCTATGACTGATAAATCTCAATTTTTTCTAAGGGATAAAGCTTATCATTAAGAAAATAATTAAAATTATCTCTAATTGGATTATTAATCTATAATGGATTGAATCATCAATATGCATAAACTAAAAGCATAGAAAAAAGGCATTAATTTGGCCTCAAGCATAGCTTAATCTTGGATTAAGGAAAAGCTTTATGAAAAGCTTCATGTGGATTGAGAATGGGTCATGAGTATGACCATTTCTTGAGTGAGAGAGAGAAATTACATAAAAACCATTAGAATTTAAACATAAATAAAAATTAACTTCAATAGCATTTATTAAATTATGTAACTCTTCACTACTATTCACCAATTAACTTTAATAGCATTTAAAAAAATCATACCAATTAAGCTTCTCAAGCTTGAGAGGGGTTGAGAAGAGAGAAACATTGAGAAATTATAGAAAGATCAATATTCACTAATTACCTTACAAATTGCTTGATTCTTTGTTCACGGTGGAGGCCCCCAACCAATCAATTGGTTAAGTATGTTGATGGAGCCACTAATGAGGATTGAAGAAAGAGGGAAGCTCCAAAAACTAGTGAATTATTAAATGAATTCACAGTTCTTGGCTTAGGTGGAGTAGAGTAACGATGCATAAACACTATATATTTTTCAACAAGGGGGAGGCTTCTATTTATAGGAAAAATTGAGCTCCTAACCAAACAAACTGATTCTAGAATTTTCCAAATCAGTTTGGTCAATTTTTGACCATTTTTAGGTCAGTTAAGCTAACTTTTTGGAACTAGACTTGAATGAGGAGAGAGGAGAGATGAAATATCTCAATTTTTATGAGTTTAAAACTCATTCAAGCATGTGAAATATGCACCTCCTTTAAAGAACTCCCCTTCCTTACATATGTGTCATAATGGAATCATTTTAATATTGCTCATAGTTTTTTTACTAATAAACCTTGTACATTTTCAACTCTTCACCTCATGTGAGCATTTACTCATTTTTGGGTATTTTCTTTTTACAAGTTGGATTTATCTCCTCCCTACACATGGATTGATGCTATTGGTCCATAGGAACCTTAATTGGACCATAGTCTAAAGATTTCTGAAAATCTAGACCCTTAGGCTAAGGTTCTTTATACCTATTTTCAATTAATTCCAATTGCACATTGGAAAATTCTTTTTGAATTTCTGTTTCAGGGGAACTCATCTGAATTAGAAGAGATATTTTTCTATCCAAAAATATTCAAAATCTGAATATTCTCTCTCTAGAATATTTTTCTCTCTCTAGGCTAAAACAGATAGAAACAAGGTCTTTATATTTCTGAAGAGGGATTGATTACAGGGAAAGATACTAGACATCAAAAAGGGGGTGGGGGAGGAATCTTACATTCTACCCCACTTAAAAAACGCGAGATGTCCTCATCTCGCAACTTGGAATAATTTCGCAAGATGCACGAATATGAGACTTAGAGAAAAATTTTAATCACGATTAACCACCAAGAAAAGTCTTAAAGAGAGCAAGATTCAAAATAAGAACAAGATTTAAACTTTATTCATTCTCGGAACTTATACAGTAAAGATAGAGAAACTCTTTACACTTCCATAAGCCCGTCCATCATATGGTCACAAAAGCAGTCCTCACAAGCTGCACAAGTATAGGGTAACTCATCTATGGGAATGATTCTGCTGGTTATTGCCACACCTATCTCAGTGGTATGAGGTGATCTAACAAAAGGACCTCTGAGAGGCAAGCCAAAAACGGGGTAAAGGCATATCTTCTCATGAGGAAGAAAACATGCCAGTAAGAAGACCCGCTCAGAAAACCCAAGATGCCTTGATCTCATGACGCAGTAGTATCGGGGACCCAAACCCAAAGCTTCAATAACCATGGCCAAGCGGACATTGTTACGAAAGTGCTGCTGACCCCAGAGTGTTACCCTAGTTATGTTTTGATAGGTCCGCCATTTGGTCTGCGCTACAGAAGTTCCTAGGTGAGGAAAAAGTGAGCGCTCATACTGTTCTATAAAGTCTTTCTTCACAGACTCTCTTGCGTCTTGAAGGTGAGAAATCATCAGGGATAAAACTAATTCCTGTTGCCAAGCCATGAAGGAGATTAAGAAAGAAAGGAGATTGATGGGAGTAAGATTACTGTGAGCGACAAGTAAAAGTTACGACTTATATAAAGGAAGGAGCTAGCGTAACTTAGAAGCCAATGGTATCTTGCCACTGAAGTTTTACCGTCTTTCCATGATTTGGGTTTGGCACATATTTCTATGAAATACATTAAGAACTTTGAGATGAGGAGATAAAAGAAGCTCGTAAGCTAAGTCGCTTACTTTCTTTGAATTCAGATAAGGCTCACAATATCTGGGGGATAACTTCTTAAACTCCCCAATAGATAAAGAACTTCTTTTGGGCCGTACTCGAATGAAGACCAAAACCTTGGTATCCAAAACACCGATTTTTACTTCTGAACTCATTGTTCTGAATCCTTAAAACAGGTGGAACTCCTGAGAAGTATTCTAGGGAAAGGGTCTTTCTTTCTTAAACAGAATCGTTCTTTTATTTTAGAGATCAAAAATGGAGATTCTTACTCCTGTATACCTCGAAGGCTGGGGAGGAATCTTACATTCTACCCCACTTAAAAAGTACGAGATGTCCTCATCTCGCCAAGTAGAGGACAACTCTTTTTCTTAAGATCTAATTTATTCTAGGGTTCCTTATATTCTGGTCAACCCAACAGAATACGGGGATAAATATCCCTTATATAGAACTCATCATTAAATAACAATTCATTTTAGATCATATCATTCATATCCTTAACACGATAATGGTCCATCAGATCGAAATTTTTTTCTTTCTGAACATTCCTCCACGGGAATTTCAGTCAAGCAAGTTTTCAATTTGTCATCCCTTAACTTGATATACCGAGTCAAGTGTTAACAGTAGCGCTTTGACAGCACAATCCACTAATCTCATAGTGATTTGTTGAAATCATTATCATCATTCCAGTTATGAATATCATCACAGGGACTCGTCCCATTCATCCTCATGTGGTTTCGCTCAGCTTATTACATTTCAACTAAATTTCGGAAATCATCATTTTTCAATCAGAATCCAAATCAATTTCATCAGTTCTCAAACAGAATTAAAAATCATATCAACCACATTCGAATTCATCATCTCGATAGCATTAACGCTTAAAATTTCAAGTCTTAGATTTACTCGTATATACTGTCAGTAAAGAGCTGCAGTATACTCTCGGTATATACGGGTAGTCACGGCCCTTGGAATTATAAGGTAATTACCATCATGTCTAGGCCTCAAGCAAGTCAGGGATTCTATATAATTGCAGTACTTCCATCTGAAGACCCAATTACCAATTTACAAATTTTAGTTTGAATATCAAATTGTATGACTTATATCACACAATTACAACCTTTTTGTGTTTCTTGATAAATGTTTGACATATTTGTCTTCTCAGTTGATCTTTATTAACCAAATGCTCTGATACCAACTGTGAGATCCCTGTTCCCACCGAGCAACGGATTCGGGGTACTGGCAGCGGAAGTAGCGCTTCTCGCGCGGGACAGGGGTCCCACACTCGGGGCCTCGCCCACCACGGATATCCGGATAAGAGACTAATCCGTCGGTTATTCCAAAACCGAACCCGGAAAAAACTTTCTTAACCGGAAGCACGGGCGATTCCACCAGGATAACTTTTTACTCTAACGTAGACAAGATCATTTCTGATCGAGATGATCCAATTACATCTATAAGATACTTAGTCAGTTCAAGGAAGAAACTTGCACTTGGATCATTGGGATCAACGCTTTTTTCCCCATTCAAGAGGCACAGCCGTTGATTCCTATCCATAGAACAGTTACTGTCCGGGATTTTTTTTTTCTATCGTAAAAACAAAAGTTTGAGTCTCGATTTACGGATCCATCAGTCCAGCCTAACCCCATCCGATCCCATGGGTTAGCCAACCGCCCAACCACTGTAGTGATGGGATCCAATTTGGAATTTGGTTAGGTTTTGTCCCGGGTACCAAGGAAAAGAGTTCCAAGGCCCCCTAGCCGGAATTTCATGCAAACATAAAACTAGCCACACCACTTACACACCCAATATGAAAATTGCCTTTTTCTTAGCATCAGCTAACTTTAAAACAATCCTATAATGAAACCATAGTACCACTGATCACAATCTCCCAATTTATCCAGTTGATTCATAATTTCCCATCATTCCTTCATCAAAGTATCTATGGCATCATTGGCAACTAGAACGCTCACCACCTGTCCACACAGGGGCCGTTTCAATAGTTCCTAGCCCATAATACTCAACAATATAATCACTTATCAAGATGGACTCTCGTTGAAGATCAGCAAGATCAACCAACAGATCCATATAAAAGAGCCATGGACTCATCCGTTGAGGACCAGCAAGGTCAGTCAACCAGATCCATGCCCGGTTCCAGAAAACAACTCTTACTCCTTGTTCCAATATCTTCCTCGACGCACGCGTGGGTATCCTAGGCGACCCAGAGCCCGAGCACCGTATGGTCAGCACCCTCTAGGATCCTTCGCAGGTGACCTAGCGCTTCACTCATAGGCCGCTTCCTTGGTCCCTCATCCACCGTACCGGAAGCTCACCATTTTAATCGAACCGAGGCTGGTCAAGACCTCGGCCGACCTTGCTACGTGAGACGTCCTCCATTGACTCTCCGTCAGCAGTTGCAACTTTATCAGTTAGGTCTCCACGACCTTAATCACAAGACGGTCAAAATGCTTTCCCAGCATTCTTGACATAAAACAGCCATTTACAAACAGCATTTATAAACAGTTTACAAATACAATTTCTATGTTAACTCTCATTTTTCCACATTATCCCTCATACAATCCACATTACTTATTCCACATTTCATTTATATGTGTACTCATCCAATCACATCATTTTCCATCTCTTCACTTCAGATTCCTTGACGTCACATATCATATATTCACATCCATATCCACATCCATACATCCACATCCACATTCACATCCATACATCCACATCTACATGCTTATCTCCATTTTCACATCCTCATTTATACATCCACATCCCATATCCACATTCATACATACACATCCATATCCACATCCATATCCGCATTCATACATACACATCCATATCCACATCCACATGCATACATTCATTATCACGTTCTCATTCATACATCCACATCCACATACATACATACATCCACATCCACATTCCCATTCACATCTATACATCCATATATCTACATGCACATTCACATCCATACATCCACATCTATATCCTCATTCACATCCATACATCCACATTCATGTATCTACATCTACATGCATACATCCATACATACACATCCACATTTACATCCATGCATCCACATCCACATCCTCATTCACATCCATACATCCACATTCATACATCCTCATCCACATCCACATTCACATCCATACATCCACATCTACATGCTTATCTCCTTTTTCACATCCTCATTTATACATCCACATCCCATATCCACATTCATACATATACATCCATATCCACATCCACATGCATACATACATCCACATCCACATTCTCATTCACATATATACATCCATATCTACATGCACATTCACATCCATACATCCACATCTATATCCTCATTCACATCCATACATACATATCTACATTTACATCCATGCATCCACACCTACATCCTCATTCACATCCATACATCCACATTCATACATCCATACATCCACATTCATACATCCACATCTACATCCACATTCACATCCATACATCCACATCTACATGCTTATCTCCATTTTCACATCCTCATTTATACATCCACATCCCATATCCACATTCATACATACACATCCATATCCATATCCACATGCATCTTATCATATCTTATCACTTCCCATATCTTTTATGCATACCTCTATGCATGAAATTCAATTTTGCTAAAAGTAACACTTTTATAATAAAATATTCAACTTTTATGCATACCTCTATGCATGAAATCCAATATGATAAAAGTAACACTTTTGATATTAAAAAAATTATCCTTTATGCATACTTCTATGCATGAAAATTAAAATGATAAAAGTAACACTTTTGATATAAAAATTTTCCTTTATGCATACTTCTATGCATGAAAATTAAAAATGATAAAAGTAACACTTTTGCATGAAAATTAAAAATGATAAAAGTAACACTTTTGATATAAAAAATTTTCCTTTATGCATACTTCTATGTATGAAAATTAAAAATGATAAAAGTAACACTTTTAATATAAAAAATTTATCCTTTATGCATACTTCTATGCATGAAAATTAAAAATGATAAAAGTAACACTTTTGATATAAAAAATTTTCCTTTATGCATACTTCTATGTATGAAAATTAAAAATGATAAAATTAACACTTTTAATATAAAAAAATTATCCTTTATGCATGATATTAAAATTTAATTTCTCCATGATTATAATGAAATTCTTTCAATTAATCTAGGATGATAATTCCTAGAATATGGTAGGAAGTCCTCTTTTTATGCTTTGAATGAAATTATTTTATGCATAATTTTTATAAAAATTTTGCCATAGCTCCGCTGCTATGACTGATAAATCTCAATTTTTTCTAAGGGATAAAGCTTATCATTAAGAAAATAATTAAAATTATCTCTAATTGGATTATTAATCTATAATGGATTGAATCATCAATATGCATAAACTAAAAGCATAGGAAAAAGCCATTAATTTGGCCTCAAGCATAGCTTAATCTTGGATTAAAGAAAAGCTTTATGAAAAGCTTCATGTGGATTGAGAATGGGTCATGAGTATGACCATTTCTTGAGTGAGAGAGAGAAATTACATAAAAACCATTAGAATTTAAACATAAATAAAAATTAACTTCAATAGCATTTATTAAATTATGTAACTCTTCACTACTATTCACCAATTAACTTTAATAGCATTTAAAAAAATCATACCAATTAAGCTTCTCAAGCTTGAGAGGGGTTGAGAAGAGAGAAACATTGAGAAATTATAGAAAGATCAATATTCACTAATTACCTTACAAATTGCTTGATTCTTTGTTCACGGTAGAGGCCCCCAACCAATCAATTGGTTAAGTATGTTGATGGAGCCACTAATGAGGATTGAAGAAAGAGGGAAGCTCCAAAAACTAGTGAATTATTAAATGAATTCACAGTTCTTGGCTTAGGTGGAGTAGAGTAACGATGCATAAACACTATATATTTTTCAACAAGGGGGAGGCTTCTATTTATAGGAAAAATTGAGCTCCTAACCAAACAAACTGATTCTAGAATTTTCCAAATCAGTTTGGTCAATTTTTGACCATTTTTAGGTCAGTTAAGCTAACTTTTTGGAACTAGACTTGAATGAGGAGAGAGGAGAGATGAAATATCTCAATTTTTATGAGTTTAAAACTCATTCAAGCATGTGAAATATGCACCTCCTTTAAAGAACTCCCCTTCCTTACATATGTGTCATAATGGAATCATTTTAATATTGCTCATAGTTTTTTTACTAATAAACCTTGTACATTTTCAACTCTTCACCTCATGTGAGCATTTACTCATTTTTGGGTATTTTCTTTTTACAAGTTGGATTTATCTCCTCCCTACACATGGATTGATGCTATTGGTCCATAGGAACCTTAATTGGACCATAGTCTAAAGATTTCTGAAAATCTAGACCCTTAGGCTAAGGTTCTTTATACCTATTTTCAATTAATTCCAATTGCACATTGGAAAATTCTTTTTGAATTTCTGTTTCAGGGGAACTCATCTGAATTAGAAGAGATATTTTTCTATCCAAAAATATTCAAAATCTGAATATTCTCTCTCTAGAATATTTTTCTCTCTCTAGGCTAAAACAGATAGAAACAAGGTCTTTATATTTCTGAAGAGGGATTGATTACAGGGAAAGATACTAGACATCAAAAAGGGGGTGGGGGAGGAATCTTACAAGATTATAGTGGGATAGGTGATGTGGATTTGGTTTATGTCAGTCCGCCGCAAAGGATCGACTGGCTGACATCTTCACAAAGGCATTGGGTGTAGAGAAGCTTTGTAGGTTTAAAAGCTTACTTGGAGTGCAAGGTATGGAGTTTAGCTTGAGGGGGGATATTGAGAAATCGAGCTTAAGTAGTGCGGAATGCGAGGATGACAACTCCGTACTTACGTCACTAGCATGGTTGGTGAGATTATGGTTGATATGTCGTGAGTGGTTTACAGACTGTATGTTAGCCACATTGGTTTACTAGAATTATGTCATAATTATAATGTTAGCTCATATAGTTGGGTTCACACTATGGACCTTGTATGTTTGAGTAGTAGAGTACTTTCCCTTATTGTATGTAGTCTTATCTTTATGTTATGGTTAGAGAAGTGAAGAAGAAAGAAGAAAATTCAGCCATCCATCTTTCTCTTGTGTGCTTGTCTACTCTTGTGTGTGTGTGTGTGTGTGTGTGTGTGTGTGTGAAGAAGTTTGCTTGCAAGGAACTCAAGTTTCAGTGTACCTTACAATAGCACATGAACAACCACTATGGTGTCGTACGACGGAGCGAGAAAAAGAGAAAGAGAACGAGCAATGGATTATACATGTCTAAGTTTGCTTGTCCAAGCTCTCCAACGAATTTGCAATAGAGAGTAAGAGAAATACAACACCATAAGAAGCCTCTAAACGGCTCATGAATTTACATAACTTTGAAATTATGAAAGAAAAGAAAAAAAAATCATTGATAAGTGGATGAATGACCACCATCAAAATAGATGCTTATCCACTCTTTATTAAACACAACTTACTCGGTCTCCACATGGGCAAACGAGACCGATAAGAGGGGTAGGATTTTAGGATTTTTGAAATTTGCAATGAAGGAATGATTTAAAAATAATTTATGTTGTATAACCAGTAAGTGTTTAATAAATAAATGAGGTCCACTCTGAGAGTTGGGAAAAACAAACGTTTTCCCGCCAGAACTACGCGCGCAAAAGAAAACACTGAGGGCATGCCCTTCCTCTGCTGAAAAATTAGGGTTAGGGTTTTCAGAGTCTCCATGGCCAGCGAGTCCATTCTGGACATGGCCGTGGGCTCATCGGTGGAGATTCGTTACGAAGAAGGTTTCGGATCAGAGGATGTGAAGCTGCTGGAAGTCGATGAAAGCATTCTGCAGGAGGTTTTCGATCACGGGTAAGATCTCCATCCCCTCTGTGGTTTCTTTACCCTCTGCTCTTATTTTTTGCTAGCTCAATCCCCACAAAACACCACTTTCTCTGCAGTGTAGCCATCCGAGGAGGCTTGAATGATGAAGCTGTCCTTTGCACCTCCACCCACACATATGCTATTAAGTTTGTTATGACCTCAAACACTGTTCTGGTCATGCCTACCCCCATGCATCATGGTGCCTGTAACCCTGAACGGTCTGCAGAGAGCTTTTTGGATGAGAATCATCCAGATAGTATCAGGAGGGCAACAGCTATGGCAGCAGTTTCTGGACATCTCGAGTTAGTGGAAGTTGTCCCTAACCTTGAGCAGCTCAAAGGCCTCCTTTCTCAGCGGCCGTACAGAGAGGATGTTGATGGCATGGACTCAGACGAGAGTACGAATGGCTTGTATACATGGGATGACCTGCTTGAGCATATTCAAATCAGTGAGAAAGAGTTGCGTGAAGGTTTGGAAACCCTAGCAGCTGTGCAGATCGGAAACTTCTGGCGAATAGTTGATGAGAAGTTTATGCAGTGTTTGTTTGAGCTCATCCTTCTAACTGCTATACAGCATGACTGGTCTCTACAGGCATTGAAAGAAGTTGAGGTCCTGACTATGCTGAACAAAGATGGCTACTCTTCTCAGATTGTCAGGCATTGTCTAGCTACCTTTGGGCGATTGGTATCTATGACATCTGAATCTGTCATGATCAGGGATGAGGCTTGTGGTGTGGATGTGAATGTATGGGAGCTAGATGAACGACATGTCTGTCTGCACTACGCTACAAAGCTCCTCTCTGCCGCCTCCAAGTGGAAGCTAGATGATTTTCTAGATGCATGGCAACAAAATCTGCCCTCAGGAATGCAGGGTAACCTGGATATGCTTAAGGGAGAGGCTCTCATTGAGAAGCTAGGGTCAGAATCCTGGCTGCGTCCTCTCTGTGTGTCGTCCCTACCATCAAATCCAGCTGAAAGATTTGCAGCACTTTTCAGAGAAAGGCCTAAGTGGGAGTGGCAAGACTTGGAGCCTTATGTCAGGTCAGTGGTGTTTATTATATGCTGTATGGGATGTCTGTGGACATAGAAGCATCTCTTTCGTGTAAACTGAAGGTTGCTGGTTTGTAGTGGTCAGAGATAGTTTTGAGATGGTATATGTGTGTGTGTGTTGTGTCTTTTCATATGAAACAGATCTAGGCTAATTTGCTAAATATGCTTGTGCAGTGATTTGAGAGCACCTGGGAAATCAGTGGAGGCCCTCCTCTTGAAGTACACTAGGAAGACCCAGCCAACTGCAGATGCTGCCCCTATTTTCACGGCTCGATAGACGCATCATCATTGAATCTAATCTAAGGGAAACAGAGAGCAGTCTGATACCTCTTGTACTCTGGAATCTCAACCTATGGATGCAGCCTACCTTGTCCAGTACCTCACAAAAGGGTTCTGAGTTTTTAACACCCAACTCTAATGGCAGTAAATAGGAGACAGTTGCAGGTTTGATTATTATCATTTTGCTTGTCTTGATGTAAGCCATGGAGATGGGTCCTAATCTGTTTAATTCTTCTGGTCAACGTGTCTGGTCTCTCAATTTAGCCCTCAATATTCCTTAAATATTTTTTTCTTTTCCTGGCAAGAAACTCTCCAAAATCTGTGAAGCTTTGACAAATGCTTACACGTGTGGCAGCACCCTCCATCTCCTTCCCTTTCGAGTCCTCACCACCTCTTTCTCCACAGAGGCGACCACAGTCTCTCTCGCTCTCTCTCGCGAGGCGCGGGCTGCCTGCAAGGGATGCTGTGGCTCTCTCTCTCTCTCTTTCTCTCAGGCGGATGCCTGTAGAGGGACATGCTCTATCTCCTTGCTCTGTGATGCCAATCCGTGTTGCCTTCCCTCTATCTCGTTGCTCTCCCTCCACGCTCTCTATGCACAGAGTTGATGCCGAGTCTTCTCTCTTCGTTTTGGGTCACTGTAATGCTCCTCTCTCTGTCTCATAGAGTTGAGGCTCTCTCTTTCTCTGATATTGCATGCTAGCGATGCTGCTTGACGGAGGAAGGAGGTTGGCTGCTCTCTTTGGAGATGGACGGATGGAGGAGGTTTGGGGGGTTTCTCTTAACGCAGGGAAGAATTGGGAAGAGGACTCAGAGGTTTAATTAATAATGCATGTCAGTCTCTTAAGAGTGCTTATGGGTATAGGCCTTGTTTTGCACAGTTTATGCTTAGCAGGTTGTTAAAAAAAAAACATTAATGCTAGAAATAATGGCCTTGGAATCAGAAACATTAAGCGCTAAAAATCAAGTGGATGTGGAGCTAAAAGAAGGGATGCCACGTGGATGATTGTGCCTTCGGCATTGGAAAAATATGCCATTTTTCAAATAAAATTGGTTGAAACAAAAAAAAAGGATGATGATTGCTTGGTGAATTTAAGTAAGTGTGATGTGGAGCTCCTTTTTTATAATCTTTCACACTATGCGGTACCAACCCTTGTGTTTGCTACATTATTGGGAGAGCACAAGCTGGAGAACTCCCATGACTACCGCATCTTTCCTATGCACCCTTTGATACTACTTGGTCAAGGATTACTATAATGTTTGAACTCTTTGGGAATGAAGAACCAACCATTGACTTGGTAGCTCCAAGAGAGTTGTTTGCTTTCAACAAGAATTCACATTGGGTACATGATAGTATATGGAGGTTGGATAGATTTGGAGGAGCGGAAGTAAAAAGTTTAAACTTGCAGTGGTAGTTTCCATTCTTTGGGCATAGTTCGACTTTATTCTCAGGTTCTAAAGTACTTGAAAATAAAAAACATTGACACTTGGAGTAAGGTCTATGTAGATTTAGTTAACTATTTTGTAGTGGAAGATGTGCCAAATTCAAGAACTTTAAAGGAATCTCATTTAGAGTAGCTCACAAGGGAATATAGAGGGTGAAGAACTTAGGAGAGAAGCATGTCAATTTATCCACGTTAAGATAAACACCAAGTTGTCAACCATGAGATGCAAGGAATAGATGATTATTTACATATGCCAAAAAAAGGTTGTGTAGTCAGACTATGACTTTTGTGAACTAGAGTCATTGACACTCAAACATAAGCAAGTCTAGTAGAACTATCTCTACAACATCACATACTTAAGAAATAGACCTAATCAAGAATAATATCTTCTTTGTGCAACCACCAATATTAACAGCTTTAAGGAGTTGTTTAAAAAATGATATATTTAATGACATGTTGAACCTTATCTTTGTCATTAAAGAAGGAAACCCTTGGCTTGGACTTTAATTATTATATGAAGCTTTGATGCAAGTCTTTGCTTTTGATATACTAGCACTTTTTATCTTACAATAGAAGCAGTTAAGCCCACAGAAGCAGTTTCTCACAAGAAGCCTTATCTAACCTACCAATTGATATAAAGTGTGAGAGTATGTGGAACAAAGTAGGTGGAACGCTAAGAATTTGTGGCTACTTTTGTTTGAGCAAACCCAGTTAAGGTATGGTAGTGGCCTTCATGATATAATATTCCTTAGAAAAAAGGAAGAATGAGCATTCCCTAGAGCCATCGAAGGAGAATACAATGTGCCAAGGTGTTATTATGACAAGATACCTGAGGATGGTAGGGAGGAATACAACCAGTGGTCTTCATGATATAATATTCCTTTGAAAAATGGAAGAATGAGCATCCCTTAGAGCCATCGGAGGAGGATACAATGTGTCAAGGTGTTATTATGACAACATACTAGAGGATTGGCAAGAAATGCAACTAGAATGGAGATAAATCTACTTAAAAAGGGAACAATTTGCTAGGGCTTATATAGTTGCTCCTATGAGTTTGAGAATCAACACTTGCTTTATGCCATACCCAAGGAGATGGTCACATTATGAATTTAGAAAAAAGAGAAAGGAATCCACATTGTGTTTTTAACTTTCCAAGATTCCATCCTTCCACTTTTACCTCCAAAAGAGAGATGAGAAAGAGCTTAGGGGAAAAATATTCTTCTTGGAGGCAAATCCCATACGTAGTATTCGTGGCCATTGTGAGGTTCATCTTGTTAATCATCACATTGATGGGCATGCACGCAGAGGCACTAAGTGGGGAGACGAAGAGCTATTGTTTGATATGAGCACACTTGACCAAATGCACACCAAATAGCCTTTGATTTCCACAAACTTGGATTCTTGCCAGGTCATATGATGTGATTTTGAAACTATGACACTGAGTTTTGGCTCCTTTTTACAAAGCTTTCAAAAGAACCCAATATTCCTTGGAGCTCAGACGTCTACATTGGATAGTTTTCTCTCAAAAGTTCTTGTAGTAAAACTCCAAAGTCTGAGTCGTCGTTGCCTAAATATGGTTGGCATAACAGTCAAAAGTCTAAGTTGCCCTCAGTCTTGTTGGAATGAAGGTGTAGTCTTTTTCTTGCACAACACATGCATAATAAACAAAACATTTTTGCGCATTGAGTTACCAATCGGTTTTTTGACCATTAGCATAGTCTTATTTTTGCATAAGCATATAGAGAGTCGCCAGTCTAGGTATTGGCATAGTCTTGTTTTTGCATAAGTATGTAGAGAGTCACCAGTCTAGGTATTAACATAGTCTTGTTTTTGCATAAGCTTGTAGAGAGTCGCCAATCTAGGTATTGGCATAAGAGTCTAAACTCACATGAAATTTTACATAAGCATAGTCTTGTTTTTGCATAAGCGTGTAGAGAGTCGCCAGTCTAGGTATTGGCATAAGAGTCTAAAATCGCCTAAAATTTTTTAGTCAACAACGTAGTCCTGCACATTAAGACTTACATAAGCATGCAAGTCACCTGAATTTTTTAAGTCAACAACATAGTCTTGCATCATTAAGACTTGCATAAGCATTCATGCTTCTTATACTTTTATGAAAATCATGAAAAGAAGAAAGAAAAACAATCAAGGAAAAAAAAAGTTGTATCCACACTTGTAGTATGCACAAATCTAATGGGTTAGAAGCCTTGAGATCAAAAGCCATCCATGTACTTAACTGGATGGACGGACTTTAGCGGTGGCAACACTGGCCCAAGGTATGATCCATTGCTTGGATAACCTTGTTATATGCACTTCTTTTCAAGTGCTTGCATTAGGTGGTCTTTTCTTTTTTTTACACATGTACATGTATTGCACTTGATATCTTTGCAACCTCATTAGAAAAAACCAACTCGCATAATAATAATAATACCTAGGTAGTTAACTATTAAAATATGGCACATATGGCTATATTCTTGGTTTGTGAAGTGCATTATTAACACTGGTGGACTACATCTTTAGGTCTCTAGCTTCTTTTACATTAACACACGAACCAACCTCTTGACCTTGCTCGTCATTGTACAGGTCCGAGGATGGGACCTACATCAGGTAGGGATGGATGTTAATCCCATTTTTGGTGGTTAACTAGGGCAGATGATTGTGATGGGATTCATCAATATTATTTTTATTTCTCGAGCTGTGGATGAAGTGCTCGAGTTCCACGAAGTATAAATTTTTGGTGCTTTGTAACAATGTTCAACCAAGGTAGACACTCGCCACTCAATGGTAGTTAATGAGAAAGTTTGAGTCGCTACATCAGTCTTGTTAGGTTGAAGGTATAGTCTTTTTCACGGATAACACATGCACAATAAACCAAAAATGGCCTAAAAAGTTTTGGTGTGCACAGAGAGTTGCCAATTGGTTTTCCAACCATTGGCATAGTCTTGTTTCTATAAGCATGTAGAGAGTCACCACTAGTCTAGGTATTGGCATAAGAATCTAAAGTTGTGTGAGATTCTTTGGTCAAAGGGATAGTCCTGCACATTAGAAAGGGAGAAAAAGGACCAAGGGTCATGACTCAAAGGTTGATTTGTATGGTTACTTTATAAAAGGTGAACTCAATGGTCAAAAAGGTAGCACATGGAAAGCACAAGGAGGCACATGGAGTGTGGGCTTCTATTGACACATGGATGGCTTAAGGGTGCATGTATCTTGTGGATGAGGGCTCCTAGAGAGCTATAAAAACATGTAATCCTTGGCTCATTTTAGGAGCTTGATTAAATCATCAATATGATTAGTGTCTTGATTATACTTTGTTAATCCTTGATTAAGTGGTTTTCTTATTATTTAATATATGTAGATTATTGCTTGCTATGAGCCTCCCTAGCAATGTTAAATTTTGACTAGGGATGTCCCCCCAACTCTCTCCCCCCTATGACCAAGGCCCCATAGAGGCTATAATAACCACCCCATCTGCCTTGGTAGCAACAAACAACCTATGCACATCTCCCACAACCTAAAGTTTTCTATGGTGCAACCTTACTCTCCACCTCAAGATCTCTCATAACACCCCTCTTCCCCGCACTCTCTTCATCAATAAGGAAATCTTCACACCCATGCTCTGTTCACCCCCACACCCTTCAACTCCAACCTCACCACCATTCACTCTTCTAAACACCCCACCAATCAATGTATCTCTAGGAGTGTTCTCAAAGCCTTAACATTGCCTACACTTCCACCAACCCTATCCCCCATAGATAGCTAGATCCTTAATGAGCCTAGAAGAGTGAAAGCCACCTTGAGAAGTTGTAGAAGTTAAGCCCCTTGGGGTGCAACCTTATAGACATTGCATGGTTTGTAATGGCATGTGAACATCCTCCTCTTTATGGAGTTGCACTCAAAAGAAGAGGTAATCTCAACTTAGATTGTGTGTAATTGGCACTTCTTTATTATGATCTTTGCCACACTCTTAAACCCTGGTGCAAGACATTCACCCAAAGAAGACTAGGGGCAAATAGAAATGGCCATATCAGCCAACAATTAATCACACATAAACTTATGGGAGAGCATCCCCCATGGTGACGATTTTATTTGCTGCTGCAACCCAAGCATTAGAAGATATGTTGCAATGTGCCATGATGTCTTCAGAATTCCTCCAACTTCTTCCCATTTGAGCAACATTGGGCATGAGACTTGTTTGACGAACTTATCCAATGTAGCCCAAGCATTACAAGTTCTTCTACAATGTGCCACACCAACTTTTGACTTCTTGTAACTTCTTTCCATAGGGCATGTGAAGTGTTTGAGGAAGAGCAAACCCCAAGCTCTAATACAACTTTCTATGATTTGAGCCTCCTCAACAGCCACCATAGATCACAAACAAATCTTGGCTACCTAGCTTGGATACTCAAGACTGCGAGATTTCATCACTGAAATATGACCAAGTTCCCTACCTAGCAATCACATTCACCATCTAGTTATTCAAATTGATCATTGTGTCCTTCACTAAATTGATCATTATGTTCCTCACTAGATTGGGACCGTCATGCACATCTAGTGTAGGGATGGAATTTGACATCATCAAAAAGGGCCTACCAAAGAGTGTAGGGGTGTAGATTGATCACATTTGAAGACATGTTTGAGACAATATTTTAGACATCTTATAGGTATTTCCCAATAACCAAGGTCTCGTTTCAACTTTATCACTCTGTATAATCTCTTCTATTGACCACAAATTGTTTTTAAAGCAACAAGGAATTTAAACTGTAGCTATTGGACCTTTTTAACTCTAACCTTTTGGTGGAGGTATATTGAAAATTCTTTTACAAACCTAGAGCATTGTTCCTATCTAAAAATATCAACGATGAGTGCACACTAAAAAAGGCTATCACCTTTTTGAGTGCCAACAAATGCACAAACCTAGGGAATTGTTCCTATCTATCAATATCAATGATGAGTGTTTGCACTCAAAAAGGCTATCACCTTTTTTGAAACATATAGACAGCATTGGTTTACATGTATGATTAGTGGACACATGAATATTTGCCACAATAAATTCCTCAATTTAACCTTAGTAGCAAAAGGCTTAAACCATATCCCTATGGTCTTGATCAACCTCTCCATGGCCATTGAAGAATTATGAAATTGATGTCAATTAGTTAGGACCAAACTAAGAATCAACCCTACATTGACCATAATCAATTTGTTAGAAGTATATTCTTAAAGGAATGTGATAGGAAATTCCCTAAATACATCATGAACCACAAACCTAGTTCCTTGACCCTTGCCTTGACTCACAAAACACTTGTTTGTATGTGGACTAGACAAATTATCCAAAACCCCAACAATTATTTACATGGATAAAATCAATTGGCTCACACAAAAACACTTGTTTTTGTATGTGGACTAGACAAATTATCCAAAACCCCAACATTTATTTATGTAGGCAACATTGGAAAGACTATAATATCTTGAGTTTAAGAATGTCCTGTGTGCCATGAACCAAGTTCTATAAGAAATTTTAAGAGCCTAGATATCCCCATTGGTACATCTACTAACATCCCATACTTAATGGGGATATATAGAATGCATAAGAAAAGTTTATAATGATTGATCACTAGTGCACCTAAATCCCATTGCTATATGGTACTTAATGGATTAACCTTTATAAAAGAAGCCATGGTATCTTATACCATGGACATCCATCAGTGAACATGCAATTAAGAGCGAAAGACTGAATGAGGAGTTTAACCTAATTAATCATAGATTAACATAATAGATGAGAGAGATTCACCTAATCTACTATGCATTGATCTATACATGAATGTGAGTTACAATGAATGGAAACACAAACCCTAGAGTGGGGTGCTTCCCTAATTATGATGCCCATGCTCATGGTATGTCAGGGAGCCTCTTGTCTACTCATGCCCACTATCTCCAAGCATATATTACTCAAGATGAATGACTCTCAACCCTTGCCCTCTCTATTTATAGTGTCATATGGGCTAGTTGGCTGGCCTTTAGGGTGGGTTTCTTGACACAACCCTCAAAATAACAATCCAAAATCTAAATATAAAAAAAGTGACCACACACAAGCCACCCATTTGGGCACCTAGACCAAATACAATGAAATGGCTAAAAGGCCCCAAAATTGACCGACTTGGCCCCGTGGGGTGCACACCCTTTAAATTCACTAAATGATAGAGATATGTCCACGTCAGGTGTGAATGTGTTAGATTTATTGGCATGTTCAATAGGTATGAACATGTACTCATCTATCCCAAGGATTAGCATAAAAAATGGCTACTGTCCCTATTAAATTTCAATCATGTGATGTGAGATGTATAGCCCAAAATTTGTATAGCTTTCTTGACAGGTTCGATATGTACTGTATTGAGTGCTTATCTATCCTAAAAATTAGCACAAAATGGCTTTTGTCTCTGCTAACTAGTGAATCTTGTTTGGGCTTGTTGGAAGTGTGTTCTTGGAAGCATTACCTCTACAAGCATGCTAGCAATGCATACCTCCTAACCATTCTCACCTTTGTTGCTTGTTTAATGAGCAATTGGGGCTAAAAATCCCACCCCTAGTAGGTATGTGTATTCTTTGATTGCTATTCATGGCCCTCAAATGTGTGAGCATATTTTTGCAGCCCATGCTAATGCATGTGGAAGAATGGTGACCTTCATGTTGCCAAGCTTAACATGTAAGTCTTTCTCCTTATAGAAAAATCTAATGTATGTAAGTGTCTCTTCAAGTTTTTAGCAATGTGTGAAAGTACTAGTGCTATGCCATCATTTGCATATAATAAAATAAAGTTTACTGTTGTGTGAATTTAGGAATTTTTCGCCTAGGTTCTTGATAGTTAAGCTTAAGAACTAGGGTTTTGAAAGTTTAGGTGGAATGGGAAACACTCACATGGAGTATTCTTAAGTTTTCACCCTTTTTTAAACCTGAACTCACAACACTCAACACATCACAATTGTGTGTAAACCCAAGAATACATTCCAAAGCTTAAGGTTATACTCCTATATAAACACACCCTTAGTGATAAAACAGAGCTTGTGTAAATGCTCCTAGGTGCAAGCACATGTGAATATGTGCCTGAGAGAGATCTTACACATGAACACAACCCAAGAGGGTAACCATGTGTGAATACTTGAAAGAAAAAATGTTGTATAAACACAACCCAAGAGGGTAACCATATAAATATGAAAAGCTAACTGTATATCTCTTACTGCTAGCCATGTGACCACCCTTAGAAGACTGTTAGTGAATATGAAAAGCTAAGTGTATATCTCTTAGTGTTGAACCCCTCCACGTGAGCATGTCTCTAAGTGTATATCTCTTTGTGCCAACCCACCACGCCCATGTGAGAATGTATCTAAGGCTACCTAAGGTTTTAATAAAACCTTAATGGAAGGAAATCTTTGTAAGAAATGACAAAGAGTTAACATAGATAGCAAGATCTTCATTGAGAAAAATATTTAACAAGACAGATAGATGGAGAATAAACTAACTTAAACCAAGACTGCAATTGATAGATGGAAAATAAATTAACTTAAACCAATACTACAACAATCGCTTCCCATACGTGTGCCCATGTGAGAAAGCTAGATGTTATGATTTGAATATGATGGAAGCAGCCAAGTGATATATACTACCCACAAGGGTGCCATGAATGATAGATCGAAGAGAAACTTAAGAATAAGTATCCTATATAAAAGTCTAGAACATTGGGCTAATCTTTCTAAAAGGTTAATGTGGATATATTGATAAATATAGTCTCAAAAAAAGATGTTAATATTAGACCATATAAATGTTGGAATCGAGACAAAGATAACAACACATACATAGATGCAACATGCAAGCAGAGATAGAGAGAATCAAAACACTCAAAGTAGATTGATGAGAATGAGTGAAGTACAACTTGAATGACATGATATGGTCACTTACACACTCACTCATAAGAATGTGTACACACGTTTGAGGGGAAAACATCATAAGGAGGGAAAAGGTGTATAATGGCTGGTGTATAGACATTGTAGGATAGAAAATTAGCTATTTCTTTGCCTACTAGTAAGACACGTGCATGTTCTCATGATGCATCTTATTCTTTTGTGGATCATGCTCTCATTGTTAGTATATGCAATGAGAGGAGGAACCTATTTCCTTTGAGGAGGCACAAGAAAATGATCATTGAGTGCAGGGCCCACCTCTAGGATGAGCACAACTCATTCCTAAAAAATGACACTTGGTATTTATCAGATTTACCTTATGGTAAAAAGGCCATTAGTATAAAGTGGGTTTATGATGGTACACTTGGACGCATGTATGGCTGCCTTTTCCTATCCACCACACCATCCATAATTGCCTCATCAATAGGTTGATCTATGGGCTAAAATTTGAGCTGATTTTCAGCCAATCTGGGCTGATTTGCAGTACCTTGTTGAGCATATGGCTGTCCAAAATTGCAAAAAGGTAGGAATTGATCAAAGATGTCATGTGAGCATATATTGTTCTACTTTTTTCATAAAAGCATGGCATGAATCGAATTCTCAACAAACATAAATCTCCACTCACCAAAATCCACTTTGTGGCTAGATGATAGAGTCTATACCCTTTGCTTTCTGAGCTGTATCCCACAAAAATTAATTTTATTGCCTTATCATCCATCTTATTGTGTTGTTGCGCTCAGGCACAAGAGCATAAGCAAGACATGAACTAAAAAAAGAGAGGCAAATCTAGGCCTTTGAGCATGCAGTCATGCCATCTCCATGATAGATCTATTTTTCCTCTCAGTTACATTGTTTTGCTAAGAACACCATATTAGATAATTTGGAAAAAATCCCATTCCCATTTGCAAAATGGGATCATGGTGATCTTGTCCAAAAGTTTGTCAAAACCCCCTCATTGGTATGTTTAAGGTATGTCCAAAACTATATGGAGTAATTGATTCCAAAAATATGAGATTTTTCCCAAATTACCTAATATTGACTTTAAGGTGTGTATGGCACCATGCATTGATGTTTATGCCTCTTTTAGTCATTTATGCATGAAATTCCTATGACATATACTCCCCCCTTGATTTGTGCGAAGGGTGCCAGCTCCTAATCCTACCCTAGTTAGCTTTGATACCAAGTGAAAAATTGCTAAGCTAAGGAGGCTCATAGCAAATCAACATGGCAATATTTGATTAAGAAGGATAACTAGCACTAATAGAGATCAAGGAATGCATAAAATAAGTATAAAAAACAAGAGTCTAATTCTCATTGAAAATTCACTCACAATTGCATTGATTTGGGCCTTTTAAATAGCCATGAAAAGTACATCCACATTCATTTTGGCATTTTCCACCTTCCAAGGGACACTTGCCCTTATCTATCCCTAAGAGACACACCTTTTACACATCATTATTTATGTCATATGGGATCTATGATTTCCACCTTTTACACTCACCACTTATAATTAACCTTTGACAATTTTGACCTTTGATTCAATTCATCTCTAAGGTGCAGACTCCTCCTCACTCTCACAATGTATAGTGTTATCACTTGTATTTCTCAACAAGGAAGTTCCCACTAGATTTGGATAGCACGAAGTTCGAATACATTTTCAATAGCATAACTGGAAATGCGAACCAAATCAAATTTGACTTCTTATATAAGCACTTGGAAAATGGTACAACCATGGTCATTATATATATATATATATATATATTTTCTCGAAAGCCCCCTTTCGAGGGATGTAGCCAAGCTAGAAGCCACACCACTAACACACACAACCCTACGGTGTCATGGCTTAAACCATGACCTCTTGGTTATGGTGGGTCGTGATGAGCTGAGCCACTTGGGCAAGTGCCCACTGACAGTAGTCATTTTAGATTTTGACTCGATAATGCCCACCAATGGGCTATGTGCTGTTATTTTCCTAAGTAAAGTAGTGTTCAGCTTGAGTGCACGCACATGGACGTTTACGACTCACTGAAGGCCATTGGGGGTGTTGTATATGTATGGTAATGGAAGGTTAGACACTAGACTGAGGGCTTCATGCACAAGAGCTCACACCTATTCCTATGACTGAAGGAGCCTTGGTGGAGGATCATATGGCCAAAACCCACCAACAATAGATCACTTTTTTTTTTTTTTGGGGACAATTGCTAGCTTAGGAGTGATTTAATATATCATGTGTTTGTGTCAGGGGGAGGGGGAGAAAGATGCAGAGAGGAGAAGAGGGTGTTGCGGTCCACTGCCGCCTTCAAGGAGGAAGACGAGCCAGAAGCAGCGCCCACGAGCGCCGCCACAAGCCCTGCATTCCTAGCAATCTTGGGCTCTGTGCTGCTCGCCCCTCCTCGAGTGTCATTGAACCTGTCATGTGCATCTGGACCCCCAACAAGGGCACCTTCCAGTGTGTTGGGGTTGGCCTTCGCGCTGTCCCTCCATGTGAACCCCCCTCTGCAGTCATAGTAGATGCCGTTTGATGGTATGGAAGCTGCCCTGTGGTGTACAAATTGAGGGTACTTGGCGCCATAGCCTACCAGGTAGCTCATCCCTTCTGGATTCTTTCCTAGAATGTACTCCACCTGCCCAACAGGAAAACACATTTCCTTTCAATGGGCTTCAAATCAGATACTGATCAGATTGCATAATGAGACAAATTCAGTCACATGCCTGTGATAATGAGAAGTCTCTGAGTGTTTCATGAGTAAAGAAATTGTCGCCGCAATCCCATCCCGGAATGTCAGCTGCTTGCATGTAGTCAGCATACAGTGCAGACAGAAAGGCAGCAGTCACTGTGTAATCAAGGTGAGCTGTTGCATTGATGCCCTTGAAAAGAACCAGCCCTCCTGCAATAGCAATGATGATAAACATCAATCAGACAATACACTCACATATGGGGCATATGTACATATAATCACATACATACATACGTGTACATGTACATGTATATGTATGTGTATATATATATGTATATGTATATTTACATGTTATCTGTATGTTTATATGCATACATATATATGTATGTCTGATATACATATACATGTTTGTATGCACCTGCGTGTGCACACACATGCACGCAACGCGCTCGTTGTTTACAACACTCCAGCGGATGAAACACAGAAAGCCAATCTTGACTACTTTCTTGGATCATTACATGAAACATTTATAATCAAGAAATTTGTTTGCTTTGTTTTGTTTTGCGAGCCGGGGTTTAGCACCCTACCTTCTGTCACTGGAAATCTCTGAAACTTGGGTAAATAGAGGCACATTATTGTATTTGTGTACTCGTGAAAAGTTCTCAATGCAGCCACTCCAGGATCCATCAAGATGAGGAGCCGCGTTAATAGCAACTGTTATTATCAATACAAAACCTCTTGAGCATCTTTGTGAGATAATCTCTCATTTCCTAGAAACCTTTGAAGAAATCTGAACAAAATCTGATTGATAAAATTCATGATAATCATCAATGGAGTAGATTAATCAAGTACCCATATAGACATGTTCCCTTACTTGAGCTCCAAGTAGCTTGTTGTCCCAATCAAAAACTCCATAAGCATCCCCATTTGTGTAATCTAACTGTGCTGGATTCATGAGCTTTTCATCAATAGCAAAGTTGAGATAGCTCCAATTTCCAGTTGCAAAGAAAAGCCATGTGGCAGCCCATATGTGCTCATCATGGTATCCAGAAGATGGGTAAAACGACGCAGCATCAGAAGCTCCACCTGCAGTGTAGTTTACCGTTTTCTTAGGGTCTGTAGAGAATGCGAAGATTTTCTCGGCTCCTTGTATCAAGCTTGTGGCATATTGCTTGTCAGTTTTGAAAACAATGGAGGCCGCTGCCAATGCCGCGGCTGTCTCGGCGCCAAGCTCCGGTGCGGACGTGCATGTAGCCACCACTCTTGGGTACTTCATATCTTCTGGCCTCTGCCAACAGTAGCCATCATTCTCTGCTGGTGGAGTGGAGATGCTACTTTCACCAACCTGCAAACCAATCTTCAGATCAAAACCATTGCATTGGACATCCATGGCAGGACCCTAATGTAAAATCCATGCCAAGAACCTGAGCATATAAGTGTTGGACGTTGGCAGCAGAGCGATTGAAGGTTTTGAGGAGGTAGTCTGTGCTCCATTTGATGATGTCCTTGACATGGTCAAGCTCTCCTGCATCCTTGTACTTTGCACTGTACTCAATCACACTCCAGCTTAGAAGGGTGGTGGCAAAGGCTGCTGGAAATCCAAACTTCACTTGGCTGCCAGAGTCGTAGAAGCCCCCTGTTAAGTTCACTGATGACCCCCCAGCCAAAACACCATCTTGTAGGCCTGAGCTTCTTCTATATTTGATGATGTAATTTTCTGGAAGCACTCCTGCTGCAAAATACAATGAATAGTTATAAGACTTTGAAATGCTTGTCCACGGGCGTGTAGCCTCGTGGCGAAGGAGCTCTTCATATCACTTATGGATGTGATCAATGTCTATGATTAAATGCTATGTATCATCTCTCCCTCTCTCTGTGAAAAAAGAAAAACGATGTCAAATGCTGAAGTACTTAGTTATGAAGAAAGAGGTCAGGTTGATTAACAAAATTTAAGAAGGTTCTTACATTTTTGGGCATCAAAGAATAGGAGGGCCTTTTGGAGGGCAAGGGTGAAGTTATCAGGGATGGGAAGGGGAGGCTGATGTTTGGGGAGGAGGGTGACAAGGAGCAAGACGAAGCCGACGAGGAGGGCGGCAACAAAGACCACATAGAGTGCCCTGTAAAAGAGCTTTGTGCTGCAAAGCATGCACCCAAAGTCCATGTACTCCTTCCTTTTGAGCCCTTGTCCATTACTAATCATACTATCATTATCCGAATTATCGATATTGAAAGCCAGTAGCCACCTCTTCTGTATGTCCTCTCTCTTCTTCAGTGATATCCTCTTGCTCCCAAGGAACCTTGCCAAGGCCAGGTCATCATCCAGCATGGACTCATCTTGAGATGCCTCTAGTGGTAAACCCCCCCATATGTGGTCCTTGCCTTGTGCCATTAAAGGCAATGAATGTTGTTTGCAAATTCTAATCTTATCAAAGACTTAAATCTCTTGAATAATTTGTTGTAAAAGCAATGCTAATAGGTTGTTGGTAGACTAATCCACACAACTGACAATGGCAACTGACTTAAATCTCTGGCATAATTTGTTGTAAAAGCAATGCTAATAGGTTGTTGGTAGACTAATCCACACAACTGACAATGGCAACTGACTTAAATCTCTGGCATAATTTGTAGTAAAAGCAATGCTAATAGGTTGTTGGTATGCTAATCCACACAACTGACAATGGCAACTGGACCTTATAATGCTTGATTAGTAGTAATTTGTTGATACATGGGATCCTGCAACTTATGATAAGCTTGGCTTGAGCAATTTAATCTTCCACATGCTTGCTTGCAGGGCCTCACAAAGGTTCAGATATATGGCAAATGCTCATAATTTTGTGGTGTTAACCTAGCTTAAGGACCCAATGGAGTTGATCTTTCCAAGGATTAAATGCATCGGCAAAACAGTACCCTTTTAATCAGCTTCAAAATTAAGGGCAAAAACAGCATCAAGAGTGCAAATTATGCTTGGATTCCGATCATTTCATTAAGATTAGTGAAGCTGGTGAGTCTTTTTTTCTAGTGGACGGCCCAGTGCTGGGTGTGTTCTCTGCTGCCGGACGATTGTTTCGATGCTAGCAATACTCTTAACGTAACGCTAAGCTTGTCGCACGCCTAATAGAGTTGATTTACATCTTTGTGGGTGCTACACTTGTCGATTGGGAGGTGGGAGAGAGAGAGAGAGAGAGAGAGAGAGAGAGAGAGAGAGTGGGGGGTGTGTGTGAGAGAGAGTGAGAATCCCCTAAATGTGTGTGTGTGTGTGTGTGAGAGAGAGAGAGAGAGAGAGAGAGAGAGAGAGAGAGAGAGAGAATCCCCTAAATGTTGTGTGTGTGAGTGAGAGATGAAGAAATTAATATTAATGTCTACTAAAGACCTATGAGACCACAATTGATATAATATACCATAGATATACCAAGGAATAAGAAACATCTAAGACTAGTGTAGGTACATGTAATCAAGAGATGATCATGCATTAAGAGAGATATGTTGTGATCATCTAATGACAATGCCCACCTCCTCGGCTAGAACTGATTTGATGGTGGAGGGAATGTCAAGCATTTGTAATGGGAGCATGTCATAGCGGTGGAGAATCTCCTGGATCTACCTCTTTCGGATGGAGTATTCTCAATCCAAGGCGTGTGGCCCTATAGGATAGACCGTGTTGTTCACTTAGAACTCCTCTAGGGTGTAGAGCCGAAGTGTGGGTATGGGTGGTGAGCAGAGACTCACTGGAACAAGCACGTGTGTGTGTGTGTGTGTGTGTGTGTGAGAGAGAGAGAGAGAGAGAGAGAGAGAGAGAGAGAGAGATGAAATGAAATGATATATTAACGTCTTCAAAAGGCCAAAATGACCGATGAGACCAAAAAGGTTACAACAATTGGTGGATCTGATACAATGTCTGTGTAAGAAAAGCTAAAACAACTAAACAACTAACTGAAACTGAAATAACAACTATGGGGAAAAGTAAGGTAAGCATCATATACATCACTATCCAAAGAGCGAGAATCCCCTAGATGCTAAATTAAAGACCTTTATGATTGGCTTATGGACATATTCTCCTTTCCAAAGGTTGCATCCTCACTCCTTGTCAAAAGAATAGGGCTACAAAGCTAGAGAAGAATCTTATCTTTGAGGGCCTAGATTATGAACCTCCCATATGTCCACTCAACATATCCATGATCTTGAAATATCTTGGCTTGTGTTATCTCCCTTGAAATTTTTGTGAATTTCTCTAGGTTATGGATGTGGCATATCCATGAAATTTGGGTGTGAGATGCCTTAAGAGACAAGTTCTCTATGGGGGGAAGCCTTTATTCGAGCTCTGACTTCGTGATCTCGTGCCTTGTTCGCTCCCTTAATCTATGAAAGAAAGGATTGTTTCATTTGCTACCTTCATGCATGTAAAGTTTGCTTTTTCAAGAGCTATTTTTTACGGAGCTTCAAACCTTTGTACACTACAATGATACACTCTTTCCCCTTTCCTATGTAGAAATACGTCATGATATGTTGATAAATTATTTTTTAAAGAAGCCTCAACCCTTTGTACATTACATTAATAGACTCATGCCGTTCCACATACAAAAATAGAACAAGAGGATCCAAAAAGCCCTAGTAAAGGGAAATTGGATATGTATACACAATGGATAAAAAATAGGGTTCCTCCTATAGTGGATCCTTATTTAGCCATACATAGGTTTATATTAACATAGAATACAATTGTAGAAGTAAGCCCCACTCATAGTAATCCACATTACATAAGTAAGACCCCACTCCAAGCAATCCACATACATCAATCCATAAGATCAAAACTACCAAAAGGAGGTTTGTAGAGAATAGGAGGCTTGTAGAGAATAGGAGGCTTGTAGAATGGAAAAGATATAGAGGGAAGCAGTGTTAGGGAAATTTATTTTGTTGAGCATTGCATCAATCCTTTTCACCAAGGATTAAAAAGGATATTGTAAATTTGAACAAGCATTTTCTTCACATTTTAGTCTAATTATAAGTATATCTTGAATTTTTTGGGGAGGAAAGTTTCCTTCTCATGTCAATTTGAGAAGGCTTTTTTGAAGCTTGAACAAGTTCTACATTAAGCTAAACTTGTCTTTTCCTACAAAAAAAACCAGCCTCCCCTAGGCTATTCCCTACTCCTAGCTTCATTAGGAACCAATGTTCAGGAAAGCTGTGTATCAACTTAATCTCCTATCGATTAGAAAACCATAATGATTGGTTTTTGGTTGAAAAAATACAATAATGTGCTTTTCATTGGGAGAAGAGCATGCTGAACCATACAAAAAGGCATATTATACCACCTTTCCATGAGGAACACAAGGTCTTGTGTAGAAAGTGGAAGAATGCGAACTCAGATGTTGCGGTGGCAAATTGTAAACATGCTTTACAGAAGTGGTGGAGAAATGGGCATGTTGTGGAGGGTGAGTTGCCATCGATGGAAACATGGCTTGCATGGTGGGAAGTGCATGCAATGCATGGGAGTTCTTGGTTTTTGACACAAGAAAAAGATGGTCCTTTCTTGCCGACCACAAACCTTACTGAAAACAAGCACTCTAGCATGAGAGCAACTATCGGTTATATAAGAAACATTTGTCTTTGTATGAGGCTACTAATGTTGACCTTTCGATGGCTGTGTTGCAGAGTGCACACATAAATGCCTACTTGGTGGGTGTTGCAGAGTGCACACATAAATGCCTACTTGGTGGGTGGTTATACTAGGACTAGATCGGGACTACAAGAAATCAAGGAGCGCTTCCTTTCAAGGAATGGTGGGGCATCAACAAGCAAAAGACTAATTGACTTGACCCATAGTGCAATGGCAAAGGTTAATCTAGATTGCCCAAAAGTGGAGCAAGAGAAGAAATCTGTGCGACATAAAAGACCTATCTTGGCATCTCCAGGTGTTGTGCCTGAGAATGATAGCCATAGGCTAGAGTATATGACAGTTAACAAAAAAGGACCAACTATTCTGACTCCTCCAAAATCCATGTTGCCCTCCATTCAAGATAAGACACTAGTGAAGAAAACACTATGGGGGATAAGACGGACAGAACCTATGTCTAAAGTTATATTCTTTGGATTTTTGCAAGATACAAAGTAGTGCTACGGTGCCCTGATTAATCCACAAGGTAGAGCACAGTAAGGTGGTGTGCTTGCGCCTTGTTTTTGGGGACGACATACTTACTTGGGACATGATGGTGCCTTGGGTGGCATTTAGGAGGGATTTGTATGGTTCTGTGCTAGTGTGAATACACATTGCTAGTACGTGGACACCAGTGGGTGATTGCACCACCTAGACCTGCTCAAGGTGTTTCCAAGGCCAGTTTGCAGAAGGTACAAATCTTACAATGGAGGAGGTGGCCGATTTGGAGAGAGCAGGGCTTCTATTGGAGACAAGTAGCACCATCCCTTAGAATCCAACATTGATAGTAGGGGAAGGCCTAAAACAAATAGTTGCAAGCTTATGCAGACCTAAGTATCGAGCTGGTAAGGTTGTCTATTGGTGCTTGAGGCTCACTAAAGAATTCTAAGCAAATGTACAGAAAGGTTGTTCGATTTTAGCTTGCATTGTTCAAGAAGAAATTGTCATCTATAATGAATTGCACATGTTTTATGTGAGCACAGAGGGTCGCGTGTGCGGCTGGAGTGAATTATGCGGTGAATGTGTCTGAGTATCCAAGATGCTCTTGTCTGGATTTCCAAAAGAGAGAAGCAAAGCATGAGATGTACCTCCCTTCCAAAAGAGAGAAGCGAAGCATGAGACGTACCTCCCTTGCAAACATATGTATTATGTTTTTTTGCAAGTGTTGAATCTTGATGCGGTCATGCAGGAGTTTATGCACCAGCAAGCTTTGACAAAAGTAGAGCTGTTTCAAGCATTGTCTGGTCGTCGCTACCATGCAAATGTAGCAATGCCATGAGGCATTGTGGGATGTCCAAATATGCATTCACAGATTTTGGGTTGCTATCTACAAACGCATGGAAAATGTTTTTGGTCGCCTGTATTTTGGTCTTGAAGGGAGAATATGCGTAGCATTAACTGTTGGAGTTCTATTTTGGGTTTTTGATCTAGAAATGTAGCACTTTTTGTATCTGCATAGAATACGCTTATATTTGATCTCGTGTTGCTCAGTAGCTCAGTACTATTTTTTGTAGCCAGGTATGTTAAAAATTCATTATTGGGAGTTTCCTAGTTTAAGGTTTCTTGTTGTTGTCAGGTTTTCTTCTTCAATAGAAGTTAAGGTTCACCGTTTGAGGTATCTTGTTTGTGGTCGAGCTTTTTTTTCCTGTAAAATTATGGTTGTGGTTAGACAATCCAATGATGATATATTCACAAAAAAATACTACAGGATTCTTCATGTTCATTACAAATCATTGCCCCTCCACTCGGAACGTGCTTTCGCTTGTTCCCTCTTGCTCGTAAAATGGCCATCCTCGATTTTTTGGTGAATTTATCTAGGTTATGGATGTGGCATATCCATGAAATTTGGGTGTGAGATGCCTTAAGACAAGTTCTCTATGGGGAAGCCTTAATCTGAGCTCTAACTTCGTGATCTTGTGCCTTGTTTGCTCCCTTAATCTATGAAAGAAAGGATTGTTTCATTTGCTACCTTCATGCATTTAAAGTTTACTTTTTTAAGAGTTGTTTTTTAGGGAGTCTCAACCCTTTGTACACTACAATGATACGCTCTTTCCCCTTTCCTATGTAGAAATACGTCATGATATGTTGATAAATTATATTTTTAAGAAGCTTCAACCCTTTGTACATTACATTAATAGACTCATGCCCTTCCGCATACAAAAATAGAACAAGAGGATCCAAAAACCCCTAGTAAAGGGAAATTGGATATGTATACACAATGGATAAAAAACAGGGTTCCTCCTAGTGGATCCTTATTTAACCATATATAGGTTTATATTAACATAGAATACAATTGTGGAAGTAAGCCCCACTCATAGTAATCCACATCACCCCACTCTAAGAATATATTTAGAGAAGTAAGACCCCACTCCAAAAAATCCACATACACCAATCCATAAGATCAAAAGGAGGTTTGTAGAGAATAGAAGGCTTGTAGAATGGAAAAGATATAGAAGGAAGCAGTGTTTGAGAAATTTATTTTGTTGAACATTGCATCAATCCTTTTCACCAAGGATTGAAAAGGATATTGTAAATTTGAACAAGCATTTTCTTCGCATTTTAGTCTAATTATAAGTATATCTTGAATTTTTTGGGGAGGAAAGTTTCCTTCTCATGTCAATTTGAGAAGGTTTTTTTGAAGCTTGAACAAGTTCTACATTAAGCTAAACTTATCTCTTCCTGCAAAAAAAACAGCCTGCCCTAGGCTATTCCCTTCTCGTAGCTTCATTAGGAACCAATGTTCAAGAAAGGTGTGCATCAACTTAATCTCCTATCGATTAGAAAATCATAATGACCGGTTTTGGTTGAAAAAATATGATAATAGTATTAAAATTTTAAACAATTTGGCTTTTTTCTTTTGATTTTTGACTAGGTGAAAAATGAAAAGGAAATGGGTATGTTTTTCTATAATTAAAAAAGGGTTTCCGAAAATGTTGTTAGAGAAAGAAACTTTGCTTGAACCATTGCAAGTTGAAAGAATATTGCTTATCACATCACTAAAACTGACTCGATTAGAAGATAAAGGATGATGAATCCACTAACTGGACTAGACAAGGATAGGTCTAAGTAGTGAAGGTCATGTACAAATAGGTAGAAGGAAAAGGTGTGAGAAACTCATCACACTAGAGGAGTCAAGATTGGGGGAAGAGGAGTGGTATTGCATCTAGCTACTTTATCTTCTTAGGAGGGATAGACACACCCTAACTTGCCAACAAATGATTAACTATAAGTAAGATTGCTTCTATAATGAGATCTCTAGCTGTTCTAGATAGTTGAGGAGCACCAAAAAGCAACCCAAAAAAACGTTAAGGCCAATAATAGTTAGAGAAGTGCATGCCAAAATAGAGAATGAGACAATAGTACATGTATTTCAAGAGACACCACCAATCTTTGCAAAGATTTCCAAGCAGCCAACACATGCACACATAGCAAACATAGGGGGCTCTACAAAGTAAAAATTATACACTAGTATGTGTTCATTTAATAGTGGGAAAAATGAAGGGCCCATGTTGTTGTCTTAAATGGTCTTATAAATGGAAGCTCAAACTCATCTATTGTTTTTTTTTGGTTGTTGTGAGATTTGCATACTCTTGGGGGATGTACTCATCATAGGAAGACCTACATACATCGTGCATTCAAAGGCTATTAAAAAATACCCATTTTTGTGAATTTTGACTTAATAAAATGACCCGTTTTTCTTTATAAACTTATGGGGGTTTTCAAAATGCCATTTAAAACCCCCTTATGTAAGTAGATTTATGTAAAATTTTCTCAAAATCTTGGTTAAAAAGATCCCTCCTAATGATTGCACGTAGTAGACTTTAAGATGGTAACAACATTGTGAACATGGGAAGAGAAAGCAACAAGATCTTTAGTCTTCGACGGTTAGCTTTGATGGTACTCGCATCATTGAAATAACCGTCGAAACGACCGTCAAAACAGCCTTCTATATACAAGTCAAAAAAAGCATCAAAATTTGCATTGATGATAACGTCTATATTCAGGTCGATTAAACCGTCGAAAATCATACATATTTTTGCTTTTTGTTTGGTGTGATTTTTGAAAAAAGTTCAAGTGTTTTTAGTTCTCATAGTCCTTATGAGCCCAATTGTTAGTTACTTTTCAAACAAATACAAAGATATATGTAGCAATATTTATAAGAAATTAATATGACAATATTTGTCTGCCAAGGCTTGTACTAGTGGTCCCAAATACAAGGATATATGTAGCAATATTTAAAAGCAATTTTGACAAGTGTCTGCCAAAGCTTGCATTAATGGTCCCAAAGAAGAAAATTATGACAAAAACGTATATTTCTTGTCAAATAAAAAAGAAATATGATGTTATATCTCATCATCGACTCTCTCATCCTCAGCTAGATCCATGGCTCCAAATGCATCAATTTCTAGAAAGACCTCTCCATCTGCATCTTCGTCAATGGGTGGAGCCTTGTTTGCTGTAGGAGTAGAAGGTAGTTCATCCACGTCCTCTTCTATTTCTACTAGTGGAGGTGATTGTGTTAAAAGTTGTTCTTCTATTTCTTCTTCGAATTTCGGATTATCCATCGTGTTTTCTTCTGGTTTAAGTTCTAGTTGTTCAATTACTATACCTTCATTTGACCTTCTTTAGTTGTTCAATTAGATCAATATCTGCTTCTCATACTTCTTGAGTGGGTTCCTCAACCTCTACTTCATATCTTCAAATATTTGTTTACTACGTGGATCAATTTGGAGTATAAATAGCCACATATGATCTCTCAAGTCTGCCTTGAAGATGACTTGCTCACAATGATTTGGTAGCAAAAATGTGTCCCTTTGGTCTGTCCACATCTTTGTGGAGTCTACTTGAACAAACTCACTTTATCTCTACGCATGGTTGCTTGTGGTCCTTGAGTCACCACCTTGAACCACTTCACATAAAAAATGAGCATAGAAAACTTTCTAAACCCAACCTTGATAATGCCTTGTATCATTCCATAGTAGTAAACAACCATGCCAACTTCACTATTCAGGTCACTTGCACTTGAACGACTGTCTTGCATGAAATTGGCCTTGATACCACAATCAAATGTTTCTCTCTTCTTATCTATTTTCTCCATTCGAAAGTGTCGATTGTGTGACCAAAGTGTGCCAAATTTGCGATACTACAAGCAAAAGAAGATCATGAAATTGTATGAAAAAGGAAAACTTATACAAGACTCTGTCTTACGGTTTCTTGTGTACATATAAAAAATCACTTACATGGTAATCACAACCATTTTGCTCGTGCACGGTCCGAAGGCACCTCATTGTCCTACTGGTAGAATTTGATCCTTCAATAACCTTTATAATATAACACAATTGAAAGAAGGTTGACCACTCAAGGCATGGGGTGACAACATGGGTGTAGGTCACCATCCTAAGGCAATACTCAAGGCATGGAGTAGGTAGGGGTGTAGGTCACCATCCTAAAAGGCAATACTCAAGGCATGGAGTAGGTAGGGGTGTAGGTCACCATCCTAAGGCAACAACCAAGAAGCCAATGGAAGCTTGAGCATAAGCTCCAAGAAGACAAGATATCATATCATGATAAAAGGTATCAAAAGGGTACAATATCCTAGGGGGGTTGGTGCCTTTTATAGTCACAAGGCCCCATATGCCCTACACAACATGTGTAAATGCCCCTAAGCCCCCATGTGCCTAGGTCCATCCCCATATGTATGTGCACACTAAAATCCCTTCCTTACAAACCATCCCCTCCTATAATGATTTCGTCCTTGAGATCGAAGGGTGGTCATGCACAAAAAAATACCAAGGCTATATACAAAGAACCAAATATATGACCAAGTGTCACCATCGCAGAGCACCAATACCAATACATGAATCTCATGACCCCCGGGGTCAAATGGAAAAGATAAAGGACTCTTGTTGATGATGAGGCTAGTCGAGTATCCTCCAGGGTTAAATGGAAAAAATAAGAATGTCACCCCAAAGATGAAGTAATCCATACAACCGCATCCACCTGGATAAAAGAGAAACCCAAGCCATGTAGACTCTAAAGCAATGGCCCTTACACCACCTGGATTGAATGGAGAATGTAGAGAGACAATGTCGATGATGCGGCTGGTCAATCCTCCTGGGTCAAATGGATAGATATGGTGCACATCATGGACCGTCGAAGTCGATGTAGTGGCTCTTGGGTTGTAGGAAAAACTCGTAAGTCCATCCTCATCATGACCATAATGCAAATCCGACATCCACAGTATCCACCGAATGTAACCATCACACATGGTCGGATTGTGTCTGGCGCAAAGAATCATTGTGTAGGCCAAGACAAAGGTGTGTCGTAGGTGCATCTGAGTGTCGTGCCACATAATCATCCAACCATATAACTCAAGTGGCATAAAATGCACCCAAAGATGAATATCTCAACTCCAAAGATCATAGGATCATGTAGACACCCATGGGAGCCAAATGAACTCATCTCGAGGTCGGCCTCATGTAGGATCAAATGGAAACCTATGCCATCATCAACCCCCATAGATCTACTGGAAAAGTAGAAGGCATGATCCACTGCATCTATATGTGGATGAGTGTGATCCGATCCATGAACTATATCCTCATGTGCAAGACCCTCTATGTGTGTATGATAATCCAAGGTATCAACATAATCATCAACATCATCATAGTCATCACTAAAGATCAATGGTATCATCTCCTAAATTATCATCTATGGCATCCCCAAGCCCTCCAAGGTCATCCTCATAAACATGGTCTATCTCCATCAATGATGCTCCTATGTGACCTAAATCCCATGATAAATCTATCTCCAACAGTATAGGATCTAAGGAGATGTCTAGATCAAATGGAATACGATCTACTATGGATATGATCATCATCCATCAAATCACTGGTATGGCTCGCTTGCATGGAATACATACACAATGCTGCACCTCAGTGCCATACAAACATCCAAATACCCAAGTATAAGTAAGGTGTGTGTGAATAAACTCACCAAATCCCCAAATGTGTGAACAATGTACCAAGATCTCACACAATGCATGTGAATAATCCCCAATGTAAGCTCGAACCGTTCGAACACCTCGCAGAAATGTACTCATGTGTGAACAAGGCTCACAATGCGTAAAAGCATGTGAACAAACCCAGACAAATCCAAAAGCATGTGAAAACACTCCACAAAAATGCTTAGTGTATGAATCACACCTTCTCACACGTGTGAAAAATCATCAACGAAGTCCAAGGCGGCGTGAGTAAAACTCACGTGCACGAACATGCCCCACAGCAAGTGTGGATGGCCAGATTTTAAATGGCAAAGGTCAAAGGATTAAAAAAGAAGGGCAAGTCAAAAGGAGTGTCCACGTGTGTTGATGGAATGGCTGGGTATTTGGATGTGGGTGGACAAAAGGGCAGGTGGGAAATGTGGAACAAGGTACTGAAAAGGATTAGAACCCTAAAAGTTTTCAAAGGAACTTTTCTGTAGCTGCTGTTGGCGGTCACCCCACATGCTGAAAGCTCTCTTGAGCTTAGTGATGCTCTGCGTGCTCTACCCTGCAGCTTGTTGCGTTGTTTGTTTTTCTTTTTAAATATTTGGCTTTGAGGCCTGTGGGGGTAGCTAAGCTCCGAGGCCTGTGGCGCAGCTTGCTGACAAAGTAAACGTCACATTTGGCTCAACACAGTAGCAGAAGGAGGCTATATAACTACTTTCCATAGCCATCATGGCATTGCAAGCTGCTGTCATACGCATGGGCGATAAACTTACTGTAAATGTATCAGATCATGTCCATAGCCATGATCTTGTTTATCTCTTAGTTGTGGCTGAGCCGGGAGAGACAGGTGATGAAGCCATAGATCTCCTGGTTGGTTGCGTTGGCTGAGCTAAAAGAAAGGCGATGAGGCCTAATCAAATGTAAAACTCTCTTTGTAGCAACGCAGAGACCTCCTCGGTTCACTCAGCTGCTTGTGATGCGCTGTAGGGAGCTGGCTAAGCCAAAATGAAAAAGGTAATGAAAGCTTAAATGTTCATGTTCAGCTGAATTTGATTGCAACTAGTCAAAGCTACTTGTATGCTGCAGGTATTGATCTTGCCCACCCTTCTTCTTGTCGTTACACAATAGTGTTCTCCATCACTTGCAAGATTGCCTTTTCTAACTTCAATGAGTTCTTCTTGTTGCTACTTTGTAAACCCTCCTTTTCTACAAGTTGCAGGGGTCTATACCTACTCTTCCATGGTGTTCCTCCACCTGTGTATAGTCAGAAATATGACACACAAAAAAAAAACGTTAGGTGTGCTAGCCTCTTGTTTGGAATCCTCACTGTCGTTGTCATATAAGAGAGCTCCATATAGTAATGGGGTATGGAAGAAGAGCCTCAACCACCTTCATATGGAGGAAAAGCTTCGACCACACCATATTCACATCACCACTCACACCATATTCACATATATATATAGAGCTCCATATAGTAATGGGGTATGGAAGAAGAGTCTCAACCACCTTAATATGGAGGAAAAGCTTCGACCACATCAGATTCACATCACCACTCATACCATATTCACTTATACATACATAATTACATATACTGCGTTCAATCATACATATAGATACGGATACATAGACTACATATATATACAGATATATATAGATACATAGACTACATATATATACAGATATATATAGATACATAGATCACATACACACATACATGTATATGGCTTTTGGTGGGGTGTGATTTCCTAATTGATATCGACCATTATTGGGTAATCTTAATAATGGATCAAACATCAGGCTAAGCCCTAGTACTAGTTTGTGACATTGTCTCCATATGATCTGATCTTTCCTTCACTTTGCCTATGTCATTGGGAACATTAATAAGAAGAGATGAAAAAAACATACTTGGGTGTGCTATCTGTGTCGAAATCCTCAATCCGTTGTCACATCAAAGAGCTCCACATAGTAATGGGGTGTGGAGGAAGAGCTTCGATCACTTTAATAAATATGGAGGAAAAGTGTCAACCACACCACATTCATATCAACACTCACATCACATTCACATCACCACTTAAGGTACACCACATTCACAGATATATATACATAGCTACACATATCACATTCAATCACACATATATATAGCTACACATATCACATTCAATCACATATATATAGCTTCAGAGACTACATTTACATACATATATATAAACACATAAATACTTACACTTGTACTCCATCTAGATCACATAAACATAAACTCTTTTTTAGGGGACATTAGAAAAAAAAAGAGCACATTGCATGCTCACATGTTGAGATGTCAAGCTCAACATGAGCTGATGTTCATGAGATGCTTGTATGATCGTTTGACATTTATATTATTGGCAAGTTTGGTAGCTGGTACTAATATATCTTCGTCAGAGATTCTATAGCTAGACTACACCGACTAGTCTATATTTACTCACTCCTCTTAGTGTGTTCACATTATGGACCGTTTGTATATACTCTATTATGTGTGTTAGTCACTTTATCTTCTTTGTAGACCTCTTTTGTTTTGAGTTTGTTTTGTGAAGAAGAAGAAGAATTTTCAGCTTCTCACCTTGTATACTCTCTTCTAGAGTTTGTGTGTGTGTGTGTACTTGTTATATATATATATATATATATATATGAACTCACTAAAAAATACTTCTCTATCTCTATCTTCCACACACACATACACACACACACACACAAACATACAAACACTCTCTCTTGCGCATCTTTCTTTAAATGCATCTCTTAGCATTAATAAATCGATTCACACATATGATCCTACATTTCGAGACCATTCGCATATGATGACTCTTTAGTAATCTCACTTAATCTTGTACATGTGAGATTTTACTCGCCTGACAAATTTGTTCATTTTCGCGGAGTCCATCTTGTGGCCACATACTAATGCTTTCTTTCTGGCAAGCCGACTCTAGTTGGCTAAAGTTTATGGACCTGCATATTATATGGATGAAGCCGACAAATGCAGATTATGGCTCTGTAGATGCGCTGGGTGTGGTGAGAGGTCTTGATAGCGGTTTGGAAGCGTCCTCGAAGCTCTATCTATATAAAGGAAGCAAGGTGATTACTGAGACACTCACTTAGTCCGTGGATTGTCTTATGGTTCTTTGCCATGTCTCTAGTGTTAGCATCGGCTAGGAGTTCCTCCTCTCAGGTAACTCTTGTTGATCTACCTCGCATGATGATTGAATCCCTTAGCGATGGTAACTCTATGCTTATTGCAGACGTATGGGTTTATGACCACATGGAAACCCGTATTGTGCTCAAGGATTTATACTGGCATGTAGTAAAGGATTTGTGGTATTATCTACTAATGTAGGATTTATACTGGCATGTAGTAAAGGATTTATATCTAGAATATAGTATTATCTCAAAGTAAAGGATTTGTACTCTAGAATATAGTATTTTTGAAGTCAGCAAGGATTTATACTAGCATGTTGAGGTTTGTCCTCAAACGCTAATTCACGGTACACTGCATATGGATGTGCATTAGTGTGATAACCGACTAATGGCCTGTAACCGGGCATGCATGGTGGTGGCTGAAACACTTAGCAGATTCTGGAAATTTTATCAGACCTCAATATAGGCTAAAGAATTGGTTACAATAACGCATAATCTGAGAATTTAACCCTTTGGGTTGTTAGATAAAGAATGGTTATATGAGGATGTAAATAGCTTCGAGAATTACATGGAGGTCGCCACTAGAAAGTATTTCATAATACTACTAATAAGTAGTGATTATGTATTCTTATACATATGTAGTTTTTTGAATTCTCCTAAGACTTGCTTAACTGGATGAACAATACTTGGATTGTTGTGGTATTTTCTAGGGACTATCCTCTAAGATAGCCGAGAACTTACATCTTGATAGGATGTTCTATTGACTTTATTATGGGAATCTATTGATTATTTTTAGAAATACTAAGATGTTAATCATCTTTCATAAGAAACAATATTGGATCTCTCTAACTGAGATCACTTTGTAGCCAATTATCTCCCACTTGGTAGATTACCCCTTTACTTTGAGATAATACTATATTCTAGATATATTAAGGGGATTTATCCCATCACTGCGTCATAAACCATAAACTATTTTGGGTGACATCTATAATACGTGATAGGTCCTTTGACACCTGCAAGACACACATGGGTTAACTCTTTGTTTGTCTATTTGAATGGATGCAGGTAACATGATCTATTCTCTCAAAATATTTTTGTGGTTCATGCTCTACAACAACAAGTTCATTTTTCACTTAATGGAGTTACTTGCTCCTTGTACTTGTAACATGATTATTGTACACAAATCTATTATTATATAATCATGTTTAATGTTTTTACTAGTCAAGTTGTTTCTCTGACTGCTGATGTAGAAGACTGAAAAACACACACTATAACTGCAATATTCGGGCATGCATGGTGGTGGCTGAAACACTCGACAGATTCTAGAAATTTTATCAGACCTCAATATAGGCCAAAGAATTGATTACAATAACATATAATCTGAGAATTTAACCCTCCGGGTTGTTAGATAAAGAATGGTTATATAAGGATGTAAATAGCTTCAAGAATTTCATGAAGGCCGCCACTAGAAAGTATTTCATAATACTACTGATAATAAGTAGTGATTATGTATTCTTATACAAATGTGGTTTTCTGAATTCACCTAAGACTTGCTTAATTGGATGAACAATACTTAGATTGTTGTGATATTTTCTAGGGACTATCCTCTGAGATAGCCAAGTACTTACATCTTGATAGGTTGTTCTATTGACTTTATTAGTGTTATCTATTGATTCTTTTTAGGAATACTAAGATGTTAATCATCTTTCATAAGAAACAATGTTGGATCTCTCTAACTGACATCACTTTGTAGCCAATTATCTTCCACTTAGTAGATTACCCCTTTACTTTGAGATAATACTATATTCTAGATATATCAAGGGGATTTATTCCATCACTGCATAAACCATAAGCTATTTGCGTGACATCTATAACACGTGATAGGTCCTTTGACACCTTCAAGACACACAGAGCTAACTTTTTGTTTGTCTGTTTAAATGGATGCACGTAACACGATCTATTCTCTCAAAATAATTTTCATGGTTTATGCTCTACAACAACGAGTTCTTTTTTCACTTAATGGATTCACTTGCTCCTTGTACTTGTGACATGGTTATTGCACACAAATCTATTCTTATATAATAATGTATAATATGTTTTTACTAGTCAAGTTGGATATGGTTCTTGGAGTTTCTTTGTGAACTGGCTGATGTTGAAGACTAAAAACACACACACACACACACAAACACATACATAGCTACACACAAACACTAATACACATGGCTATGTATACACATACATGGCTACACATATACATCGATAGCTACACACACCAATGTTAAAGTGACACTATAAGAATATATATATATATATATATATATATATATATACGAAACACATCTCTAGATCATCTAGACATTTATGCCCAAAAATACCTTATTGGAGGACAACCCAAAAAGTAATGATCTATGGCAAAACAGATAAGGGTTAAGAAATAGAGAGAGAGTTGAAGATGATCCAACAAAACCTTAAAAAAAATGCCCCCTATAGAGTGTACAAAAATGAAGAATTTATTTATATGCTCTCTAGGGAGAAATTTATTGAAGTATAATTATATGCTCATGTGAAGCTCTCTCACACAAAGAATATGAACATGTGCTAAGAAATAATCTAACCTCTACTCTCAACTCTCATTGTTTCTCACACACACAATAAGAAGCAAAGAGCAAGTATAAAACTAAAAAACTTGTTTAGCACAAAGGGGGATTGTCCACCATTCATGCACTCTACTTTAGTTCAAAAAAGGTAAAGTACATACATAAGAATTGAAAGTGAACTTAATTAGGCCACAAAAATCTTTGGTTACATGAAATTCAAAAAAAGTATGGACTATCAACTACCCATCTAACGCATGCACATGAAGAGGCTTAAATTCACTCAATTCAAGTGTAATATACACCCCTCGGAGAATTTCATGAATTTAGAGACCATTAAAGTCTAGCTTTTATTCATTTATGCATTAATGCAATTTCCACATCCTAGAAACAACTTTGAAAAAGCCTTTTTGTTAGTTATTTGTCTTGAATCTTAGAAGGAATAGATGAGGATACTCAAATGCCAACCTTAGGATAAAAATACTAATTTATCAAATTATGAGATAAGTCTTAGGCTAACTTTATTTTTACACATGAAAATTGCTTAAATTATGATGTAAAGCCTAGTCTAGATTTTCCCATTTGTTAACTCATAAGTAAGGTGATGAAATAGAAGGTTACAAATAAGTTGGGATTTTAGGGTGAAAGTGGAAAGTTTAGATGTAAGATTCCTCCCTCCAGCTTTTGAGGTGTAAAGGAGTAAGAACCTCCCCTTCAGATCTTGTAATTATTCCCCTCTCTGAAATAGAAGAAAGATCCTATTTTACTCTGTTTTGGCCTAGAGAGAGAAAAATATCTAGAGAGAGATAATCCAAAATTGAGATATTTTTGGATATAAAAATCCTCCTAGTGTCTAAAATGGTTTCCCCTGAAACAAAAATTCAAAAAGAACTTTCCAATGTGAAATTGGAATTAATTGAAAATGTGTATAAAGGACCTTAGCCTAAGGGTCTAGATTTTCAAAAATTTTTGGATTATGGTCCAATTAAGATTCCTATGGGCCAATAAGATTAATCCAAGTGTGGGGAGGAGATAAATCCAATGAATAAAAGAAATATCCAAAAATTAGTAAATGCCCACATAAGATGAAGAGTTGACTGAGGACAAGGTTTATTAGTTAAAAACTATGAGATATTACTAAAAAAATGAGATATTTTGGTATAATGATACATTTTTTACACCTTGGTAAGGAGGGGGGGAGACTTCAAGGAGGCGCCTATTTCACACATGTGGTGGAGTTTTTAATTCAATAAAATTATGATATTTTTATCTCTCCTCTCTCCTGGATCAAACCAAATCAAAAGGGAGCCAAACTAGGTTCAAATCTTGTCCAAATTCAGCCAAATTGAACCTGGAAAATTCTAGAACATAGTTGGACTTGGTTAGAGGCCTCCCTCACCTATAAATAGATCCTTAGTCTTTTGTAAAAAAATCTGTGAACTATACCATGCCAGTATTACATTAAAATAATGATATTTTTTATTATCCCTTAAAAATCCTCTATTTTTGGAGAGAGTGGAGCCTCTCTCTCTCTCTCTTCAACCATCCTTGGAGCTTTCCTTTCAACACACTAACCAATTGATTGGTTGGGGGCTTCTTCTAAGATAGAGAAGCAAGCAAAAACAAGAGGTAAAGTGTAATTTTATGATTTTTCTCTACTATTCTCAATGTTTGCACTTCTCAACCCCTCTCAAGCTTGAGAAGTTTCTAAATTGAGTTTTTATAATGTAAATCAAGCTTTTTTAAAGAGTTGTAATGAATAATTAAGAAAAGTTTACATTTATGCTTAATTAGGATGCTTTTTATGTTTATCTCTCTCTCCCCAAAGAATGGTCATTTCTATGACCAATTCTCTATTCAAATGTGCTTCTCATGGAGAAATTCTCAATTCACAAATCAAACTCTTAGAGGTTAAGAAATTGGTTTTTTATACTTATATGCTAGTAAATTATGGTAATATTATGAGTTAAATCCATAAATTGGATTTAAGGTTAAAAAATAGTTATACTATCATAATTACATTACTAAGTCTTATTCTTTTCAAAAAAATATTAAAAATTATCAGTAATAGCAGCGGAGCTATGGCAAAATTTTTAAGAAATTGATACACAATTCATTCTTATGCATAACATGAAAAGAGGACTTCCTACCATATTCTAGAATTGAATATCCTAGGCTAAAAGAATGATTTTCATCACATTCAATGGAAAACTAATTTTTAAGGTTTATGTATAATTTAAAAATTAAGAAAAGAGAAAATTATGGTAATTTTATTTAAATGATAAAAGAGGAATTCCCATGACATTTGGAATTCAATCATTTAAATAGTAAAAGTAAAATTCTTGGTATATTGAATTAATGGATATTTTTATTAAAGAAAAGAGAAATTTTAGATAAATTTATTTGATGATAAAAGAGGAATTCCCATGACATTTAGAATTCAAGCAATTAAATGTAAAAAGAGGAATTCCCACGATATTTGAGATCCAAGAAATTAAATGAGAAAAAGAGGAATTTTTAGTACAATTCAATTTATGAATATTTATCAAAAGTGAAAATATGGGTAGAATTGATATTTGTAAATCCCATGAATTCTTTTATTCAAAAGAGGAATATTGAATATAATTCATTTGAGAAATTGAGAAAGAATATGGAAATAGTCATCGAGAAAAAGAACCTTTATCTAGGCCAAGCGATGGTAGAAATTTAGAAAAAGTCCCAATTATCGGTATCGAAGTAAGAAAAGCCACTAAGATGTGAATGGATATGATAAGATGTAAATGGGATATGATGTGATGTAAATGAGAATAAGATGTGAATGGATATGATAAGATGTAAATGGGATGCGATAGGATGTGAATGGATGTGATAAGATGTGATAGGATGTGGTGTGATGAAAATGAATGTGGATGAGATGTGAAGTAAATGGATGTGGATGTGAATGATGAGATGAGAGGATATGTAAAAGGGTGAGATGGGAAGTAAATGGATGTGGATGTGTATGTGAAAGAATGTGATGTAAATGAATGTGGATGTGGATGTGAAAGGATGTGATGTGATGCAATTGAATGTGGATGTGGATGTGGATGTGGATGTGGATGAGATGTGATGTAATGTAAAGAGATGTGGATGTGAATGTGATGTGGATATGGATGAGATGTGATGTAATGTAAAGAGATGTGGATATGAATGTGATGTGGATGTGGATGAGATGTGATGTGATGTAAAGGAAAGTGGATGTGAATGTGATGTTGATGTGGATGTGATGTGATGTGATGTAAAGGGATGTGGATGTGGTTGTGGATGAGATGTGATGTGATGTAAAGGGATGTGGTTGTGGATGAGATGTGATGTGATGTAAAGGGATGTGGATGAGATGTGATGTGATATAAAGAGATGTGGATGAAATGTGATGTGATGTGGAAGTGAAGTGATAGATGTGAATGTATGGATAGATGTGGATAGTCGTATATGTGAATGATTGGATGAATGTGGATGAATGAAATGGGATGTGTATGAATGAGATATGATGTGGACATGATGTAATGTGGATAGAATGTATGTGATGGGATGGTGATGAGAATGGATGTGATGGATGCGAATGGATGCAATGAGATGTGATGTGAATGGATGTGATGTGATGGATGTGAATGGATGTGATGTGATGTGAGTCGGGATAAGTGTGAATGGGTGAGATGTGATGTGAAATGGATGTGATATGATATGATGTAAATTGGGATAGATGTGAATGGATGTGATGTGATGTGATGTGAATTGGGATAGATGTGAATGAATGAGATGTGATGTGATGTGATGTGAATCGGGATAGATGTGAATGGATGTGATGTGATGTGATGTGAATCGGGATAGATGTGAATGAATGAGATGTGATGTGAATGGATGTGATATGTGAATGAATGAGATGTGATGTGAATGGATGTGATGTGAATCGGGATAGATGTGAATGGATGATATGTGATGTGAATGGATGTGATGTGAATCGGGATAGATGTGAATGAATGAGATGTGATGTGAATCGGGATAGATGTGAATGGATGAGATGTGATGTGAATGGATGTGATGTGCATCGGGATAGATATGAATGGATGAGATGTGATGTGAATGGATGAGATGTGAATCGGGATAGATGTGAATGAATGAGATGTGAGGTGAAATGGATGTGATGTGATGTGGATCGGGGTAGATATGAATGGATGAGATGTGAATGAATGTGATGTGATGAGATGTGGATATGGGTAGATGCGAGTGGATGAGATGTGATGAGCATAAATGTGGAAAGATGTGATGAGATGGAAAATGATGTGATTGGATGAGAATGGATGAAGGAAAATGGGAATACATATGATTGGACTTGGATTAAGTAATGTGAATTGATGTGGAACACTGTGGAAAGACGAGAGTTCGTTATAGAAACTGTATTTATGACCTGTTTTTAAATGACTGTTTTATGTCAAGAATGTTGGGGAAGCATTTTGACCGTCTTGTGAATGAGGTCGTGGAGACCTAAGTGATAAAGTTGCAATAGGTGACGGAGAGTCAATGGGACGTCTCGTGTAGCAAGGTTGGCCGAGGTCTCGATTTAAATCGTGAGCTTCTGGTACGGTGGATGAGGGACCAAGGAAGCAGCCTATGAGTGAAGCGCTAGGTGACCTGCGAAGGATCCTAGAGGGTGCTGACCATACGGTGCTCGGGCTCTGGGTCGCCAAAGATACCCACGCGTGCGTCGAGCAAGATATTGGAACAAGGAGTAAGAGTTGTTTTCTGAATTCGGGCATGGTTCTGGTTGATTGACCTTGCTGGTCCTCAATGGATGAGTCCATGGCTCTTTTATATGGATCTGTTGGTTGATCTTGCTGATCTTCAACGGAGAGTCCATCTGGATTTTTTTCTAAGTGAACATATTGCTAGGTACTATGAGCTAGGAACTATAAAAAAAGACCCCTGAGTGGATAGGTGGTGAGCGTTCTGGTTGCCAATGATGCCATAGGTACACCGATGAAGGAATGATTGGAAATTAGAATTCAAACGGATATTTTGGAGGATTATGATCAGTGATACTATGTTTTCATTAAAAGATTGTTTTAAAGTCAACTGAATTTGTGAAACAAGCAATTTCATATTGGGTGTGTAAGTGGTGTGACTATCTTGAATTTTGCATGAAGCGCCGGCTAGGGGGCCTGGGAACTCTTTTTCCTGGTACCCGGGACAAAACCTAACCAAATTCCTAATTGGATCCCATCACTGCAGTGGTTGGTAACCCATGGGACTAGGTTGGACTGATGGATCCCTAAAATAAGACTCAATTCTGTTATGGTATGATAGATGAAGTAAAGCTCGGACAGTCCTTGTTCTATGGAAAAGAATCAACGGCTATGCCTCTCGATAAGGAAAAAAGTGTTAGTCTCTATGATCCAAGTGCAAGTCTTTTCCTTGATCTGACCATGTGAGTTCGGTCGGATCAGTTTGGTTAGTTAAGGCTCTTGACCACGTTAGAATTAAAATATCCTGGAGGAATCGTCCGTGCTTTGTGGACGAGGGAAGTTTTTTCGGGTTCGGTTTTGGAAGAACCTAGGGATTAGTCTCTTGTCCGGATATCCGTGGTGGGCGAGGCCCCGAGTGAGAGGTTCTACCCGGTGCAAGAAGTGCTACTTCCGCTGCTAGCACCCCCGAATTCGTTGCGCGGAGGGGGCAAGGATCTTTCATTAGAGGTGGAGAGAGAGACAATAGTTTATTTGTTGTAGGAAATTGTTGCCATATATATATAGGCAGTGATGTGTGTGAACACACTTAGGACCGCCGGGGCACTTTTTCCCTCTTTAGGAGGTTTTTTCCCCCGGCTTGTATATACACCCATCCTTCTAGGGCTAACTTATCTTTTGTACATTGACACAATCTAATACACTTTGTGTTGTGTGAATTCTTGCTTCTTCTTCTCCAAGCTTTGTGTGCTTTCCTGCAACCCTAATTCCAACAATTGGTATCAGAGCAGGCATCGGCTCCCAGGGCTACGCCGCCAGCACCCTCCGACTCACGTTCTCTGATTGAGGTGAGCTTTCACGAGCGCTTGCAGGTCCCTATACTCTGCAAATTTGCATCTGAGGTCGTTTCGGGCTCCGTTTTTGCATTTCAAGTTCTGCACAGGTGTTTTCATCATTTTCTGCGACAATGCAGTTTTCTGCAAAACAGGCATACGTGTTCTATTGTGGACCGTGCTACATAGCACAAGTTGTCTTCTGTTCAGTCTTTGCTTCATTATAGGTAGCTTTTGCATCAGTTTCAGTCAGTGGCCATGGCTGATAACAGCAATGATGTATTTCGCATGTTATCTGCTGATGACAAATTGGATGGAGACAACAACTACCCACTTTGGGCATACATGATGTAGCATGTTTTGGTTGCAAAAGGAGTGTGGAACATTGTGCAGGGTATGGATGTACGTCCAGGTTCTGTGGATGTAGGATCTGTTGAGGATGTTGCAGGTTCTAGCAGCTCTACTATTGCTGCTGTTTTACCCACTGCTGAACAAGCTCGTTGTGGGATGGTAAAGATGCGCAGGCTCATGCCTTGATTGCACTTTCTGTCAAACGTAACATCACCCCACATATTCGTTCAGCTAAAACAGCAAAACAGGCTTGGGATATTCTAGCTGGTTTGTATGCAGGTCGTAACGAGGCAAAAATCGCTTACCTGCGTAAAGAGCTAGAATTGAAGATTATGCAAGAAGATGATGACATGAATGTTTTTCTTGCTGAGATTAAAGATCTCAAAGAACAGTTGATTTCTGCAGGTGAGATTATTCCTGATCATTCTCTTGTGCAGACTGTTCTTGATGCTTTACCCGAGACATATCAGACTTTTGCTTCCACGTGGAGACTTCTTAATGAGGATAGACCTGATGCTGTCAAGTATGATACTTTAGTCAACAAGCTCTTGCAAGAAGCGCAGTCTAGGCAAAACAGGGCCAGGCAGCGTGCAGTTGATCAAGCATTTATTGCTGCTCAGCAGCAGAGAAGAAGTGGTAAGGCAGCCCCTTCCACTGTTTCTTCTCCTATTAGTAGGTTTGCAACTTCTTCTCCTTCCACAGGTAGCAACAATAAGTCTGAGAAGGCTCTTGATAAAGGTAAGAAAAAGACTAGGTGCAACTATTGTAAGGCAAATGATCATGTCATTAAGAATTGCCCTAAGCTAAAGGCTAAAGAGGCAAAGAAGAAAGAGTCAAATGCAGCCACAATAGCGGATGCTTCTACAAATGCAGATTCTGCAAATGTTGTGCAGGATACAGAATGGGCATTTAGCGTGAATTGCCAGTATGACCCATCTGTACATGATGCATGTTTGGCAGTTTGTATGGTATTTTGACAGTGGTGCTACAAAGCACATTACCTCGCATCGTGATATGTTCACTTGTCTTGAGGCTGTCTCTAATGGGAATACTGTCACATGTGCCAATAATGCTTCTTACCCAGTGAAGGGCATTGGTAAAATTATGCTTACTGCTGCAAATGGCAGCGCTTTCACACTTTCAGATGCTTTGTATGTGCCAGGGAAAAAGAAGAATCTATTGTCTGTCTCTGCACTTGCTAGACTTGGATTTGTAGTCAAATTTGTGGATGACAGATGTACTGTTCATGATTTGACTTCTGGTGGTACGATTATTGCATCTGGCACCTTGTTTCGTGGGCTGTATAGGCTCAATTCTTATGACAAGTGTGTGGAAGATTCAGCAAATGTAGTTTCTGATGAAAAGGCAGTTTCAGATGCAAAACTATGGCATGCTCGTTTTGGTCATCTGAACTTTGCTAGTTTGCTGCGTTTGCAGAAATTTGATATGGTTGCTTCATTGCCCCCTCTTGAGGCACCATTGAAACATGTTTGTGAAGGCTGTATTTTGGGCAAAATGCAGCGTTCTGCGTTTCCAAAGGATGGTTCTGTGCGGGCCACTCGCAAATTGCAACTTGTACATAGTGATGTATGTGGGCCTATGCAAACTCCGTCATTTGGTAAACACTTGTACTTCGTGACTTTCATTGATGATTACTCGAGGCATGCATGGGTATATCCACTAAAGGCAAAGTTCGAAGTGTTTTTGTGCTTCAAACAGTTTTTTCTTATGGTTGAAAATATATCCAATTGTACTGTGGGCACCCTCCGTTCTGATCGAGGGGGGGAGTACTTGTCTAAAGAGTTTGATGCATTTCTGGCTAGTCGTGGGATAAAACACCAATGTACAGTGCCGTATACCCCTCAGCAAAATGGTGTTGCTGAGAGGAAAAACAGGTCACTTATGGAGATGGCACGATGTATGGTCAAGAGCCAAGCTTTGCCACATGCGTTTTGGCTTGAGGCTGTCATGTGTGCTGCATATGTACTCAACAGGTGTCCCACTAAGGCCTTGCAATCTATTACTCCATATGAAGCTTGGCATGGCAGGAAACCTTCTATTGGTCACTTGCGTATCTTTGGTTGCTTGGCCTATGCTTTAGTGCCTGTGCAACAACGTAGAAAATTGGATGATAAGGCTGTCAAATGCATTTTTGTTGGTTACAGTGCTGAGAGCAAGGGTTACAGATTGTATCATCCACAGTCAAAGCGTATCTTGATTTTAGCGAGATGTTGTTTTTGTGGAAGATGCTGTGCAGCCTTTGTTATCATGTACCAAAGAGACAGGTGTGAGCTCACGGGATGTATTTGATACATTGTTGCCTCTATTTACAGGTGGGAATTCAAATGTAACTCCTATTGAGGCAAATATTCAGCCTATGCAGATTTCAAACGACATCATAGATCAGCCTATTTCTGATGCAAATTTACAGGATATAATTCATGAGGATAGGGCTGAAAATGAGCAGGCTAGAGGCATGCCTAAATGGCTGGTGCAAACCTTGCGTGATAGTAAAATTGATGCACCTATGTCTAGTCGTACTCGTTTAGGTTTTCAGCATGCCTCTTACACATCAGATTGTTATGCTTTGGCTGTGTCTAGTATGTGTGAAGAGGAAGAACCTCTTTCATTTGATGAGGCACAAAATTCAAAAAATTGGTTGGCTACAATGCAAAGTGAATATGATGCTATAATGAAGAATGGTACATGGTCTTTGTGTGATTTGCCTATTGGTAAAAAGGCCATTGGATGTAAGTGGGTTTTTAAGTTGAAACGAAAGCCAGATGGCAGTGTTGATCGCTATAAGGCTAGACTTGTTGCAAAGGGTTATGCTCAAGAAAAGGGCATTGATTTTGATGAGACCTTTGCTCCCACTTGTCGTATGACTACCATTCGTAGCATTTGTGCATTGGCAGCTCATAATGGTTGGAATGTACATCAGTTGGACATAAAGACTGCATTCTTGAATGGAGATTTGCATGAGGAGGTGTATGTATCGCAGCCTCATGGTTTTGTTCAAAACGGGCAGGAAAACAAAGTGTGCAGGTTGAAAAAGGCTTTATATGGTTTAAAGCAAGCTCCACGAGCTTGGTATGAAAAGATACATGCATATTTGACTGCACATGGTTTTCAGAATAGTCCAACAGAAAGCACTTTGTATGTTAAACATGTGGATGATGTACATCTAATCATTGCTCTCTATGTCGATGACATGCTGCTCACAGGACCAAATGAGAGTCATATTGCTGATTTTAAGGCTGATTTGAATGCCTCTTTTGAGATGTCAGATTTGGGGCATTTGCATCATTATTTGGGGATACAATTTAAGCACTGTGATGGAGGTATTGCTTTGTGTCAGACAAAGTATATTGAGACATTGTTGCGGAGATTTGGCCTTGAAGACTGCAAGCCTATTGCTACTCCAATGGAGACAGGTTTGAAGTTGAGTCTTCATGATGCTGGATATCACTTTGATGTCACACTCTATCAGACAGTTGTTGGTTGCCTCATTTATGTATGCATTACGAGGTCGGACATTCAGTTTGCAGTCTCACAGGTGAGCAGGTTTATGCATAGCCTAGGGTCTCAGCATTGGAAGGCAGTTAAACGCATCTTTCGCTACTTGAGTGGCACCATACATCTTGGGTTGTTTTATCCCAAGGGGGGATCATTGCCGCCAGATTTACATGCTTTTTCGGACTCAGATTGGGCTGGTTGCTATGACACAAGAGTGTCCACAAGTAGTTTTTGTTTCATGCTCGGTAGCTCATGCATATCTTGGTTGAGCAAGAAGCAACCTACTGTGGCCACTTCTAGTTGTGAAGCTGAGTACAGGGCAGCTTTCACAGCTACGGTTGAGTGTGTGTGGCTCAGACGGCTTATGGCTGACTTGGGTGTTGGCTGCCACCTCTATCTTCACTGACAGGCAGTCAGAGCGCATTGGCAGTTGCGAGAAACCTAGTTTTTCATGCTCGCACAAAGCACATTGAGGTGCATTATCACTATGTCAGGGAGAGACTCTCAGCAGGAGAGATCAGCTTGGCCTATGTGCCAACACAGGACAACCTCGCCGATCTTTTCACAAAGGCGCTTCCTCGTGAGAAGTTCGAAGCTTTCCGCAAAGCTTTGGGCTTGCTCCCCTTTGTGGACTGATCTACTTCGGGCATGGCACTCCCCTATACATGAGTGCTAGCTCTCGTTCACACCATCACTCCCAGGGGGGATTTGTTGCTATATATATATAGGCAGTGATGTGTGTGAACACACTTAGGACCGCCGGGGCACTTTTTCCCTCTTTAGGAGGTTTTTTCCCCCGGCTTGTATATACGCCCATCCTTCTAGGGCTAACTTATCTTTTGTATATTGACACAATCTAATACACTTTGTGTTGTGTGCATTCTTGCTTCTTCTTCTCCAAGCTTTGTGTGCTTTCCTGCAACCCTAATTCCAACAAAAATTATTCTTGATCAATTGGAAATTATTGGATGAATGTTTAGAATTCTTTTGAGAACTTAGTGTAAAGAATTCTAGAGAGAGAAAGATTCTATATGAAGGATTCCAGAGAGAGAAAAATAAGTTTAGAAATGACCTGCTAAACAAGTCAAGTTAAGGCCAAGGATATAATAAATCCATAAATTTAACTTTAAAAAATCAAGATTGATTCAATTTTGATTAGATTAAGCCAATTTCTCTCAAGAAAGTCGTTGTTTACCTCTAAATGAAGAGATTTAGAGTATCTTGTTTATAAAGTAGGCTTATATCTCTAAAACAAGTTTAGGAAACATTGAAAATAATAAATTCAATGGCTTTAAAAAGGAATAAAGTCAACGACTTCAAGAGTATACTATTGGAGAGAGAAATATGAGAAACTCTCTTTCTATATCAAAGTTTGTGCATATTTTCGCTCTATCTTAGAGTTTAGGATAAAGTGATGATCTTAGAAGTTTACTTTATTCTAAAAATTGAGAGATGAAGTCATAAGATATATATGTTTACCTTAGACTAAGGATTAACCCCTTAAAAATAGAGTAAGTACTAAGTTCACATGAATCTTTATTTTGAAAATTGAGAAATGAAGTCATAAGATATATATGTTTACCTTGGACTAAGGATTAACCCTTAAAATTAAGCAAGAGGATTGAAGAGTAGATTTAACTAAAGGAAATAGTTATTATAAAGATCCTAGAATGATTTAAAAATTAGATGGGCTCATACAGTTAGGGATCCTAAATTGATGAAGACCCTTAGAGACCTTACATTAGAAATCTAGGATTTTTAAAAAGGGGTAAATCTTAAGGCTAAATCGACCTATGAAAATAAGAAGATCTCACCACGCTTTTGTGGCTTTTGATTTTTGTGTTCATAGTTTTGACTAGGGAGCAAAGTTATCTCATCAGACTTGTGATGGTTTACACAAGTCTCCATCATTGCACTGATTTCCTAACTCGTGTATTTATATTGTTTGACATTATATTCATTTAGGTATGTTTTTATGGAAGCCTATGAAGGTACCACTTCGGTTAATTGTGTCTCATGTGGATATTATCGAAGACGTTGGAGGATAATCCTAAGCCCAATCCAAACACGATGTATAGGAAGATGAGATGTACATAAGCTGGTGTGTAGTGGATCCAAGGTGATAAAAGTGACGTGTGGTAGCCAAGTGTAAAGGTGCAGGTGTGAAACAAAAAAGGAAAGTGTATGGGGCAATTAGTAAGCCAGGCCACGCAACATTCCAGAAGGAAACCAGGTGGCGATGGGTTGAAGAGGGAGAATTGCATAGTTTTCGGGGAACTCTCCAAGATGTGTGACTAGGGACACCACTAGGAAGGAGAGTAAGAGAGAGACTGCAGTGGAGATGTCTCCTATAGGTCTGTTTTCTTGGTTGAGGTTGTAGGCTGGAGGTCCTATTGATTTTTCCAAGTTTGCAGAAGAGAAGACCAGTGCAGTGTGAGAAGGTTTGTTTGGGTCAGAGCAGAGGGTGTGCTGAAGACCAGAGAGTCGGCTAGGATGTGTATGCCCTAGGTACTCTATGCACTATCTCTGTTAGAGACTTGAATCAGTCCAGATTCTTGCTTAACTGTAGCTATTGAGTGTTAGCTAAATGCTGGTTTTGTATCTATGTGAGAAGGATATGCTGCTTGTGGTAGTGAATTCTATTAGATTTGATATCGTGAGTGAAGATGTCTCCTTGACGAGTTGTTGTTGGGATCTATCTATGGAGGATCCTTGAGGTTTTAGTATTTTCTTCTGATATATGTGAGCCCATGTCTCAGGGACGTTGAGACACTCGTGTTTTATCTATTTGTTGATGACAAAGAGTTTGGGTTGTGTTTGTTGTGAATGGATGCAAAGTCTTTTGATTTGATGTTCTAGATGTGGTAAATGAGTTGTTTTGATTGAGTTTATGGAGATGGACCATTGGGGTGTGTCAGTTTGATGTTTGGGGAGTTGATGCCTTAATAAGAGTTAGACGAGAAGGTATAGAGTCAGACTAGGTCCAGATATAATTAGCTAAAGAGGTAGAGGGCTTGGATTTTTTTATCTAGGTTGGAGGAAAGAGATGTTGAGTCAGGTCTGACAGTCAGAGGACTATTAGTCATCAGTCAGACATGTTAGTGGGCTGAATGATAATTCTGAGTCAGCTGCAAATCAAGTGAGAGTCCATAGTGTTGGATCCTGGCGAGGATAGAGTTTTGGAGAGTCAGGGAGTGTTATAGGACACGTGAGAGAAAGTTTTTGATTCAGTTGAGGCAACTGGATCATCGGGTCTATTTCAGTCAGCTAAGTCAGCTGTGTCAGATCTAAGTCAACAGAAGGTCAGCAGAGAGTTAGCAAAGTGTTCAAGAAGATGCTAGGGTTGTAGGTTTGAAGTTAGCTGGTGATGGAGGATAATAAGAGAGTGTGGAGGACTCATTTCAAACTAGGGTCACAGTCAAGCTTCTGAATCAGCTTACAGTTAGTTGTGTGTCAGCTCGGGAGGATTCAAGTCAGCAAACTGTCAGAAGAGGTCAGTTGGGCTATATAGGCAGAAGAACAGAGGTGTTGGAGGTCGGATATGACTTGGGAGGATAGCTGGAGGAGTCAGTTGGGTCAGATTGGAAAGTGTTGAGGTGCTCGATGGTGTCAACTGAAGGGCTGAGGATAGGAGCACAGTTGGTTGGTGTCTTGGAGCTAGGATCTTGGTGTCTCGCAATTTTGGTCCCTTTATGTTTTCTTCTTATGTGCCTGTTGGTGGTGTTATAGAGGCCATCACCTAGCAACCTCACATGGTTTGGTGCCCCCACCGAGGAGTAGAAGGTTCTTATTTAGGGCTTTGATCAGCAGGTTGGAACCCACTTGCAGATCAAATCAAGACCAATGGTTGGATTTGGATATGAAGTGTTTAGAGGTGATAAGGGTGAGGATGTCACTCAGTTTCTGATGACGAGGATTGAATTGGTGGCTTTGAGTAACAAAGATGAGGATGCCTACAAGTTGAGGATGGCAAATTGATTATTAGAAGATGCAGCCATGGAGTGGTTTTAGTATGAGGCCATGGATGCTGAAAGAGGAAGCTGGGATAGGTTAAGGGAAGCCCTGAAGAGGAAATATGGGAAAGATGATAGTCGAGAGGACTTGAGAGAACTGAGCAGGTTGAGCCAAGGAGAGTATGAGGAAGTGTCAGATTTTGTGGGATAGGTTTGAAGCTTCATGGAGGAAGATGCTCAAGACCTTGGGAGAGGAGCAGGTTCCTCCTGAATTTCTGAAGAAGGACAAGTTTATTGAAGCTCTACATGGGAGGATCAAAGAGAAGGTGGATGTGAAATACCCACACACTTTTGTAAAAGCTATGAAGATTGCCATGTACCAAGAGAGGAAGATGAGATGGAGAGCTGGTTTGTGTATGCCACCCACTAGACCAGGTAGAGTTGCTAAATTTGATTTTCTTGATGTGTGTCATGCTAGGAGCTATGTGCATGTTGCGGATCACTGTGCAAGTGATGTGTCAGTGGATGCAAAGCCATTGGATTAGGGTGTTTGTGAAGTTATAGAAAGTGTAGGTTGTATGGCTGTGGACCTAGAGTTGGAGGTAGTATATGCCGACAAAGTAATGGAGGATTGCTCAGAGATTGGTGAGTCTACTATAGAGGGCAGGTGGTCCCTAGTGCACTGGTGATATCATAGATACCTAAGTTGAGGATTGGTTCATCAGAAGATGCCAGTGAGGAGTCTACGGGTTTGTTTTGTGATGTGATAGAGTGTGAGGTAGAGAGTATATCAGAATTGCCTTTCTATGATGACATAAGTGATGATGATGTTAGCATGAATCAACAGTCATATGTCCATAAATATATGGATAGTGATGTGAATAATGATGTAGATGCTTTATTGGATGACATCTTGGAGGGTGTCTTTGCTCTGTTTGAAGAATCTGTGGATCTAGATGATGTCGAGCAGGTTGATGCCTATGTGGGTGTACTGGAGTGTGTGTCAATGGTTTTGGATACTACGAGCAGACTATGGAATGAGGAAGCTAAGGATCTTGACCACGAGATGCAGCAAGTTGTTTATTTGGGCTCTTTGCTTGATAGTGTTCAAATTTTTGATGGAGTTTGGTTTGATGATGTGGAGGATAGAAATGTGTGTGAAGGTTTGATGGAGGAACAGAGAGTTGCAAAATGTTCTGAGTTGTGTAAAGAACTCAGAGTTGACAAGGATGGAGAGGCAGAGAGAAGGCTGGACAGTAAGTTTACATGGATGTTGCAGCCATTTGATAGGAGTAGGACACTGAGGTTGTTTGTAGATTCTGTTGAGAACACGTGGTGCTCATGCTAGATCAAGTGCATCGAGAGGAGAGACTCAAAAAGTACAAGAACAAACTCTTGCTTATTAAGTTGTTTATGAATACAACTAGGCTTTGCTCACATACAAAATGCCTCATGGCCTCATCTTTAAATAGATGAGCTAGTGGACCTTAAGTCCCTTCACACTCACACCCTTCTCTTCCCCTTCTACATAACCTTAGTCTCTTAATACCCCCCCTCAATACCAACTATGAAAGAATGGAATAGGTGGTATTGGACATAGGATGCCTTTATAACATTAGGCGTACAAGGTTTGGAATATAGGTGTGGTTATCTAGGATTTACAACCAGTTCCTAGAGCCTTAGAGGCTAATACAATGTTGCCATCTAAGTCTTTATTTGTTGTCGATGAAGATGTACACCTCAATGATGGTGCACTCCACTCTTTGTGTTTGCTTGACTTCTTGTAGATGACATGCTTTAGACATACATGCCATTGCTTCCACCACATGCTTTCCACCTTGACCATTCTCACACAATGATCAAAAGCAGGCTGCCACCATTGCTTAAGTGGTTTGCTTATAGATGTTCCTACAACATGCTTGATGCTTCCTTGAATACCATATCTCCTCCATGGGCAATGAGGTAGATTTAAATGGGGGTAGGGGGGATGTTAATTCCATTTTGGATTAACAAGTGTGCTCCTCCAATTGAGAACATTAATAAGTGTCATGAAAAGGCACTATAAAAGTTATACATTATGAGATATTGGCCACCCAAGGCCTAATTAAGTAAGTTTTGGGCACCCAAGTGTGAATAAGGGCCAAATGTATATAAGGCATTTTCTCATAATGAAAAGACACAATCCCCTTTTGTGCTATTGAAGCGAAACGTAAAGAGTTTGAGTTTTACATTCTCCAAAAGTCCAATGGGTCTTGAAGATGTACCGTTTGCCATTTTACCGATTAGATGTTGTTTTCCCTAGTTTTTCCGGCAATGTTTTGTGATGATGCTAACCCCCGCCCCACCATCCAGGATAGCCACTACCTGATACCCACCATGATAAATTTGGATTGTATTATTTGTAAATTCGCTTTCGTAATAACGTCCCAATTGATTAACTGGTATCTTAATGACTCGAGTTGTCCTTGTGTGTCTTAGGGTTCTTTGTGCCAGAGTTGACAGAACCTCCTCTATAGTATTGGGGCTGTCGCCTTCTACCCATTCCTTTATGTCTATTCATAGGGTTGGTGAACTACGTAATAGTTACCCCAATGGCATTTGTACATGCATGGACAGTACAGCTGTGAGACTTCCTATGTCTCTGGGTTCTCTAGTGATTGAGGGTTCTCCCCAGGTGTGTGTCTTGCATTCATCCATAGGGAAGGAATGGATGGACTAACCCAACGCATTTTCCTCAAACATTTTGGACATTCTTACTTGAGATCCATCTTCTATTTCTTCTAGAAATGGAGTAGGTACGTCCAATTCCCTTTCCCTTGTTGGCTCATTTCGTGTGGATACATTGTATCCCTAACCCTGTTAGCCCTTAACTTGGCTTCATGAGGCCATTGACATTCTTCTACTAAGGCCATGGCATCTTCAAGCTTTCTTATCTCCTCATCGGCATTGGGGTACTCACTGACTCCTTTAGGAGTTGATGGTCGCTCCCTTGCTCCTCTAGGTCTAGCTCTTTGTGGTTGATCCTTTGATCCCCATCTTCTCTTGATTGGGTGGATCTGGTGTCGATCGTATCTTCTTCAGATTCATCTTGGATTATGACCCTCGTGTCACCCTTACCCACTTTTTTCACTCTTCTCCTACTGGCCAATTCTAGAAATAGTTGCATCTGGTCGGTTCTTCCCCTTGTCTCCCAATTGGGCTTGGGCTCGTGTTAGGACATTGAGTGGTGTGATATTTCTAGGTTACACACTAATGGTTCAGATGGTGGCATGTTTAGAAGTGGAAGCCAAACCACTTGCGCAATATGGACAATCCTTGATCAAATGATCAATACCACATTTAGTACAAGTACTCGCATGTCATTGGGCGAAGCAGTCACTTGTTGGGGTTGGTGCATATGAACCACATTCTTGTTTGGGCACTCAGCGATTTGATGCAGCCCTCCATAGCAAAACATTGTAGTGGTCCTCTCCTCATGTTTGAGTTCATGTCCTTGCCCTTCTACTGTACCGTTGGTGCATATGAACCACATTCTTGTTTGGGCACTCAGCGATTTGATGCAGCCCTCCACAACAAAACATTGTAGTGGTCCTCTCCTCATGTTTGAGTTCATGTCCTTGCCCTTCTACTGTACCGTGGTTTGAAACACAGGTACTGGCGTGTTATTTTGTAGGACATAGAATTTTGGTGTGACCTCCGTAGCTTCTTCATAGTACTCTCCGCTAAGTTCTACTTCATGCACCATGGTTGATTTTAGCATGTGGTGGTTGTGGTGGTAGACGTGAAGTGTCCTGTACCGTGAACATCCCCCTAGGTAAATAGGAAGAGTTGGGTTGTCTTGCAGTTGCAGTGATTTGTCCAGGTGGTGCTAGTAAAGCCAATGGAGCTCTAGGTGCTGCCAGCTGTGCGCAACAGTTTGGAACCTTGGATATATGCACATTGAAGTGTCATAATTTCCTAATTTTACAGAGTGTGCACAATAGAGCAATGGCCTTGCTCTGAATTGTGGACATTCGGTGGTAGTGTGATTCAATCTGTACATAGAGCACCACACCAATTCCCTGTGGGGGTAAAGATGGTTATACCCATACCAAGGTGTTTCTCTCCCCTCCTTTACCTTCAATTTCTCTAGTATTGCGTTACTGAGCTTGTCTACAGTCATGTTTCTGACTTGCTTGCCCCAAGTTCCAATCTCTTGGTGACTCGAAACACGCAAAGTCCTTGTTGCTAAAGATATTCTGACATCTTCCGATTGCGGGGCAGTTCCAGCATATTATCTTCATATTCAATTGTCAGTTTACAACATGCATCTAGAGTGGCTGGTTGGGCTAGTACCAGATAATCATGCATCGTGTGGTCTTTAACCCCTCTCCAGAAGCAAGGCAATAATTGATCATCAATTAACCGCTCCCGTAGTTTGCACCTTGAATTTAAGTGCTTAAGTCGAGACACATAGTCTCATTGACTCCATTTCCTTTTGTTTGATATTATGCAAATGTGCCACAGGGCTCCATCAGTCGCTACTTCTGGGCAAAGCTAGGCATAAACACATTCTTGAGTCATGTGAAGTTAACCTTATCCTCGGGTTTGAGGGTTCGGAACCACTGATGCGCTTTCCCTTCGAGGGTCAATAAGAAAGCATGAATCATTGTCACATCCTGGGACAGGTCCATAGGTTTTGCATGTGGATTTAAAAATCTCTACATGTTAGATAGGATCTCCGTCCCCTAGAGAATTTTTGGATGAGTTTGGAAATGATGTGTGGCTTCATTTGTTGGGAGGGTCGAGATTCTAGAGCAGTGCCTAGTTCCCTGACCATTCGTCGGCCCATCTTTGCAGCCATATTCAACAAATCCATCCGTGTGGCTACATTAAGGTCAATGGTTGGATCCACCCTTGGTCTGTGAGAAATTTCTCCCCCCTACCTAGACCTCTTCCTCTTCCTGTGTTGGCTCTTCTAGGTATCTCCGGTCCGTGGGATGGTCCTACCACTGCACCTGGGAGTGGCTCATCATTAGCTGCCTCTGTACGCCTTTGCAAAATTAAAAGTTCCATGTCCTGTAGGAACGTAGGATGATTGATCATCTGCTCAATATCTTTTTTGGTGTACAGACGGCACTTCACCCGCCACTCTTGCTAGATTATCCTCTTCTTCTAGGGTTACAAACCCTTCCTCAACTCTGGGCTCCTCATGTATGGGTTCTAAGTTTGGAATTTCTCCCTCACTTCTTCCCATGACTAATTCCGACTCCTTACCCCGTGATTGGAGTAGGTTTAAACCTCTTATCTCCTTTTGTTCCTTTCTCCCCCTTCGAGTATCGAGCTCTTGTTTCCTTAAGCTCAACTCTCGTAGTTGTCGTTCCACCTCGATCCTTTTTAGATCTAACTCTACTTCCTTTGAGGTGGAGAAGAATACTTGACCCATCCTAGCCGCACTTTCCATGTCCCATCTCATTCAGGGGGGTGCCACTGTTCAACAGCCTTGAATTTGACGTTTGGATAGGCACTTCTTGCCTTGGACCAAGTCCAGCACTGGTTGACAGAGCCATGCCCGTAGATTGCGCTTCTTCGTACTGGGTTGGAGACCAAAAAATCCCCGGGCAATATCAATGATACCACTGGATCTGTTTGGGGAGGGTGGTTTCTCCTCTTCCCAAACCCAGAGTACCTCAGCCTTTCTTCCATGGACTCTTCACTACTAGTTTCAACGGTGGTCAGGTTCCTTAAGACACTCAAGTGAGTACTTACTGAGTGACCTGAACCCACACTTTTTTGATAAGAAGATCCTAGGTGATTTGATGCACTATCGTCAGGTGTAAGATCGTATCCGATGAGCTTTTCAGATCTTAAGTGCATGTATGTATGATTTGATAAGCTACTTTGATGTCCTAATTAAGTTTTGATCAGATTCTGTCGGTCTGTTTCTAAGGCCGTGAGATTGTTGAGAGCAGTTCACGGCATGAAGTGTCAAAAAATAGTTCACATCGTGAATGAATTTCTACGCTTTCACGTGTTTAAAAATTTTTGTTCTTGGAATCAGAATTGCTAGACTTTCACCTTGTTATGGGCATCAATCTTTTCAAGACTTCCTTAGCCCCGTAACTTGACTATACCAAGCTTGTAAGCTGGATTTGATTAAGGCATGAGATTGCAGGAAAAGGTTCACGCTGTGTGAAGGGATAAGGTTTCACATCGTGAAGAAAAAATGGTTCACGTCGTGCAAGTTTCTAAAATGGTTCACGTCGTGAACGAATTTCTACACTTTCACATTTCTTAATTTTGTCAAACCTCGTGGCGTCAGAGGTGTCAAGATAAGGTTACCTATTTTTAGCAAGGTAATCCCATGAATTGCGGCGTTAATCACGGCACTGATGTCAAGAGTGGTTCACGGTAATATTTTCCTGTAGTTTCACTTGGGAACTTCCTGTGTTGACTTATGTGATTATGGGTGCAAAATACTTATCCAACAGTTCCCAAAATGATTGTGCCACATCTAAGGAGTGGAATACAAGTTCAAGGCACAATCAATGGCTCCTTATTTTTTAGATTTTTATGAATTTTTAGAAAAGAAGAAAAATAGAACACCAAACTGCTCATTCACGGTTGATGCTTCCAGTGATGCAAATATAAAAATTAAGTAGAAAAAACACTGAAGCTCTATTCTAAGACCACTCCACCACAAACAACCACAACAACCACAACAACCACAACCAATTTCTCACGATGTTTTACTTCCACACAAATCTTATCCATTCATTTCCTACATAATGCACTACCAGAATGCAAATGCATTCATGAATCTTATATAATGGGAGCTGAAACTCTAAGAGGAAGGAAGAAACAAAGGTGTTTCCCCGGTAGCGGTGCCAAAAATGTTATGGGCTACCACATCTCCAAGAGGGAACTCAATGCATTCACCTAAAGGAAGAGCAATAGAACACAACTGTTGTGAGGCACTTACCAATGCTTCGAACTTAAGTCCCTTGAGGCCTCCAAGCTCACTTGTTAAGCTCCAAACCTCCAAGCTCACTTGTTAAGCTCCAAACCTCCAAGCTCCACCTCCATGCTGTCACCGTAGAGTCGCTCACACCATCGCATATAAGGCCTCCAAGCTCACTTGTTAAGCTCCAAACCTCCAAGCTCCACCTCCACGCTGTCACCGTAGAGTCGCTCACACCGTAGAGTCGCTCACACCATCGCATATAAGGCAATCACTCTCTCTCACTCTCCCACACAAGCATGAATCATACAAGCATAGAAGAGGTACAAATGCTAGAATGCTCTCTCACACAATCTCTCTCAAGACACAAGGAAGAGCTCTCAATAGCACAAAGGGGGATTGTGTCTTCATTTACGAGAAAATGCCTTATATACATTTGGCCCTTATTCACACTTGGGCACCCAAAACTTACTTAACTAGGCCTTGGGTGGCCAATATCTCATAATGTATAACTTTTATAGTGCCTTTTCATGACACTTATTAATGTCCTCAATTGGAGGAGCATACTTGTTAATCCAAAATGGAATTAACAAACTAGAATTAAATGACTATGTGCAAATAAATCAACCGAGGCAAAGCATATGAAAGCACATAAAAGCATAAAGAAAAATAAAACTGGGTGCGCAATCCCCCCTGACATGAGTGGCTCCACTTCCCACTCATAGGTATTTTTTATTTTTCACCCATGGAGCCATAATTAGCTTTCCTTATTTGGGCTTTTCTTTCACAGAAATAACCATAAGCCTTGTAGCTATAACATTACAAACATAAATAATTACACTCACATGTGTAGAAAGTATGATACATCCTAACTGTATAAGATTGGTGACTAATGTAATAACCAATTATTGGCGTGTGCTAAATAAATTAACTCTCTCTACATGATATCACAAATGATAAACATGTGCTATATATAACCATGCATCCATACACCGTCCTAGTTAGCTCCGTTGTAATGCTCACCACCTATTACTCAACTTTGCTAATCATGTTAGTCATACAATCCATTGGACTCCCAAAAATCATAATATCATATAATATGTATATACATAGACACCACTAACACTAGCTCAGTATGTAATGCAGAATCACCTATAATACCAATAACACTAGCATGGCCCATACACCAATAACACTAGCCTGTTAGTATTCATTCTGGAGTCACCCATGATACCAACTACCATCATGGTGTAATGGTATTTCACGGGTCCCTTATCTATCATAAAAGGATCTAACTAATATGGAAATATCAAAATTATCCCAAGGAGCCATAATTAGCTTTTCTTACAAATTAGACTAGTCTTTTACATGAACAACCATAAGTCTTGCAACTAATGTTGGAACTATAAATAATTGCACTCACAGGTGCACAAAGTATAACATGCTACAACTGTACAAAATGGGAGGTGAACATTATAACATGTTGGCATGTGGCCAAATAAATGAAGTAACTCCACATGATATTACAAACTATAAATATGCGCTATACACAACCCTACATCCATACAATGTCCTAGTCGGCTCCATCATAGTGCTCATCGCTTATTACTCAACAATGCCAATCATGTTAGTTACATACAATCAATTGGACTCTTCACACAATCAATCCCAAAATGACATCATATAATAGGCACAAACTTACACATTAGCTCAGCATGTAACATAGAATCACCCATAGTACCAATAACACCAGCATGGTTCTAAATATGTAGACACAATTAACACTAGCTTGTCAAATTACCCTAAGGAGAAATAAATAGCTTTCCTTACAAAATTGGGCCTAAGGAGCCATAATTAGCTTTCCTTACAAAATTGGGCCTTGTCTTTTACAAAAATAACCATAACTCTTGTAACTAAAGTTACAACTATAAATAATTACACTCACATGATGTGCACAAAGTAATAGGCCCTATAACAAATATAACAAAATGTCGATAGATGGCCAAATAAATGCAGTGATTCACTTAGCATGATATTGTAAATAATAAATATGTGCTATGCACAATACGGCACCCTTATAAGAAAAACATCCTAGTTGGCTTCATCGTAGGGCTCATCAATCTGTTAAGCTCACAACAATGCTAATCATGTTAGTTACATACAATCACTTGGATTCCTCATAGTCAAACCAAAAATGACAAAATATAATAGGCACAAACATAAACACCAATATCACTACTAAGTATGTAACACAAAATCACCCAGAATACCAATAACACTAGCTTGGCCCCCAAATGTGCATACATGAATAACACTAGCTCATTAGTATTTAATATGAAATTACCAATGATACCAACTATGAGCATGGTGCAATGGTATTTCAGGCATCCCTAATCTACCATAGAAGGCATGGTGCAATGGTATTTCAGGCATCCCTATTCTAACACCACCACTTTCCAATTATTATGGGCCAAAAGTCCCAAGGGGTTCCACAAAGATTAGATAAATGGTAAGAGTCAAAGAAAGTAATGAGTAAAAGTTTTCACTTTTACTACACAGGCACATCTTTAGCCCAATGCCCATGCAAGATATCTACTAATAATATACACATGTAGGATGCCTTTAGCCTAATGCCCATGCAAGACACCTACAATAATATACACGTAGGATACCTTTAGCTGAATGCCCATGTAGGAAACCCTTAGCTCAATGCCCATGCAGGACACCTACAATAATATACACATGGACTATACTTGTAATATACACATGGGCACACCTTTAGCCCTATAATATACACACGTTCTATACACATGGGCTCTGCATTTTGTGGACACATCTAGCAGGCATAGGCACCTGCACACTAAGCCTCATCATTGATAGCGTCATCGAGGTACATCTCTAGATGGGGAGACCATGGCGGGGTGCAAGCTTGGCCCATGGTATGGCCCATTGTCTAGATCCTCCTCAAAGTAGCAAGAACCTTCTAGGAACTCTTCTTTGGCGGGGTGCAAGCTTGGCCCATGGTATGGCCCATTGTCTAGATCCTCCTCAAAGTAGCAAGAACCTTCTAGGAACTCTTCTTTGGCCATACTAATCATTGATCCTAATTGCCTCTATCATAAGCACTTGATAATGCCAAATTAAGTGAGCAAGAGAGGCCGCCTAGCTCCATTCCAGCTTTGGGAAAAGTCCATTGTCACACATTAGTATCTCATGACCTTCACTCCCCAAGAAAAGGGATGTTAGGTAATGTCAAGGAAAGTAGTGAAAAGAGTCAAAGAAAGCAGTTGAGTTGGAGAACTCTTTTAGATTGGAGGAGTACACACAAAGCACACCTTCTGTTCATTGCTCATGCATGTCACCTTCCTCCATATTTTGGACCTCACCATGGCACACATGCACACATGCACATGAAACTAACCTTGTAAACATAACCCTCCAGGTATATCTTTTGATGGGGGGACCATGGTGGGCATGTAAGCCTGCAACTAACCTTGTCAACAATAACCCTCTAAGTACACATGCACCTGCAACTAACCTTGTCACAATAACCCTCCACGCACATCTTTAGATGGGGGGACCATGGCGAGTGTGTAAGCTTGACCCATGGTACAACCCATCGCTTGGATCACCATCGAGACCTTCAAGGTACCTCCAAAGAGCCTTAAACAATACAACCTCTATTTCACCTCCAATTAAACACAAATAGAACCTTGCTATCATCGACATGTTAATCCACGAAGAAGCCCGATTTCCAAGCCTTAGTCCACCTCTATCTGTCTCCAAAAAGAAAATTTCATGGACAACCTTTTGGCATCCACCTTGTTAAACACTACATATAACAATACCAATTTCCTTCTTATACAAGCTTCCTTTGCGCTTCTTATATTTGAGTAGCTCACCTCCTCACCACTGGGTTTGTTGCCCTTTACAACTCCGCTGGTTTCTATGTGGGGTCTAGTTGTCAGCCTTCCACTACCACCCTAATCACCTTCCTAATCTTACTTAAACTTAATTAACCATAACCTCTAAGGAATAGTTCCCATGTTCAAATATGCAGTGATCATTATCTCTCACTGTTCACATCCACTTCACATGGATTTCTCTACTAAGTGTTCACATGCATCACCAAAGTCAAGAATGCCTTGTATACCACCACCACCATCATGCATGTGTATGTACCACATGAACCTTATAGGTTTAATATTCCAACCTTTCTAAATGACACATATCTAGCTAACAATAGCTTGCACTAACTTTATGCCTTCTACTTGACGTTTTATGATCACCACCTAATAACCTTAAGAAACATGCCATATTTATATTTTATTTGAAGAAACTACGTAATAATTAAGAGGTACCTTACAATTATATCTTCAACTTAGCCCACAAGGTTTGAAATGAAAGTTTAATGCCCTCTTCCTATAGAACTTATTACAACTTTTATGAATAAATTTTGGAAAGAGACTAAAACATTCCATCGCATTTGATTTTCTAGATCTTTTTCTACAAACACTCTACATATAACATTTTCAATCTACACTAACAAGTAACCTTGAGATGAACTAGTAATCTTTTTTATATTTAAACTCATTGCAAGACAAGGAGTAAAGTAGCAACATACTTAGGAGAAGTGTATTTTTAAATTTTGACTAGAACCTTTGACAAAATGAAAATATTCATTGTTTTAAAGACTCAATAAAACCAAAAATATAGTCACAAAGTAGGAATCTTGCTAGATCAAAAATTTTGGTTCCAAATAGCACCCAAGAAATTGGGGCTTAAAGCAATTTCATCTATAGAGATTATTGCTTATTATAAACTAACTTTAAATGCACTCCATGTCATGTTATTTTCTCAAATCGCTTTCTAGAGATAGTGCATCAAAGAAATTACAATCTAGATCAACAAAATCCCTTTAAATGCCTTGATAATCTATTTTTACTATCAATTCATTAAGGAATGCAATAGTAGTAGGATTAAAACAAGTCTTTTCTATAATTTTCCTATCAACTTGTTAAAGAATGAAATAACAATATACTTAAGACAAGTCTTTCCCATAATTTTGATAAGTCTTTTGACATAATCAGAACATTTATCCTTTATCAGTCTTACTAAAAACACAAGAATTTGGGTCTTGGCATGGATTCATGTGCCTTTAAAAATTCATGTTGACCATGATTATAGTTTGTGTATTATCTATAAGATACAATAAAGCACTTTTAGTTTTCAAGAAGCTATTGCAATGTACAAAGACATGTGGATCGGATGTATTCAGGACACTATGAGTATACTTTGAAAAGAGATACAATACTTACAACACTATTATCAGGCATTTATGGCATTACAACTGAAAGAGAGATGGAAATGTAATCTCTCTCTCTCTCTCTCTCTCTCTCTCTCACACACACACACACACACACACACACACACACACACGCAATGAAAGAGAGATTGAAATGTACTCTCTCTCTCTCTCTCTAACACACACACACTACAACAATGAAAGAGAGATTGAAAATGTACTCTCTCTCTGTCTCTCTCTCTCTAACACACATACACACATTTGCTGTGAGACCCCTGCCCTCTTTGCGCATCGAACTTTGGAGTGCTAGAAGCGAAAGTAGCAACCTCACGCACAGGGCAGAGCTCCCCACTCGGGGCCTCGCCCACGAATGTCCACCAGGCAAGGGACTAGTCCGGCGGCTCTTCCAAAACCGAACCCGAAAAAAAAAACTTTCCTCGCCTAGAAAGCATAGGCGATTCCTCCAGGAAAATCTTCTAACATAGTCAAAAGCCTTAACTATCCTTTTGCATTCCGACCGAACCCTTGGGTCACATGGCCGAATCAAAGGAGGAACTTGCACTTGGTTCATAGAGACCAACGCTTTTTTCCCCATCAAAAGAGGCACATCCATTGATTCTTTTCCATAGAACAAAAATTATCCCGTGACTTACTTCAACTATCGTAACTTGAACATAATTGAATTTTATTGTAGGAATCCATCGATCCAGCCTAACCCCATCCAATCCCATGGGTTAGCCAACCGCCCAACCACTGTATTAATGGGATCCATTTTAAAAATTTGGTTATGTTTTGTCCCGGGTACCAGAGGGAAAAGAGTTCCCAGGCCCCCTATCTAGATCTCATGCAAAAATTAAATAGACACACCACTTATGCACCCAATATGAAATTGCCTTTTTCTCAGATTCAACTATTTCCAAACAGAATTGCAATACAACCACAGTGTTTCCATCATAATCCTCAGCATTCTAGTTCCAGGATCCAAATTCTAACTTTTCCACTTTCCAATCATAAAGTCCAAATTCGAGTCATTCCTTCCTCAATGTACCTATGGCATCATCGGCTACCAAAACGCTCACCACACCTGGTCAGTCCCTCTAGGCTCACCTAGTACTTCACTCAGGGGCCTTTTCACAATAGTTTCTAGCTCATAGTACCCCTAGGAGTATAATCTCATAAAATCCATATGGACTCTCCGTTGAAGATTAGCAAGGTCAACCAACAAGATCCATTTATAAAAAAGAGCCATGGAGTCATCCGTTGAAGACCAGCAAGGTCAACCAACTAGATCCATGCCCGTATTTAGAAAACAACTCCAACTCAATGTTCCATTTCTTCCTCGACGCACGCGTGGGTATCTTGGGCGAGACCCAGAGCCTGAGCACCGTATGGTCAGCACCCTCTAGGCTCCTTTGCAGGTGACCTAGCGCTTCACTCATAGGCCGCTTCCTTGGCCCCTCATCCACCGTACCGGAAGCTCACCATTTTAACCGAATCGAGGTTGGTCAAGACCTCGGTCGACCTTGCCACGCGAGACGTCCTTCTTTGACTCTCCGTCAGTTGTTGTAATTGCAACCTTTTCCACTTAAGTCCATGACCTCATTCCATAAGATAGTCAAAATAAGATAGTCAAAATAAGATAGTCAAAATGCTTCCCCAACATTCTTGACATGTAAAACAATCTTTAAAAAATAGGTTTCACATGCAAATATAGTTTCCAAGCAAAATTCCTATCTTTCCATATCATTCCTCATCATTTCTCTTTGGATACTCTCTTAACGATCTGGCAGGGTGAGTCATCCCATATTCCACATCATTTCACATCATTCCTCATTATTTCTCTTTGGATGCTCTCTTAATAACGATCCGCCAAGGTGAGTCATCCCATATTCCACATCATTTCATATCATTCCTCACAACATCCACATCACTCCACATCAATCCACATCAATCCACACAACATCCACATCACTCCACATCAATCCACATCAACCCACATCACTCCACATCAATCCACACAACATCCACATCACTCCACATCAATCCACATCAATCCACACAACATCCACATCGCTCCACATCAATCCATATCACTTCAGATCAATCCACATCAATCCACACAATATCCACATCACTCCACACAACATCCACATCAATCCACACATTAATCCATATCACTCCACATCAATCCACACAACATCCACATCAATTCCACACATCAATCCACACAACATCCACATCAATCCACACATCCATATCAATCCACACATCAATCCACATCACTCCACATCATTCCACACATTCCACATCAATCCAATTTCTACAAACAAGATAGTCTCTTTTCGCTTTGAGCGAATCAAGTTTGATTATTAACTTTCCTTGATCTAGTTATTAGAATTTTTGTTCCACAATCAACCAGGTCAAGAGTACAGTTACTCTACTTTTCATACTGACAAAACTTTCTAAGTCTCAGCCAATTACTTAGTTAAAGGTAAATTTTTCTCGACTCAATTCAATTAAGTCTAAATTTTTGTTCACTTTTGGATTCTCGATCCTTTCAAGAATTCCAGAATCCTTTTCTAGGGAATCTTGGAATAAGTCAATCACAAGTATTTACATTCATCCAACTAAGCATGTTTCTGGTCCTTTTCTGGGAAATCCTTTTCCCGTTTTGAGTGTACTTAAGATTCTATTTCTTGAGAATCTAAACGTATACTTCATAATTCCAGAAGTTAATTATGTTCGCGATTCCTCTTTCTAATTAAAAATTTATCTATGTTTTCTCGATGCACCTCTATGAATATTTTCACATTATTTTCTCTATTTTCCCAAAATAAAATATCATGAAAATCCCTCTTTTGGCATCAAAATATTTATGTACACATACTAATCCATTTTCATCTAAATGAATTATATTCATAATCTCATTTGAAAATTAGAGAAGAATTATACATAGCCGTCTTGTAATTTCTAAAATGAATAATGCTCAAAAATCCACTTTTGGCATAAAATTTATTATGCATAAATTTAAATTTATTTTTTAATGATAAATTTTTACCATAGTTTCCCCTCATTTTCTATGAAATGAGAATGCTCAAAATTCCACTTTTAGCATAAAGTTTATTATGCATAAATTCATTTTCTAATGATAAAAATTTTACCATAGCTTCCTCGCATTTTCTATGAAATGAGAATGCTCAAAATTCCACTTTTAGCATAAAATTTATTATGCATAAATTCATTCTCTAATGATAAAAAATTTGCTATAGCTTTCCCGCATTTTCTATGAAATGAGAATGCTCAAAATTTCACTTTTAATATAAAAATTAGTTTATGCATAAACCTAAGCATAAACATAAACATTATTTCATCTAAACAGCAACATAAATCAAGAAGGGCATGGTTTTAAGAGAAAACCATGAAATAAAATGCTTCCCAAGCATGTAGAGAGGTTGGGAAGAAGATTAACATCTAAAGAGAGAACAAACATCATTGTTTAGGCTTACCATTGGTTTGCTTGATGTGTAGCCCTCAAGGAAAAGGCTTGGCCACCAAGAGAAGAGGGTAATCTTCAAGAGAAGAAGAGGTTTAGTGAAGCACCAAAGCTTCACAATGGAGAGGTAAGGAAGAGGAAAGAAGAAAATATACTAAAATGAAAATTACACTAGCATGGAAATACTCTAAGATGAAAATACAAAGGAATGGGTTCTATTTATAGGTGAGGGAGGCCACCAACCCAGCCCAACTGGGATCTAAAGGCTTCCAGCTTTAGTTTGATCCAATTTGGATAAGTTTTAGACTAGTTATGTTCACTTTTTTTATCTAGTTTGAAAGAGGAGAGATGAGAGATGAAATATCTAGCGGCCTCATGATTTTTTTGAATAAAAAATGAACCCTTTGATGTGATTTCTAGGCACCTCCTTAATGGCCTCCTCCCACCTCCCTGAGGTGTCACAAGGCCTCCCAAAAGTCTCCTTTAAATATCTGAAACTCATGATTATTGAATCTTCACCTCATGTGAGCCTTTCTTTACTATTTTCTTGTGGATAATTCTAAATTTTTCCATTTTTCTTTTAATTTTATTTTCCAACCTTTTTGGATAAGGATATCACATTTTTAAATTCAAAATAATTTAATAAAGCTTAGTACTTTGAACCAGAAGACTCCTTGGTTCACCGACTGTCCAAATCTAATGCAACTTAGAAATTTCTGTTTCAGGGGATCACTTCCTATTGGCTGGAAGAAAATATTTATCCAAAAATATTTTAATTTCTTATTATCTCTCTCTAGAATATTTTCTCTCTCTGGACCAAAACAGGGTCAAACAAGATCTTTTTCCATTCTGAAAGGGGGATGATTACAAGAGACTTAAGGGGATATTCTTACATCTTTACATCATCAAAAGCTAGAGGGAAGAATCTTACATTTGCATTGACACACACATGCACATACATTTGCATTGATACACATGACTCAGTAGATTCTACTCAAACTTCACTTTTATAGCCTCATCCTCCTTAATCAAACTATTGTTTGGACAATTTACCTTAGACTCTTGAGACTTTTAAAATTTTCTTCATAAATTTTGATCACCTAAATGCTTTAATTAGAGAAATATGGACTAAGATGGTAAAGGAATTGGTGGAATGTTCAGCTGTGTATCTGGATGGAGTGTGGCAGAGTCTAAGCTAGAAGGATAAAGTATTTTTTCATGCCCCTCTCAAAATTATTGGTCCCCCATTGTGCAGGATGATGTGTTCTAAATGGAAAGAGGTGTTGGAACTCATGATATATCATTCCTTCATCGGTGTACCTATGGCATCATTGGTAAACCAGAACGCTTACCACCTATCCACTCAGGGGCCTTGTCAATAGTCCTAGCTCATAGTACCCGGAAATATATTCACTTAAAAAAATCCATATGGACACTCCGTTGAAGATCAGCAAGATCAACCAACAGATCCATATAAAAGAGCCATAATAGACTCATCCGTTGAGGACCAGCAAGGCCAATCAACCAGATCCATGCTCGAGTTCAGAAAACAACTCTAACTCCTTATTCCATTTTCTTCCCCAACGCACGCATGGGTATCTTTGGCGACCCCGAGCACGGTATGGTCAACACCCTCTAGGCTCCTTCTTCGTAGGTCACCTAGCACTTCACTCAGAGGCCGCTTCCTTGGTCCCTCATCCACCGTACCAGAAGCTCACCATTTAAATCGAACCAAGGCTGGTCAAGACCTCGACCGACCTTGCTACGCGAGACGTCCTCCATTGACTCTCCGTCAGCTGTTGCAACTTTATCATTTAGGTCTCCACGACCTCATTCACAAGATGGTCAAAATGCTTCCCCAGCATTCTTGACATAAAACAGTCATTTAAATATAGGTTTCATAAATACAGTTTCTAACGAACTCTCATCTTTCCACATTGTTCCACATCATTTCTCGTTATTCCACATTTTTCTACATCAATTCACATTGCTTATTCCACATCCAGTCATATGTATCCCTATCGTCCTTCATCCATTCTCATCCAATCACATCATATTACATCTATCCACATCTATCCTCATCGCATCACATCACAACATATCCACATCACATCTCATCCATTCATATCACATCACATCCATCTACATTCATTCAGACCCACATCACATCCACATATCATCACATCAGGTTCACATTTATTTACATCACTTCACATCCATTCACATTTACCCAAGTCCACATCACTTCACATCCATTCACATTTACCCAAGTCCACATCACAGCACATCTCATCTATCCACATCATATCTCATCCATTCATATTTAACCACATCCATATCACATCACATCCATTCACATCTCATTACATCACATTCATATCTCACCACATCCACTCACATCTCATCACATTTAGTACCGTTTTCTACTTTTAATACCGTGATGGGACTTTTCTAAGTTTCTGCCAATTGCTTGGCTTAGTTAAAGATACTTTTTCTCGATGGATATTTTCATATTCTTTCTCAAATTTCTCAAGTGAAATATATTCAATATTCTTCTTTTTGAGTAAAAGATTCATGGGATTTACAAAAATTAATTCTACCCATATTTTCCAATAAAATTAAAAATGCTCAAAATTCTACTTTTGATAAATACTCATAATTTGAATTATGCCAAAAAATTCCTCTTTTACCATTTAATTACTTGGTATTATATTAAAATAATCCTATTTTCTATCATCCCTTAAATTTTTCTCTCTCTTGGGAGCTTGGAGCTCTCTCTCTCTACAACAACTCTTGGAGCTCTCTCTCTCTTGGGAGCTTGGAGCTCTCTCTCTCTCTACAATAACTCTTGGAGTTGCTCTTCTCCTCTTGGTGGACCAATTGATTGGTCGGGAGCTTCATTGCTAATAGAGAATCAAGTCAAACTTGGAGGTAAAATCAAATTTTATGATTTTTTCCAATTTATCTCAATGACTTTCTTCTTCTCAACCCCTCTCAAGCTTGAGAAGCTTTCTAAATAATTGTTTTAATTCAAATCAAGGTTTTCCTTAAAGTCTTAATGTTTATTTAAGAGAAAGTTAATCTTTATGCTTATTTGTAATGCTTTCTTTAAGTAAATCTCTCTCTCTAAAAGAATAGCCATCCTTATGGCTAAATCCCTTGAAAAAGGATGCTTCTAAACATGATAGTCTCTTAATTCAAAGCTAAAATCTAGGCTTGATAAGCTAGACATTAAGAAAATGGTATTTTTATGATTTTGTGTTAACAAAATAATGGTTATTTCTTTTAGATTATTTATAAGTAGTTAAAAACTACTTTGATTGATTCTAAATGAGAAATAGATTATCCTATCAATTTGGGAAAAGAGAAATAATGGAATTAGCTTAATCTATTGGGATAATTATAATTAAGTTTATGATTATGGTTAAAATTATGATTTAAATTCATAGTTTGATTTTAAGCATAAAAGAGGAACTACTATCATATTTTCACTACAAGCTTTTATTCTTTAGAGAAAATTGAGAATTATCAGTAATAGCAGTGAAGCTATGGTAAAATTTTTAGTAAATAATACATATCTTATTTTTATGCATAATGCTAAAAGAGGACATCCTACCATATTCTAGGATTGGACATCCTATGCAAAAAGAATGATTTTCGTCATATTCATGAGAAATAAATTTTTTGTAATTATGCATAATTAATTGATTATGAGAAAAGAGTAAATTTTGGTAAATTTACTTTTATACAAAAAGAGGAATTCCCATGATATTTGAGATCCAAGTAATTAAATGGTAAAAGAAGAATTTTTTGTAAATTTATTTTTATGCAAAAAGAGGAATTTTCGGTAAAATTATTTTTATACAAAAAGAGGATACAAAAGACTGAGGGTATATTTATAGTAGGTGAGGGAGGCCACTAACCAAGTCCAACTGGGTTCTAGAATTTTTCAGGTTCAGTTTGACTCAATTTGGACCAGTTTGGCTCCCATTTTGATTTGGTTTGATCTAGGAGAGAGGAGAGATAAAAATATCACAATTTTTTTGAATTAAAAACCCTTCCACACATGTGAAAGAGACGCCTACCTCAAGAGTCCCCCTTTCCTTACCAAGGTGTCAAAAATGCATCATTATTCTAAAATATCTTATTTTTTAGTAATATCTCATAATTTTTAACTAATAAACCTTGTACTCGGTCAACTCTCCATCTTATGTGAGTATTTACTCATTTTTGGGTATTTTCTTTTATTCTTTGGATTTATCTCATCCCAACACTTGGATAAATCCAATTGGCCCATTGGAACCTTAATTGGACCATAATCCAAATTTTTTTTGAAAATGTAGACCCTTAGGTTAAGGTCCCTTATACACATTTTCAATGAATTCCTAATGCACCTTGGAAAGTTCATTTTGAACTTCTGTTTCAAGGTCTCATCACATTTAGTACCGTTTTCTACTTTCGATACCAATGGGACTTTTATAAGTTTCTGCCAATTGCTTGGCCTAGTTAAAGGTACTTTTTCTCGGTGGATATTTTCATATTCTTTCTCAAATTTCTCAAGTGAAATATATTCAATATTCTTCTTTTTGAGTAAAAGATTCATGGGATTTACAAAAATCAATTCTATCCATATTTTCCAATAAAATTAATAATGCTCAAAATTCCACTTTTGATAAATACTCATAATTTGAATTATGCCAAAAAATTCCTCTTTTACCATTTAATTACTTGGATCTCAAATATCATGGGAATCCCTCTTTTTGCATAAAAATAATTTTACGAAAAATTTCTCTTTTTACATAAAAATAAATTTACAAAAAATTCCTCTTTTACCATTTAATTACTTGGATCTCAAATATCATGGGAATTCCTCTTTTTGTATAAAAGTAAATTTACCAAAATTTACTCTTTTCTCATAATCAATTAATTATGCATAATTACAAAAAATTTATTTCTCATGAATATGATGAAAATCATTCTTTTTGCATAGGATGTCCACTCCTAGAATATGGTAGGATGTCCTCTTTTAGCATTATGCATAAAAATAAGATATGTATTATCTAGATTAAGCTAATTCCATTATTTCAGGATAATCTATTTCTCATTTAGAATTAATCAAAGTAGTTTTTAACTACTTATAAATAATCTAAAAGAAATAACCATTATTTTGTTAACACAAAATCATAAAAATACCATTTTCTTAATCTCTAGCTTATCAAGCCGAGAGTTTAGCTTTGAATTAAGAGACTATCATTGAGAAGCATCCTTTTTCAAGGGATTTAGCCATAAGGATGGCTATTCTTTTAGAGAGAGAGATTTACTTAAAGAAAGCATTACAAATAAGCATAAAGATTAACTTTCTTTTAATTAAATATTAAGACTTTAAGGAAAAGCTTGATTTGAATTAAAATAATTATTTAGAAAGCTTCTCAAGCTTGAGAGGGGTTGAGAAGAAGAAAGTCATTGAGCTAAATTGGAAAAAACCATAAAAATTAATTTTACCTCCAAGTTTGGCTTGATTCTCCTATTAGCAGTGAAGCCCTCGACCAATCAATTGGTCCACGAAGAGGAGAAGAGCAACTCCAAGAGGAGTTGTAGAGAGAGAGAGCTCCAACCTCCCAAGAGAGAGAAAAATTTAAGGGATAATAAAAAATATGATTATTTTAATATAATACTGGCATAGTATAGCTCCAATATTTTTTTACAAAAGACTGAGGGTCTATTTATAGGTGAGGGAGGCCACTAACCAAGTCTAACTGGGTTCTTGAAATTTTCAGGTTCAGCAATTTGGACCAATTTGGCTCCCATTTTGATTTGGTTTGATCTAGGAGAGATAAAAATATCACAATTTTTTTGAATTAAAAACCCTTCCACACATGTGAAAGAGGCGCCTACCTCAAGAGTCCCCCTTTCCTACCAAGGTGTCAAAAATGCATCATTATTCTAAAATATCTCATTTTTTTAGTAATATCTCATAATTTTTAACTAATAAACCTTGTACTCAGTCAACTCTTCATCTTATGTGAGTATTTACTCATTTTTGGGTATTTTCTTTTATTCTTTGGATTTATCTTATCGCAACACTTGGATTAATCCAATTGGCCCATTGGAACCTTAATTGGACCATAATCCAAAAATTTCTGAAAATGTAGACCCTTAGGTTAAGGTCCCTTATACACATTTTCAATTAATTCCTAATGCACCTTGGAAAGTTCATTTTGAACTTCTATTTCAGGGGAATCCATTTTAGACACTAGGAGGATTTTTATATCCAAAGATATCTTAATTTTGGATTATCTCTTTCTAGACATTTTCTCTCTCTAGGCCAAAACAAGGTAAAACAAGATCTTTCTTCTATTTCAGAGAGGGGAATAATTACAAGAAAAGAAGGGAAGGTTCTTACACCTTTACACCTCAAAAGCTGGAGGGAGGAATCTTACAATATTAGCATGTATATCTATGCAAGTCCATCCATAATGTGTAGTTTTTTTTTTGTTTTTCGAGTCAGGGTCAGAGAAGAGCACGCTCGTCTCTGAGACTCGAGCAGAGAAACACTTTCGTCATTAGCTTCGTCGTCTTGGTCGTGAGAGCAGTTTCGCTACTTCCTTAAAGCATAACCTCGGAAGACCCAATAACTGGGCATGATGGCGACCAAGAACTCCTGAAGGAGCCCAGGTACTGTGGGACTTACCGCCGTTAGGCTCACCCACTAAAAACTCTGCAAACCCGACGGGTTTCTGGAATGTGTAGTTATTGGCTTTGATTTTTGTGTGACTAAGGCCAATACCTTAACCAATGTTATATGCCCATTACCTCAAACTGCTATCTGCCCAAGAGGATGGCCAAATGCGGCTAATCTTTCCCACCCATGGTGGGGTAGATAGCAAAGGATGTTCTCAAGGATCTTCAAGGACCTCAGTGGACCATTATCTATCTAACGAGAGTCAAGACGTGGTCACCATTGCAGTAGGGTTAACAGAATTTGGGTTAATCGACATGATTTAAAAGCAAGGCGTTCGAGTACGTAGCGCAGACTTCAAGCTTAATCGTCAATTAGTAGGCTTATGCACGCATTTCATCAAGCAATTGGATTATGCGTGCAGTAACTTGGTGGTGGAGCAACAGGAGGATTTAAGGCAATTGGGCGATGAGCCTTAGTCGGAATTAAGGCAACTGGATGATGAGCCTTGGTGAAACGCTAAACCTCTGGAGCCAATTAAGGTTTAAAGGTTGGATAAATTAGTCTCAGAGAAATCTCCGGTGAGTTTTCAGTAAATAAACCCAATTTATTGCAGACCCATTTAGGGTAAAAATTAAATGATTTATGTTTTCTCATTTCCTTGAATGGCACTTTATTTTTGAATACTGCGATGGCCTTGGGTGGATGGTTGGCAAGACATAGGTTGGGTAGCAGACCAGTGTTCACAGGGCTCATCTTGGCTATTTGAGATTTACAGGTAAATATTTTGTCCAAGGGCAATTCTCTTTTCAGAAAATATATATGGTATTTTTGCTCATGAAAGCAAACCTTTCTGTAGGTTTTCTGCAACATTGTAACACATACATGTTGCAATTATCGTGCAACTACCGCACATGTACATGTCGTAGAAAAATATAGTGTGCAGAGAGGATCCGTGTACGTGAAGATGTCGGGTAAAGATATTGGTATAGAGGATCCATTTAGAGAATACTTGAACATGCACATGGATCTAAAACACAGTACAATGTAGTGGGCAGAGAGGATTCTCATGTATGTACGCATGCATCTAAAGCACGTGTATATGTCACGTACAGCTCGTGGGTGTAGACTACATGTGCTTGCTTCTGAAGTACAAGTACAAATACATGTACATGTCCAGTCCCATAAGGGGAGTGAGCAAAGAGGATCCAAGAGGAGTACATGTGCATTTATCTAAAGTTCATGTTACATATTACATATAGTGAGTGGAGAGGATCTATGTAGAGTAGTACATGTGCATGCCGCCTACAGATGGCAGGCATAGAGGAGCCACTTGCCTCTTTGGAATTGATGGTTCAGTCACCATCAGTGGAGGAGTACATGGGCATTCTGCAGATGTGCAGAAAGAAGAAAAACCTCACCCATGCCAACCACACGCATGTGCAGATCTGCAATAGCGGACTTGAGGCTCACTTGGCTCTTGGGAACCACTTAGTCCCCTTGTTTGTGGATTGTGGAAGCGTATTTCAAGCGCAGCAGGTATTTTACAGATTAGAGCATCGGAATGAGCATTCTTGGACTTCTCTCATAGTAGGGTATGTTGAATGCGAAGCATTACAGGATGCCCTCTACTTGTTTGAGAGAATGCAGGAAGATTGTGTACATCCAAGTGGGCACACGTTTCTAGCCCTGCTTAAAGCTTGCACAAAGCTTGAATGCTCAGAACGAGGCCAAGTAGTTCATGCAGAGATCACTAAAGGAGGATTTGAAAGAGACTCTTTCGTTGCCAATGCATTGGTGGACATGTATGCCAAATGTGGCTCACTAATAGAGGCTCAGAGTGTGTTTGATAAGCTGCTGGCTCGAGATATAGTCTCCTGGAATGCACTGATGACAGGGTATGCCGATCATGAGCTTGCTGCCAATGTGATCAACTGTTTTGAGCAGATGCAAGTGGAGGGCATATCTCCGAACGCAATCACATTTGTTTGCATTTTGAAATCCTGTGGTAGTGCAGGAGCTATAAACAAGGGCCAAGAACTACATGAGGAGGTTGCTAGAGAGGGATTAGAAAGAAATCTCTTTGTTGGCAGTACTTTGGTGGATATGTATGCCAAATGCGGCCTGCTTGCAGAGGCACGAGATGCCTTTGATGAGTTGCCAGTCCAAGATGTAATCTTATGGACAGCACTGATCTCAGGGTATGCTGAGCATGGGCTTGGTGAGGAAGCTTTCAAGTGTTTGGAAGAGATGCAACTGGCAGGTGTGTCTCCAAACACTGTTACATGGGGTTGTAGCTTGAAAGCTTGTTGTACAATAGGAGTGGTAGACAGAGGCCGAGCTATACATGGGGATATAGTAAAACGTGGACTTGAGATAGGTGGGTTTGTTGGCAGCAGTTTGGTGGATTTTTATGCAGAACGTGGCTTACTCTTAGAAGCACGGCAAGTGTTTCACAAGCTACCCATTCAAGATGTCGTCTCGTGCACTGCATTAATTTCAGGGTACGTGGAGTACGGGTTGGGTGAGGAAGCAGTAAATTGCTTGGAAGAAATGGAAGGTGTGCCTTTGAATGGTGTTATGCTTGCTTGCACCATAAGAGCTTGTGGCAGCATAGGAGCCATAGACAAGGGCCGAGAAAAACATGCCAAAATAGTTCAAGAGGGGTTTGATGTTAATATTTTTGTGGGCAATAATCTAATAGATATGTATGTGAAGTGTAGCTTGCTTACAGAAGCTCGGGATGTGTTTGACAATCTTCTTGTTCGAGACAGAGTCTCTTGGAGTGCATTGATTACAGGGTATGTTGAGCATGGGCTTGCTGAGGAAGCATTGGACTGCTTTGACCAGATGCAGCTAGAGGGTTTGTCTCCCGATGCAGTAACCTTTGTTTGCGCTTTGAGAGCTTGCAGCAGCATACAAGCCCTAGACAAAGGCTGGGAAATACACACACAGATTACCATAGAGGGGTTCAAAGAAGATGTCTACATTGGGAACAGTTTGGTGGATATGTATGCCAAATGTGGTTTCCATGACGAAGCACGGCAGGTCTTTAACAGGCTCTTGTGGGTTCAAGATGTAGTTTCGTGGAACATATTGATCTCAGTGTATGCTGAAAATGGGATGAGCATGGAAGCACTCGTTTGTTTGCAAGAGATGCGTACTAAGGGTGTGCCTTCAAATGATATTACATATGTCTGCAGCTTGAAAGCTTGTGGCAGCATAGGAGCCATAGACGAGGGCCAAGTTATACATGCTGAGATTGTCAGAAGAGGTTTTGATGGACATTCTTCAGTTGGGAATTCTTTGGTTGATTTATACACCAAATGTGGCTTGTTTATTGAGGCAAGAGAAGTGTTTGACAAGCTTCTGGCTAGAGATGTGATCTCGTGGAACATACTAGTCACAGGGTATGCTGAGCATGGGCTTGTGGAGAATGCACTGGACTGTTTGGAAGAAATGCGATTGCAGGGCATGTCTCAGAATGCTGTCACATATATAGGGAGTTTGAAAGCTTGTAGCAACATAGGAGCCTTGGAGAGGGGCCAAGAAGTGCATGTGGAAATCGCTACAGGGGGATTTGATGCAGATCCTTTTGTTAGCAGCACTTTGGTAGACATGTATGCCAAATTTGGCTTAGTTGCAGAAGCACAGGCTGTGTTTGATGAGATGCCCATCCGACCCATAGTATCATGGACGGCTTTGATGGCAGGGTATGCTGAATATGGGTTTGGTGAGGAAGCTCTTATCCTATTGGAACAGATGCAATCAGAGGGGGTGTCTCTGGATGCTGTCATGTTTGCGTGCAGCTTGAAAGCTTGTGGCAGTTTAGGAGATATACACAGGGTCCGGGAATTCCATGCTGAGATTGCCAAAGAGGGATATGAATCAGACTCTTTTCTCAGCAGTACTCTCGTGGATATCTATGTGAAATGTGGCTCACTTGTAGAAGCACAGGAAGTTTTTGATGAATTAGTAGTTCAAGATGCAGTTTCGTGGAGTGTACTGATTACAGGGTATGTTGAGTGTGGGCTTAGTGAGGAAGCACTAGACTGCTTGGACCAGATGCAACTGGAGGGAGTGGCTCCCGATGCCATCATGTTTTTTTGCATCTTGAAATCTTGTGGCAACCTAAGAGCCATAGAAAAGGGATGGGAAATACACACTCACATTGCCAAAGAGGGTTTTGAAAGAGATCCTCTTGTTGTCACTACCTTGGTGAGCATGTATGCCAAATGTGGGTTGTTTGCAGAGTCTTGGGAAGTTTTTGGTGAGCTTTTAATTCAAGATGTTGTCTCGTGGAATGCATTAATCGTAGGGCACACTGAACATGGACTGAGAGAGGAGGTGCTGAACTTTCTAGAACAAATGCAGTTGGAAGGTGTGTCACCAGATGTTTTTACGTATGTATTTGGCTTAAAAGCTTGTGGTGGCATGGGTGCCATACACAAGAGCCAAGAAATGCACATGGAGGTCACCAAAAAGGGACTTGAAAGTGATGCTTTTCTTGCCAACTCGTTAATAGACATGTATGCCAACTGCAGCTTACTGGAAGAAGCACAACGAGTACTCGACAAGCTGTCTGTTCGTGATGTAGTCTCCTGGAATGCCCTGATTGCAGGATATGCTGAACATGGGTTTTGTGGAGATGCATTAAACTGTTTGGAACAGATGCAACAGGAGGGAGTGCCTCCTGATGCTGCTACATTTGTTAGCAGCTTGAAAGGATGTAGCAGTGTAGAAACCATAGAATTGGGCCGCAAAGTACATGCCGACATTGCCAAAGAGGGATTTGAAAAGGATCTTCGTGTTGCCAAGTCGTTGGTGGTGGTGTATGCACGTTATGGTTTTCTTACAGAAGCGCAAGAATTGTTTGACGAGGTTCCAGTTCAAGATGCAGTCTTGTGGAGTGAAATGATCTTGGGCTATGCTGACCAAGGAGAGAGTGAAAAGGCTCTTGCATTCTACACTAGAATGCAAGAGCAAGGTGTACTGCCCAATAGCGTGACCTTCATGAGTGTTCTTGGAGCATGTGGCAATATGTCTGCCTTAAAATGTGGGAGAAGAATCCATGCACAGCTATGCAAAGTTAGGGAGCTACATGCTGCTAAAGTAATCTTAGCCTCTGCGCTAATTGACATGTACGGTAAATGTGGAAGCATGGTTGATGCTCAGAAAGTCTTTGATGAAATGCCTAGAGAGGATGTCGTGGGATGGAATGCATTGATTACAGGATATGCCCGTGAAGGAGAGAGTGAACTTGTTTTCCATTCATTTGAGAGGATGGAGGAGGAAGGTATACATCCAAATGGGATCACCTTTCTTATTATTCTCACTGTATGCAGCCATGCAGGCCTTGTGGATGAAGGTCAGATGTATTTCAAGGCTATGAGCAAAGATTATGGTATCACCCCAGCTATAAAGCACCACAGTTGCATGCTTGATCTTTTAGGTCGTGCGGGCCGACTCAATGAGGCTGTGGAGATATTACAAGACATGCCTTTTCAGCCTGATGTTGTGGTGTGGAATACAGTGCTAGGTGCATGCCACAAGTGGGGTAATATAGAGCTTGGTGTAGAGGCCTTCGATCGTGCAGCAAGCTTGGATGAAAATCATGCTGCATCATTTGTCTTGATGTCGAACATCTATGCAGATGCTTATGTCTGAAAGGACTCAAAGACTGCAAGACAGCGCTCAAAAAGATTCAGAAATTATCAGCAAGATGAATACGAGCAAGGAAAAATCATAGGGCTCACAAAGATGAGGGCCAAGGTGGGCTTCAATGCTGCTTTGCCTCCGGGTGCTTCAGACTGCGTGCTGGGCTCCTTTAGCCAGCTTAACTGTTTATGCACATCGGCCTTCTCCTTTTCATGCTGCACAACCCCTTTTCCCATGCATTTGCCATACCAAAACCTTGGAGACTGTTCAGACTAAATGCTCTTCTCCAGGACCACTTAAGGTTGAGTGAGGAATGAGCATGGCTTGTGTTTGGAGAAATCAGTGAGGAGGCAGCAGGACCAAACTGTGGCAAAATGCAGCAGGAGCGCCACTGACTCCTAGGCCAGCAACAACCAACTGCCAATAAGCTCCAACGAAACTCCAATGGCCAAGTTGGGGGGACACTGTCTCATGGTTGATGATCAAGTCTTCAGTGTACCCTTCGCACAGCTCACATTCAGGAGAATTGGACAGACTTTGGGAAGGCCAAAGAATTGGCACCACCTTCCTTAGTGGTTCTCCTAGGGACCATGATCTCTGGTGTGCGGTGCAATGCGCTGTTGGCGGTCTTCAATTTATAGGAGTGTGCATGGACCCACAGCCTTCAGGGTGTGTGGTAATTTAATCATTACTTTTCTTTGTGCCAATGAGCTGATCCTTGACTACAACATCCTCTGGTGGTTTGCAAAAGTTAGTCCACAATCAACCTGTTCTTCCCAGATTTAATCGGGATAGGCATTATACACAAGTCACCTTTCAAGATGGCAATCTGTTGCATGTCAGCAAAAGGGGTCGCTCTTATAAATGATTTTGTGACAGACATGGTCAATCAAGAAGCCCTTAAGCCTTCTGCAAGTCTTTTGACAGCAGAACCGAGTTGGGAATGCAAAGATTCAGGACTGATCCTTGACTACAACATCCTCTGGTGGTTTGCAAAAGTTAGTCCACAATCAACCTGTTCTTCCCAGATTTAATCGGGATAGGCATTATACACAAGTCACCTTTCAAGATGGCAATCTGTTGCATGTCAGCAAAAGGGGTCGCTCTTATAAATGATTTTGTGACAGACATGGTCAATAAAGAAGCCCTTAAGCCTTCTGCAAGTCTTTTGACAGCAGAACCGAGGTGCGAATGCAAAGATTCAGGACTGATTCTTGTGTTGATTATTGGCTACTCAACCAAATCACTGTCCATGATGCTTATCCTTTCCCTTAGATGATCTCCTTGATGGACTACACGAGTCAGTTCACATCTCTTGACTTGGTTTCTAGTTTCATCTGCCAGGTTTCTAGTTTACCGGCAGATGACACCGAACTAACAAAATGTCACCAAAACAGCTTATATAACTCTTACAGGATTTTATTAATCTTCAGTCATGGCCTCTTACATGCCCTTACTAGCTTTCAATCCTTTGTTAATACAATTTTGAAAGATTTGATACCCAAAAAGGTACTGAGTGGTATACTAAATGGCGTCCTAATCACGAAGTCACTTGGAAGGGATGTGTCATATGCAGGTTTCTCAGATGACCAGTACAATACAAAAAATCAAACAACAATTTTGATTAATAAATGGAATGTCACCTTGCAAAGATGTATGTTTCTCAGCAGCTAGCTAATCAATATATGCATAACTTGCATGTCCATCCCCTAAAGTTGGACATAGGTTTTCCTATTTTTGACCTCACACTCGTATCTTTGGAATAGATTGTGCCACGTCCTCACTCCAGGGTTGGCAATCAGCACATCATGTGTGGTACATTGTGGTGATGATGCTATCTTGTTCACCAGTGGGAAGCTCATCTTCTTCTGGATGCAATAGCTTCTTCAGTTGCTACCTTCTTGCTCCCAGATCTCATCAGTGATCACCGAACACCTTTTGCCCACAATAGGTCAACTTTAAATCACAAGTTATGATGGTGTTGTCCACACATGTAGGAATGGTTCCCACAACCAGTTGGCCTGACAGAAAGACTTAACAAAATTATCATTAAAATGACTGCCATGAGCAAAGGTGTCAAGTGCTTTGGCAGAAGTGACAGAGTTTGAACCCTGCTCCCCTATGCAAGTAGGTTAGGGTGTCAAGTGTCTTGGCAGCGGTGCCGAGTTCGAACCCTGCCGACCATCGGAGAGTCAATGTTTGTGGAAACTTTCTTTTAGGAAACATACACATCTATATCTATTACTATGCCTTACATGTGGCAGGTTTGGGAGAGGAAGAAAGAGCTTTGGCATAGGTTTGGTGGGAGAGGGAGGGAGCTTTCAAAAAGCGAGCGGAGTTGCGGGTCATTTACTAGTTTCTTCTTCATTTCTCACCAGGCTGGAGATTTGAAAAAAATAGCCATACTTTTTTAAAAATTACACTTGAGTTGCATTTTTGAAAACCGGTTCAATTCCTTTTACAGAAGATCTCAATCGGCCATTTTGAATTTTCAACCAGCTAAAAGTTAAGTTGAGGCACACCATTCCCGAATACTGGTGTGAGTCTCTCTTTCCAAAAAAATGATTGTCATGTGCATTGATCCCATGCATGCTAGGGTTAAGCTCAACTCATTTGTTCCACATGCTTACAATGCTTTATAGATGGAAATGCATTTCATGCACCATGCTCAAGAGGAGCTGGGCAAACACATACATGTTGGGCAGAGACCATTTTTGGTAGACAAAGATGATAAGTTATCTCATTATTATATTATGGTAGGCTGAGTTATCCAAGGTGGGGTTATATTAAGCTCTAGCTCTTGGCTTTGTCTTTTGTACTAGTGTGTCTTTCTGAGCTGTTGTATTATCAAAACAATGGCCTCCTCTATGGGAAATCCAAAAGACCTGAGTTTGATTTCGCCCACCACTAGCCATAAAGGGATGAGTGAAGGCCGGAACCTTTCGAGACTTGTTGCCAATGGAAGCAAGTTCCATCTCGGCCGCTCTCTCTGGGAAATCCAAAACAATGGCCTCCTTTACAAGTTTGTTAACAAGTACTAGCCCACTTGATTAGGATTCTATGCAAGTTTGTTAACAAGTACTAGCCCACTTGATTAGGATTCTATGCAAGTTTCTTAACAAGTACTAGCCCATGGGTTCAAACCCCGGAGGCAAGTCTAAAGATAGATGTATGTGGGGTCACTTTGTTGTTAGCAACCCTGTGTCTGTGTTGACCCCACGTGGACAACAATCACTTTTCCAGTTGGGAGGAATTCAGAGCTATGGCCATAATTCAAACACATGGACATGGACTAATTAATGGTTGGGCGTGTGGGATGGCACCACAATGCATAAAGCATCATCAACATTATCAAAAACAACAAACAAAGATAATTTAGAAGCTAAAGACAAAATCTTAATGCCAAGGGAATGGAACCCAATTGCAAATGACAAGAAGTCACTGGGACTTGAATCTTTAATGTGGTGGGACTTTTAGCAATAGGTGCTTGTGGCTTCACTAGGGTATGCTCTATGATGTTCTTCTGCTAATGCTTGAGCACTCATTACCTGATGAGAAATAATAGAATGTGAAAATAGACTAAGATGACAAGTCCTTAACTTATCACTTTGTATTAAACTCAACTTCTCATTATTCTAAAGGACTTTTACATGCTTATGCTTACTCTAAGATCTCATCTCCCACTTTCCCTCTAGTTGTTGATTCTTACTACTCTATCTTATGCTATGCTTTCATTGATTCGCATGTTTCATGGTAGATCTCCCTAGGTGTCATATGAGCTTTTCTTTGAGAGATTTATGGCTCTATGGTATGTGTAGGAAGCATATAGGGTAAACCCTCTTGCTTTAAAGAAGTGGAGTGAAGGAGGGGAATGGGAAGTGAGTGGAACTAGTGAAGTTGTAAGAGATTAGTATAGAGTGTAGATTGGGAAGGAGGGGAATGGGAAGTGGGTGGAACCAGTGAAGTCTTTCTCTAAAAGTGGAGTGGAGGAGGGGAATGTGAAGTGGGTGGAACTAGTGAACTTGTAAGAGGTTAGCATAGAGTGTAGATTAGGAATTGGCATCAAAAGGTGTAGGGATTGCAAGTTTTCTAGTAAAGACATGAATTCCCCAACCTGATCACTTTTGGAATTTTTTAAATTTCTTTCTTGTCTCCTTTTCAACTAATGCAATCCATTCTTAGAAAGCCATGGTGTTTTCCTTTAGAAAATACACCCAAATTTCCTTATTGTAGTCCTCCCCTAGTGATATAAAGTAGGAAGAGCCACCCAATATGTGGTGTTTATCTGACCACAAAGATTAGTGCATACAAGTTGAAGAGGAATCTAAGCTATAAAGATAGCCTCTTGTTGATGCTATGTATCCCACCAAGCAAGCTTCACCTACATTTGGCATCTCTTAAAAAGTTGGTAGGTTTTCCATAACCCCATGTTTCTACATCTCTAATAGAACTTCGGTGATCAAATCTTTCATGTCATAGTTTTTGTATGCCTAGATGAGGCAAGACAAAACCTTGTACATATTATTTCACCACATACCTCTTCAAATGACATTACTAATGGCATTAAAGATGATTGCATTCTCACAATTCAAGTTAACTTGCAAGTCATGGTAGGTGATGGAGTCTTCCTTTGAAACAAAAGAAATAATACATGCCTCTTAATAGAGCATTTTGCATTGTTTCCCACTATGTCATCTCCCACTTGCATGAGAAAGAATACCAATCCTTTTAATCGGTCATGTGTTTTAACCCTTCACTTTCAATGATCCATAATCCATTATCACTTGTTAAATGGAATTCTTTTGCATTAACTTCTTTGATGGTTTGAAATGGCATCTTTGGTGCTTTTATAACAGTTTTTGGGTATTCAGAGTGTTGTTCTTGGCATTTTCTTATTTCTTCCTTGACTCTTTTTGGGCACGGCCCTTCTTATTAATTCCAAGGACTCTTTTTGGACATGGATCTTCTTATTAATTCCAATGGTGGTGTCCCACAACTTGTATGATGATTAGATTAATGTCTCTTGGTCTCCTAGAGAGTTTAGTTAGCTCTAAGCAAGAATTTCTTATGGCCCAAATGATGGTGGTCAAACCCTTGAGGTTGTATTAATAGCTTGTTGTTGCCATATCTTTTGATCCCCTTCTATAGAGCAGCTAGCTAAAGAGTTATGCCGTGATAACATGTAAGAAGTTATAGGTTATGATGTACAAATAGATGAAGATCTCTCATGGGAGAAACTAAACACAAATTGAATATGAATAGAGATAGAGACAATAGTACATTTCTACTTAAATGGTGCACAAACGGATGGCTTTTCCATTCCACGTGTGCTCTAGTGAAAGAATCTTCGGTGGTATGAATGGCAAGTGATGAGACAGAGACTATATGCATTGGACCCAAGGGTGCACAAGCAATGAAGTTATATGGGTAACTAATGATGAGTGAGTAGTGCTAATGAACTCAAGTACAATTAAGTTACAACATTGAATCTTGTACTCATAGAGAGACTTGAGATTTGTGCAAGTGCTAGATTCATTGCATGAAAATGGTCCCCTTTTATATGAGAAGATACACCTTTTATTTTGCACATCAATGTGAGATAATTCTCTTTGCTCATGTGACTTCATTCTAGACTTTGCTCTTGCTTGGCTACTCATACTCACTCCCTACCTCTTCCTTGTACTCAATGGCACACCAGATTTCTCAACCCCCCCCCCTTGGTGCCATATTTCTTAGGCTATTGCAAGGTGGTTGGATGTGAGGTTTAAAAATACTTCACCCCCCCCTTAATGTAGGTGATAGGTGGTTGGATGTGAGGTTTAAAAATACTTCACCCCCCCCTTAATGTAGGTGATAGGTGGTTGGATGTGAGGTTTAAAAATACTTCACCCCCCCCTTAATGTAGGTGATAGGTGGATTGACACTGTGTGAGGTTTAAAAACACTTCACCCCCCCTTCATGTAGGTGGTAGGTGGATTTAGACATGGAACACCTCCCCCTCGGTGCTTGATTAGCTACTCTCAAGTGGTTAGGAATGTTTACATTTGCATCACTTTCCCTAGTTGCTCTCTGGCTACTCTTAAGTGGTAAAGTGTGTTTCCAAACACATAGATTCACCTACTCATTTGGTGGCTTACAGCATATGAATTGATTAGGCTAGGGTAGTGGTTGGCAGCTCCTTTGTTGCTTAGCGCCGGTGTATGCTTGAGATCTCCTTGCTTTTTCTTGATGAAGATTCCCTGTTGCTTCCTTCATGCTTCATGTCGATATCGTGTTCTTGTTCTTCTTCTTTGAATTGTTGGATGCTTCTTGGCTCTTGGTCTTTGCTCTTTGGCTTGACTCTTTGCTCTTCTTTGATAGCTCCCTTAGTGTGGACTTTTTGATGTTAATTGTTGCATGATACATTGTTTTATTTCCTTATGTGCCTTTGATGCATTATGTGTGGATGTCATGCTTTGAAATGCGATCATATCATGCACTTGTGCTTTAGGCATGCCTAGATTTAATACACTCTTACTTTGTTTATGCATACATGTGCTCACATACTATTTGGTTGCGAGATGTTCACAAGGAATTTTCTCTTCATTCTCACACTCACTCTCGCGTGCTCATATTGGCCGCTCTTACAAAGGTTATAATTTTTTTTATCGATGATGTTATAGATAGTCAAGTTTTTACCAATGAGGTTTGATGATGAAGAGTTTCTTGATGACTTTGTTGCCAATGTTGGTGATGACTCCCTTGATAACGTTCACATCACATGAAAGCACTTGGAAATGATAGGCACATGTGCATTACCTCTTATGTGGGACATTTTGCACCATCCCTTATAGAAACTCAGGGTATAACCTTAGGGCTATCATCTAAAAAAAAAAAGAAAAAATGAGGTCGTTCGTCATTGTGTGTCGCTGAGGAGATGTGCTTCTGAGGAGGTCACCTCCCCAGAAGCACATCCCCACTGACTATATGCGTGGAGGTCGCAGCCAACTTTGTAGCTCTAATCGTCACATATCATTGGTAACATAGCTCATAAACTTTGAAGATTCCTAAGATTGAAAGAAGAGAGATAATGAGGACAATGCTAATACTTACCTACACATTAACGTGTGTTAATCTAAGCTATCTATACTATCATTTACTTAATTATACCATAGACCTATGCACAACCATGTTAAGAATCTATTTCATAAAAAAAGGTGTGAGCCTATAGACGTGGGTCATAGAGACATGAGTATAAAGATGTGAGTATAGAGGTGTGAGCCTACATACTTGAGGTGTCAGCTTAGAGATGTGAGCAGAGAAAAATAAAAAAGCTCAAAATTTTACAAAACTCAAAACTTTTTTTTTTGGGTTTGAAGAGCTTGAGAAAAATAGGTGTCGGAATTCATTTTGAGACCTCCTTCAGAAAGCACTATAGAGACTGTTTCACTGGTGTTCATTTCAGACTTTGCCTTAAAGGAAAAGTAGGCTAATGGGGTTTAGGTCTCTAAACCCACTTGAGAAAAGGCCAACTATGAGGATTTGAGACACACCTTCATTGTGGGATTGTCACCTAGTGGAGCCAAATGGAGCCCCATTGCTTGCACAGATCTATAACCTCAACAAGGGGAAGGAGAGACATTGTGGGACTACATTGCTATAACCAAGTATCTCCACATGAGATGCAATCCCTCATGAAATATCGGTGGATGATCTATCACTCAATTATTGGTCTCACAAGAGCAAGAGGCTTTATGACCATCTTTGTAGGTCTAAACTTGAGATTAGGGTTTGGAGATGAATGCAAGTGTAAAGAGAAGGCTATGGTGGATGGAATATGAGGATAGCCATGGTTTAGGGCATGAGGGAGAGGTGATTAGTACACTAATGATACTACAAGTATGTAATGAGGTGATCACGACTTGGTGGACCAAAAAAGAGATATCTTCTTCATTCCAAAGTGGCTCTAATATAGCCAAAGGGTTACAAATCAAGTGGACACTAGTGATGCCACCTCAACTCCACAATATCTCAAATATCTCCTCTCTACTAGAGGTTGTCCACACACATTCACCCCCCCCCCCTTGATACATACTCCTTGTGCATCTAGGCACCACATTTTCAGTACCCCCCCTTGGTGCCATCTAGGACACATCTAGGTGTGGTACACATCATAGGCATCTTGACCTAACATACAACTAGGCATCTTGGCCTTACACATGAACTAGGCATCTTGGCCTTTACATCATTCTACCATGGCTACATCATCAGTTTGCCAACGGGTAGAAACAATACAACAAGATACAAGGGGTAGGTGAAAACTTCATAGCTTCAAAAAAGTACTTCAATATCCTCCTTTGGAAAGGAGGCCTCCATCACATTCGCTTGTTTTGAGGTTGATTCTTTGACCAGCAGTTGCTTTCTGTGTGTCTAAGTTTCCCACATACCGTACATTCAAGCTTTGGTTTATCTTTGAATTTGCATGTGTTGAATGTGTGGCCTAACTTGCCACAATGATTGCATCTTGGCTTCAATTCCCTTTTACCAGCATAAAGTGACAAGTCCTTTGATGAGGATGCTCCATTTTCCTTTTCATCTTTTGCTCATGTTCAAGCAATAAGGCTTGTACATCATTGAAGGTTAGAGTAGAGTTATTAGATGTTGGAATTAGGGTTGTAGGGAAGCACACAAAGCTTGGAGAAGAAGAAGCAAGAATGCACACAACACAAAGTGTATTAGATTGTGTCAATGTACAAAAGATAAGTTAGCCCTAGAATGATGAGACATTCAAATCAGCCTTAAAATCAGCAATATGACTCTCATTTGGTCTTGTGAGCAGCATGTCATCGACATAGAGAGCAATGATTAGATGTACATCATCCACACGTTTAGCGTACAAAGTGCTTTCTGTTGGACTATTCTGAAAACCATGTGCAGTCAAATATGCATGTATCTTTTCATACCAAGCTCGTGGAGCTTGCTTTAAACCATATAAAGCCTTTTTCAACCTGCACACTTTGTTTTCTTGCCCTCTTTGAACAAAACCACGAGGCTGCGATACATACACCTCCTCATGCAAATCTCCATTCAAGAACGCAGTCTTTATGTCCAACTGATGTACATTCTAACCATTATGAGCTGCCAATGCACAAATGCTATGAATGGTAGTCATACGACAAGTGGGAGCAACGGTCTCATCAAAATCAATGCCCTTTTCTTGAGCATAACCCTTTGCAACAAGTCTAGCTTTATAGCGATCAACACTGCCATCTGGCTTTCGTTTCAACCTAAAAACCCACTTACATCCAATGGCCTTTTTACCAATAGGCAAATCACACAAAGACCATGTACCATTCTTCATTATAGCATCATATTCCCTTTGCATTGCAGCCAACCAATTTTCTGATTTTTGTGCCTCATCAAATGAAAGAGGTTCTTCCTCTTCACACATACTAGACACAGCCAAAGCATAACAATCTGATGCATAAGAGGCATGCTGAAAACCAGAATGAGTACGACTAGTCATAGGTGCATCGATTTTACTATCACACAAGGTTTGCACCAGCCATTCAGGAATACCTCTAGCCTGCTCATTTTAAGCCCTATCCTCATGAATTACATCCTGTAAATTTGCATCAGAAATAGGCTGATCTATGATGTCGTTTGAAATCTGCATAGGCTGAATATTTGCCTCATTAGGACTTACATTTGAATTCCCACCTGTAAAGAGAGGCAACAGCATATCAAATACATCCCGTGAGCTCATACCTGTCTCTTTGGTACATGATAACAAAGGCTGTACAGCATCTTCCACAAAAACAACATCTCGACTAATCAAGATACGCTTTGACTGCGGATGATACAATCTGTAACCCTTGCTCTCAGCACTGTAACCAACAAAAATGCATTTGACACCTTATCATCCAATTTTTTACGTTGTTGCACAGGCACTAAAGCATAGGCCAAGCAACCAAAGACACGCAAGTGACCAATAGAAGGCTTCCTGCCATGCCAAGCTTCGAATGGAGTAATAGACTGTAAGGCCTTAGTGGGACACCTGTTGGGTACATATGCAGCACACATGACAGCCTCAAGCCAAAACGCATGTGGCAAAGCTTGGCTCTTGACCATACATCGTGCCATCTCCATAAGTGACCTGTTTTTTCTCTCAGCAATACCATTTTGCTGAGGGGTATACGGCACTGTACATTGGTGTTTTATCCCACGACTAGCCAGAAATGCATCAAACTCTTTAGACATGTACTCCCCCCCTCAATCAGAACGGAGGGTGCCCACAGTACAATTGGATACATTTTCAACCATAAGCATAAACTGTTTGAAGCACAAAAACACTTCGGACTTTGCCTTCAGTGGATATACCCATGCATGCCTTGAGTAATCATCAATGAAAGTCACGAAGTACAAGTGTTTACCAAATGACGAAGTTTGCATAGGCCCACATACATCACTATGTACAAGTTGCAATTTTGCGAGTGGCCCGCACAGAACCATCCTTTAGAAACGCAGAACACTGCATTTTGCCCAAAATACAGCCTTCACAAACATGTTTCAATGGTGCCTCAAGAGGGGGCAATGAAGCAACCATATCAAATTTCTGCAAACGCAACAAACTAGCAAAGTTCTGATGACCAAAACGAGCATGCCATAGTTTTGCATCTGAAACTGCCTTTTCATCAAAAACTGCATTTGCTGAATCTTCCACACACTTGTCATAAGAATTGAGCCTATACAGCCCACGAAACAAGGTGCCAGATACAATAATCGTATCACCAGAAGTCAAATCATGAACAATACATCTGTCATCCACAAATTTGACTACAAGTCCAAGTCTAGCAAGCGCAGAGACAGACAATAGATTCTTCTTTATCCCTGGCACATACAAAGCATCTGAAAGTGTGAAAGCGCTGTCATTTCAGTAGTAAGCATAATTTTACCAATGCCCTTCACTGGGTAAGAAGCATTATTGGCATATGTGACAGTATTCCCATTAGGGACAGCCTCAAGACAAGTGAACATATCACGATGCGAGGTAATGTGCTTTGTAGTAGCACCACTGTCAAAATACCAAACATCAGAGTCAACAGAAACTACCAAACATGCATCATGTCCAGATGGGTCATACTGGCAATACACGCTAAACGCCCATTCTGTATCCTGTACAACATTTGCAGAATCTGCATTTGTAGAAGCATCTGCTATTGTGGCTGCATTTGACTCTTTCTTCTTTGGCTCTTTAGCCTTTAGCTTAGGGCAATTCTTAATGACATGATCAATTGCCTTACAATAGTTGCACCTCATTTTTTTCTTGCCTTTATCAAGAGCCTTCTCAGATTTATTGTTGCTACTTGTGGAAGGAGAAGAAGTTGCAGACCTACTAATAGGAGAAGAAATAGTGGAAGGGGCTGCCTTACCACTTCTTCTCTGCTAGGCAGCAACAAATGCCTGATCAACTGCACACTGCCTAGCCCTGTTTTGCCTAGACTGCGCTTCTTGCAAGAGCTTGTTGACTAAAGTATCATACTTGACAACATCAGGTCTGTCCTCAGTAACAAGTCTCCACGTGGAAGTAAAAGTCTGATATGACTCAGGTAAAGCATCAAGAACAATCTGCACAAGAGAATGATCAGGAATAATCTCACCTGCAAAAATCAACTGTTCCTTGAGATCTTTAATCTCAGCTAGAAAAACATTCATGTCATCGTCTTCCTGCATAATCTTCGATTCTAGCTCTTTACGTAGATAAGAGATTTTTGCCTCGTTACGACTTGCATACAAACCAGCTAGAATATCCCAAGCCTGTTTTGCTGTTTTAGCTGAACAAATATGTGGGGTGATGTTACGTTTGACAGAAAGTACAATCAAGGCATGAGCCTGCGCATCTTTACCATCCCAACGAGCTTGTTCAGCAGTGGGTAAAACAACAGCAATAGTAGAGCTGCTAGAACCTACAACATCCTCAACAGATCCTACATCCACCAAACCTGGACATACATCCATACCCTGCACAATGTTCCACACTCCTTTTGCAACCAAAACATGCTGCATCATGTATGCCCAAAGTGGGTAGTTGCTTTCTCCATCATCAGCAAACAACATACGAAATACGTCATTGCTGTTATCAGCCATGGCCACTGACTGAAACTGATGCAAAAGCTACCTGTAATGAAAGCAAAGACTGAACAGAAAACAACTCGTGCTATGTAGCATGGACCACAATAGAATACGTATGCCTGTTTTGCAGAAAACTGCACTGCAGGAGACTTCAGGGCGACCCTCCGTGTAGGAGGAATTAGATCCACGTGCCTTATACAACCCGCAAGAGACGAACTAGTGTAGACGAGGCAGTGACGGATTGTTCAGTTGAATACGCCGACGGCGGGTGAGATTCACAATACTGGCCTAGAGCTTAAGGCAAATTTGTGCCCTTTAGTGTGGAAGAGAATGAGCTAGATTTCACCGAAAATGGTTGCCTATAGCTCCTGTATGAACCAAAAGACCAATGAGAGGTGGAGCTGTATGGGAGCTTAGAGAGGAGATAAGATTTTGATTAAGAGTGGATTAGTGATGGATTAGGATATGGCTTCAGAGAAGGAGATATGGTGAGGTCCTAGGACCTTTTTAGCTTTGATACCAACTTGAGATTAGGGTTTTGGAGATGAATGCAAGTGCAAAGAGAAGGCTATGGTGGATGGAATATGAGGATAGCCATGGTTTAGGGCATGAGGGAGAGGTGATTAGTACACTAAGGATACTACAAGTATGTAATGAGGTGATCACGGCTTGGCGGACCAAAAAAGAGATATCTTCTTCATTCCAAAGTGACTCTAATATAGCCAAAGGGTTACAAATCAAAAGTGCACACTAGTGATGCCACCTCAACTCCACAATATCTCAAATATCGGTTGTTCACACACATTCACCCCCCCCCCCCTTGATACATACTCCTTGTGCATCTAGGCACCACATTTTCAACAGTCTAGACACTACATCTTTGTGATGAGTGTTTTCTTGAGGCAATAAACAATATGCAAGATAGAGGTACATAAAGTCATCCATCCAAACCAAGATACTGGGGACACATCATCCAAAGCCTATGTAGCTAAAGGAGCCCAACCAACATCGACAAGATTCTTAGTTGAGGACATGAGCATGGATGAGTTGGCAAAAAACTTGCTCAATAGAATAGGCCACAACCCCAAGGGCGACACGTGAACTTTCATTCCTTATTACAAAGACATGTTACAAGTTAGGAATCAAACCTGTGCCTTTATTCCTTACAAAGGCACATGTTACAAGTGTGGAATTGAGCATGTTTCTTCATTCCTTACAAAGGAAAAGTGTGGAGCCAAACATGCCTTCAAGGATTTTCCAATAGAGTGATAATCACTCCAATGGTGGTAGGAGAATCATCACCCGCTTCGATGAGCATTGTGTAGTTGATTGGAAAAAAAACTACAACATGAGCTTCCCCATGGAATGGTTATCATACTCTTGGACAAGGGAAACCTGAACCTTTCAAAATCCTATCTTGTTTAAGCCATCACCTCAGGTAACCCCTAACACTCAACACTCCTCTCGTCGTATCATGTCAACCACCCCCTTAAATCATTATGGAGATCCAAAACCTTATTGGAAAATCCTAAGACCACCTACCAAACGTCAACCTCAACAAGTCCTCAAGAAGGTCACCAAAAGGAGTAGACACCTAAGAGGACCCTGGCCAAGGTAGGTATGATGCCCACACAAAGCTTAGGTAACCCCTAACACTCGACATTTCTTTCTTCTTGTCATATATTGACCACCCCCTTAAATCATTGTGGAGATCCAAAACCTTATTGGAAAATCCTAAGACCACCCGCCAAACATTAACCTCAACAAGTCTTCAAGAAGGTCACAAAAAGGAGTAGGTACCTAAGAGGACCGTGGCCAAGGTAGGTATGATGCCCACACAAAGCTCTGGCAACCTCCAGTCAGCTAGAAGCCTACCATGAGTAGAAATCGGCCAAGCAAGAGTCCCATGCTACATAAGTTTACCCATTCTGGTAAAGATGTTAGAAGCTCAAGTCTTCTACGACAGAAACCTTTATTTCCAGGTCCCAAAAACCTTGTAGTCCACATATCCAAATTTATAGAGAGGTTAGTGACACATACCAATACCAAATTTAAAGACAACTTATAGCAATGGTCTTGAACTCCAGTTCACTTGGGATTTGCATCTAGAGTTGATAAGGGTGTGTGAAATGAATTAAAATCATCATCTTAGCATGCTAAAAAGTAATAAAGAGATGCTAGAAAGCAAGAAAGAGATTAACACTAATGGCAATGGTAATGACAAAAGTGAAGCAATCCTTTGGGCTCCCTTTGACCATTTGAACCATAGTATATGACTTATGCAACTATTATAAATGTTTGAGGGGTCACATACCACTACCCCTTGCTCCAAACATTTATCCCACTTGATATTTTAACACTCCACTTTAAGTGATGAACTACACTTGATATTTCAACACTCCCCCCCTTAAGTGATGATCTACCACCACCATACACACAATTCTAGTAAAATAATACATATAACACATGCCAACATGGCATGAGAATTCTTGTAAAATAATATGTATAACACATGATAACACATGCCAAGCTTGTGGATGCATGTAGGAAACATGTGGAGGAATGTGGAAGTATGCATAATAGAGAAGAATCCTTTAAAAATTCCTATTTGGAACTAAGGATATTTTTTCTGTGTGTACTTGAGGGGCCTTTGTGTGGGCTTACGGTGGGGTTGAGCCTATCTTCCAAGTCAACAACTATTTGAATTAAGAAATCAAGAAGATACATGTCAAAACTAGCCAAGGACATGTGATACTGAGATCCGTGCTTTGGAAATCCAAAGGTAAAATTCTTTTCCTATCTCTTAATGAAATTATTGAGAAGAGAGTGAGAAATATCCTATATAAGGATCCCTCTTGCTCACTTTCATAAGACATATAGTAGCATATTAGCATATTTAACCATAGAGTTTCCTAGATGTTAGAGCTACCCTCACTCTTGTGCCTTATTACTTTCCTACTTAATGTGTGTTATTAATGCAATTATAGTTTCCTTAGGTCTTGGTGATGTTCTAATTTAGTAAGATTGTCTAGGTGTATGATGTAATCCATGCTTATGTCAATATTTTCTCTCTTATTATCTACTCATTCCCTCTTCTAGCATGTGTCTAATTGAGTCTTGTTCCTCACTTCTCATTATGCTTCAACAATTGTGCACTCAAAAAGGTCACAAATGAAGAGCCCTAGCATTTAGATTAGTGAGAGTGTACAAATTTAGGTTCCATTGCTAGGACCTCATCAAATTTAAGGGAGAAGGAGAGGAGCTTTAACTCAGAGTCATCAATTTTGGGTTCTTCACCACCACCGAGTTGAAGCAGACTTCTTACAAATTGGTGTGGGGGATTTGAAATTACTTCAAAGCCTAAATTAAAAAAACCAAGATCTTTCTCAATAAGGAGGTATGATATTGTGAGTAATCTTCTTCACATGTGGAAAGGCAAAGTTACTATTTCACGTGTTTATTTTTTGGTACACCCAACTTTATAGTCTTGATTATATCTCTAAAACAATGAATAATTTTAAGGTGATTCAAAAAGGAAAGTTATATACTCTTTGTTGAGAGATTTCCAATGAGACTATGGATGCCACTTTTTGAGTTTATATGCATGATATATTGAGCTCTGAGTCAAACATTATGTGGAGAGGGTCGAAGATATCTTAAAATGTAACTTTTTGGGTCATGTAATTGAGAACCACCAAAAGAGGTGTTTTCAAATTGTTAAGTACAATTTGAAGTGCTAATAAATGTCTTTATTCAGCAGCTTGGATTGTTAGTAAGCTTAAGATTTAGAGGTAAAAGTCGGCATTCATAATTGATGTGGAAAGGCTTCCCAAAATTGCTATTTTTGGGCACCTCACTTCACTATTTTTGCTATAACTTTCACAAATGAAAGAAATTTTGAGTACTTCAAAAAGAAAATTTGGAATCATTTTTGAGTTCATATGCATTAGATGTTTAACTTTGAGATAGAATATGTAGAAGGGTTCGCTACAAAAGGAGTACAAACTACCTTGCTTTTTCAGACTGCGTAGAACAGTTCACTATAGAAGGAATATGAATTGCTTGTTATGCTTCATAGAAATATGATATGGTGGAGCTGGTTTGTGTAAGCAAAGCTAATGGACGGATTCAACTTGCATATTAATTGACTCAAGAGAGTGTTCATAATTAAAGGAGTTCAATCCTATTGAAAGGGGAGATAAAAACCCATTCATGTTTTCATCTACTTCAACTTTGTAGGAGATGTCAATTCAATGCTCTTTACATTCTTGCTATACGAGTCCCATGTAGTAGGAAGGCAACATCACATTTGTTATATTCTTCACCCCAACTCTAGCATGGGCACACAATCTTCTTCTTCTATATGTAATCGGTTGTGTGCATCTATTGGTAAGTTTGCTAGAGGTAGCATGGCCATATCTTTATATTTGGTCAATGGAACTATAGGTACAGTTCCATCTCAATCTCCCCCACAAATTGCAAGCACAAGTGATGTGTAGGCAGGTGACCATCATCTTCATCTTTGTACCCATTGTTACCATATTATAGTAGTGATGTGTGTGAACACACTTAGGACCGCCGGGGCACTTTTTCCCTCACTAGGAGGTTTTTTCCCCCGTGCATTGTATATACGCCCATTATCTTCTAGGGCTTGTTATCTTTCATTTTTGGCACTCATAATACACTACTGTGTTGTGCTCAAGCTTCCTCATCTTCTTGAAGTTGTGTGTGCATTCCTGCAACCCTAATTCCAACAATTGGTATCAGAGCAGGCTTCCTCCTCCCGGGCAGCATCACCGGCACCTGCCACTTCATCTCCTCCGATTGCGACGAGGTTTCACGAGCGTCTGCAGGTTAGTATATGCCGTGGGAAAGCCCGTAGGACTTGGTCGTTTCAGAATTTTGATCTGAAGTCATTTCGCCCTCCGTTTTTGCATTCCAAGTACTGCGCAGGCAAAATCGTCCTACTGTGCAGATTTTCTGTCAAGATTAAAATCTGCGGGACAGGTGCCCATTCGTCTGTTTTGGGCTGTGCTACATAGCACAGGTCGATTTTATACAGGTTTACCTCTTACAGACAGCATTTACATCTAGTAGTACAGTCATTGGCCATGGCTGACAACAATGATGTATTCCGCATGTTGGCTGCTGAGGATAAGTTGGATGGCACCAACTATCCATTGTGGGCATATATGATGCGACATGTATTGGTAGCAAAGGGGTTATGGAACATTGTGCAGGGTATTGATGCACGTCCTATTGTGGCTGGGAATGCTGCAAACACATCAGAAACAGGTACTGTTGATGATGGTGCAGGCACAAGTGCTGTAGCAGCTGTTCGAGAACCACCACTTTCAGCAGAGCAGATTCGTTGGGATGGTAGAGATGCGCAGGCTCATGCCTTGATTGCGCTGTCTGTCAAACGTACCATTATCCCACATATTCGCTCCTGCAGGACTTCTAAGGATGCTTGGGATGTACTTACCACATTGTATCAGGCAAGAAATGAGGCTCGTGTTGCTTACCTCCGAAAACAGTTGGAGAGTGAGCATATGAACGAAGGTGATTCTATGGATAGCTTTTTGACAAAGATCAAGGATTTCAAAGAGCAGCTCATTTTTGCAGATGAAATCCTGTCAGACAGTTCACTTGTGCAGACTGTTTTGAATGGTCTACCAGATTCTTATCAGGGTTTTGCTTCCACTCTTCGCTTGATGATGAAAGGCAATCCCAATGCCTTATCATTTGAGGAGTTAGTTTCTGTTTTGCTGCAAGAAGACCAGTCAAGGCAAAACAGGAATATTATGCGTGTCGCAGATCAAGCTTTCGTTGCTAGTCAGAGAAGCGGGAAAGGTAAAGCTGGCTTTTCTTCTAGTAAGCAGAAATCTGCAAATGCTGCGCAACCAAAGAAGGAAGACAAAGATGAGAAGAAGGTTGACAAACAGAAGACATTTTGCAAGTACTGTAAGGGAAATGATCATGTCATCAAAGCGTGTCCTAAGCTGGCTGCGAAAGAGGCTAAGAAGAAAGAGGCTGGTATGGCTGTTGCAGATGCCTCTCCTTCTAACAATGAATCTGCTAATGTTGTGCACGATACAGAATGGGCATTCAATGCGCAGTGCAGTTATGACCCATCTTTGCATGACACATGTATGTCTGCAGTAGATTCAGATGTATGGTACTTTGACAGTGGTGCCACTAAGCATATCACCTCGCAGCGCAGTTTATTCACTTTCCTTGAGTCTGCTCCCACAGGGAATACTGTCACTTGTGCCAATAACTCCTCTTATCCCGTTAAAGGAGTTGGACAGATTGTGCTGAATGTTGCAAATTGCAACACCTTTACACTTTTTGATGCATTGTATGTGCCAGGGATCAAAAAGAATCTGCTGTCAGTCTCCGCATTTGCCAAAACAGGTTTGGTTGTAAAATTTGTGGATGACAGATGTACTGTTCATGATCTCTCTTGTGGTGACATCATTGTAGCATCTGGTTCACTATGTCGAGGGCTGTATAAGCTCAATATGGATGGCAAATGTGTAGAGGATTCAGCATGTGCTATTATGGATACGCAGGCTATTTCAAATGCAAAACTGTGGCATGCACGTTTTGGTCATCTGAATTTTGCAAGTTTGCTGCGCCTGCAGAAATCTGAAATGGTGTCTTCTTTGCCTAAGCTTGAGGCACCTGTCAAGCATGTTTGTGAGGGCTGCATATTGGGTAAAATGCAGCGTGCTTCCTTTCCCAAAGATGGATCAGTGAGAGCTGAACGCAGATTGCAGCTTGTTCACAGTGATGTTTGTGGTCCCATGCAAACTCCATCATTTGGAAACTACCTTTACTTCGTGACTTTCATTGATGATTTTACCAGGCATGCATGGGTATATCCTTTGAAGGCAAAGTCCGAAGTGTTTTTGTGCTTCAAACAGTTTTTGGTTATGGCTGAAAATGTGTCAGAAAGTAAGATGGGCACTCTCCGTTCAGATCGAGGGGGGGAGTATATGTCTTCAGAATTTAATGCATTTCTGGCTGAGCGTGGGATAAAACACCAATGTACAGTGCCGTATACACCACAGCAAAATGGTGTGGCTGAGAGAAAAAACAGGTCTCTCATGGAAATGGCAAGATGTATGGTTAAGAGTCAAAGTCTACCACATGGTTTTTGGCTTGAGGCTGTCATGTGTGCCACTTATGTACTAAACAGGTGTCCCACCAAAGCATTACAGGTTGTCACTCCATATGAGGCTTGGCATAGCCGCAAGCCATCTGTTGGCCATTTACGTGTTTTTGGTTGCCTGGCATATGCATTAGTGCCTGTGCAACATCGCAGAAAATTGGATGACAAAGCTGTCAAATGTATTTTTGTTGGATATAGTGCTGAGAGCAAAGGCTATCGTTTGTATCATCCACAGACAAAGCGCATTTTGGTTAGCCGTGATGTTGTATTTGTGGAAGATGCAGTTCAGCCCTTGGTTTCATGTACTAAGGAGACAGATATCAGCTCACGTGATGTCTATGATACATTGTTGCCTCTTTTCAGTGGTGCATAGTCAAGTGCAATACCTCATGAGGCAGTTTTTCAGCCTATGCAGGTTTTAAATGATGGCACAGATCAGCCTATATCTGATGCAGATGTGCATGATGCACTTGAGGATGAGAGACAAGAGATTGAGGGCTCTAGGAATATGCCTAGATGGCTGGTGCAGACTTTGCGTGACAGCAAGTTGGATGCCCCTTTGTCTAGTCGCACTCGTTCTGGCTCTCATGGTGCCTCTTATGCGTCAGATTGTTATGCATTGGCTGTTTCTAGTATGTGCGATGAAAATGAGCCTGTTTCATTTGATGAGGCACAAAGTTCAGAAAATTGGATGGCTGCTATGCAAGCAGAATACGATGCTATTATGAAGAATAGTACATGGTCTTTATGTGACTTGCCCCCTGGCAAGAAGGCCATTGGCACTAAGTGGGTATACAAATTGAAGCGTAAGCCTGATGGCACAGTGGATCGCCATAAGGCTAGGCTTGTTGCAAAAGGTTATGCTCAAGAGAAGGGCATTGATTTTGATGAGACTTTTGCTCCCACATGTCGTATGACCACTGTTCGTAGCATCTGTGCATTAGCAGCTCATAATGGTTGGAATGTACATCAGCTGGACATAAAGACTGCGTTCTTAAATGGAGATTTGCATGAGGAGGTGTATGTATCGCAGCCTCGTGGTTTTGTTCAAAGAGGGCAGGAAAACAAAGTGTGCAGGTTAAAAAAGGCTTTATATGGTTTAAAGCAAGCTCCACGAGCTTGGTATGAAAAAATACATGCATATTTGACTGCACATGGGTTTCAGAATAGTCCAACAGAAAGCACTTTGTATGTTAAACGTGTGGATGGTGTACATCTAATCATTGCTCTCTATGTCGATGACATGCTGCTCACAGGACCAAATGAGAGTCATATTGCTGATTTTAAGGCTGATTTGAATGCCTCTTTTGAGATGTCAGATTTGGGGCATTTGCATCATTATTTGGGGATACAATTTAAGCAGTGTGATGGAGGTATTGCTTTGTGTCAGACAAAGTATATTGAAACATTATTGCGGAGATTTGGCCTTGAAGACTGCAAGCCTATTGCTACTCCAATGGAGACAGGTTTGAAGTTGAGTCTTCATGATGCTGGAGATCACTTTGATGTCACACTTTATCAGACAGCTGTTGGTTGCCTCATTTATGTATGCATTACAAGGCCAGACATTCAGTTTGCAGTCTCACAGGTGAGCAGATTTATGCATAGCCCAGGCATTAAGCATTGGCAGGCAGTGAAGCGTATCTTTCGCTATTTGAGTGGTACTCGGCATCTTGGGTTGTTTTATCCCAAGGGGGGATCATTGCCGCCAGATTTACATGTTTTTTCAGATTCTGACTGGGCTGGTTGTTATGACACACGCGTGTCCACGACTGGTTTTTGCTTCATGCTTGGAAGCTCATGCATATCATGGTTGAGCAAGAAGCAGCCTACTGTGGCCACTTCTAGTTGTGAAGCTGAGTACAGGGCAGCTTTCACAGCTACGGTTGAGTGTGTGTGGCTCAGACGCCTTATGGCTGATTTGGGTGTTGGGCAGCCATCTGCCACCACCATCTTCACTGACAGTCAGAGCGCATTGGCAGTTGCGCGGAACCCAGTGTTCCATGCTCGTACGAAGCACATTGAGGTGCACTACCATTATGTCAGGGAGAGACTCTCTGCAGGAGAGATCAGTTTGGCTTATGTGCCAACACAGGATAACCTTGCAGACCTTTTCACAAAGGCTCTGCCTCGTGAGAAGTTCGAAGCTTTTCGCAAAGCTTTGGGCTTACTCCCTTTTGTGGATTCGTCCACATAGCTAGACACTTCCCTATACATGAGTGCTAGCTCTTGTTCACCGCATCACTCCAGGGGGGATTTGTTACCATATTATAGTAGTGATGTGTGTGAACACACTTAGGACCGCCGGGGCACTTTTTCCCTCACTAGGAGGTTTTTTCCCCCGTGCATTGTATATACGCCCATTATCTTCTAGGGCTTGTTATCTTTCATTTTTGGCACTCATAATACACTACTGTGTTGTGCTCAAGCTTCCTCATCTTCTTGAAGTTGTGTGTGCATTCCTGCAACCCTAATTCCAACACCCATAAACTCTACATGATGTGTAAGCACATGATCTTCTTATATGTCTACATGTCAAGACAGTCTACGCTGAAACATCTATCTCACTACACACGATCATTCTATGTTTTTTATGCTTAGGGTTGTAAAGTAGGACAACCTTATTATTTTGCCACCTTTCTTTGCTTCTTGAGAGTCATGTTCTCTACTGCTTTGGCTTACTGTTTAGTGCATCCTTCTCAATCCCTCTCCAACTCAACAACTATAGTCACCCTTTCTTGTAACACACATCAAACTGCCTTCTGGCTTCTTCCAGTTTGCAAGAAATTACAAGACCAAGACTCCCTAGATTCTCAAAATACCCATGGATTTGAAAATTGAAGCTTTTCTTGAAGCAAAGTTGAAAATTATGCAGTTCTCTTAAAATCTAAAAATTGAAAATGTTACCTCTTCTTTGCACACCTTCCAAAGCTTGCTTCCTCCTAGAGAATGCACTAATAAATAGCCCTCTTTGTAGTGTAATTTTATGGGTAAAAGCCAGCAAACTATATGTTGAGAGCTTTTCTCCATGCCTTGGGAGAGAAAAAGAGAGTTATCAACACAAGATTATGCCCGAAATTTCACACACAACTAAGCTATAGTTCTTTCTTGATTCTTTTGTGTTGCATACAAAGAAATAGCATATCACCTTCAAATTCTCTAGAAGTATACTTTAGATCAATTATTACTTTTATGTGTTTTGAGAAGCTCTGATATCTTTCTTTATATTGACTCCATCTCAGAATCTATTTCATTCATCATTTTCTTCGACACTTTCACTTGGATCAGTGGGTCGAACTAATTCAGGGGTGTTACACAATCTTGTCTTTGTAAAGTGCCTTAAATGAACTGCGTTATAAGCAAAGTGGTCTATAAAGTGCCCTAAATGGACTCATTCCCATGCTTTGATGAGATGCATTATAATAAGCAAACTTTACCAAATGATGATAGTTCATCCATCTTTTGGGTTCTTGTCCATAAAATGCTTAAAGGAGATCTTTTATCACTTGGTTCACTCTCTTAGTCTGGCCATCAGCATCGGGTGATAGGCAATACTCAGATCTAGAAAGGTTCACAGCCTTGAAGAATGCATCTAAAAATGGGATGTGAAATTTACATCTCTATCAATGCAATCCTTCTAGGGGTAATCCATGGAGTCTAAATATTTCTTACAAAAAAGGCTTTGTATCTCGATCACTGATAATCTTTCTAGGGGTAATCCATGGAGTCTAAATATTTCCTACAAAAAGACTTTAGCAACATCAAAGTGTTACATGAGTCTTCTTCACGCAAACCAGATGAGTGACTTGAGTCAATCAATCTACCACAATTAAGATGGAATCATATCTAGCATTAATTGAAGGCAATTAAGTTGTTAACCACATGTTGGTTAACACATTTCTATGACAACTATGTATGCACACTTATGTAATGGGCGCCGGCACTATATATTGTAAATCCCGTCATTTGATGAGGGAAACACCCTAAAGACACTCCCAAGTATTGAGCATTGAAGGATAGACAAGAGAAACTTGGTTAGTTGGCCAAAGCCTTGTAACTATGTTTTGGGCGCCCTCTTTGTCACTTACTCCTGGGCAGCCTAGTGGGAAAAGGCTTAGAACTATAAAAGCGAATTTCTCTTGTTTGTAACTCATTCTCCCATTTGTGCAATAGAAGTGGAGTGTTCTCTCTCTCCCTCTCTCTAGCCACTCTAATCTAGCATGTGTGGTGTGCTTAGGGTTAGAGTTTGGGGGTGATTAGTGCTAACCACTTGTTCCCTCTTGCTTCCTCTCTCTTTCTTTCTTGAGTGATTAGGCTAACCAATGTGATCCTCTTTTGTGGAGATCTCACACAATCTTCACGAGAGAGCTTGCATCACCCGTTGGATTAGAGCAACTGCTTGGTGTGACAACGAGTGTAGGAGGACGGTGAGGGGAGTTCTTGAGCCTAGCTCGAGCTTGGCAAATAGGCAACTTCCCATGACACGTTAGGGTAGGGTTTCCTTTGTGGAAATGAGTGATGCTAGAGTGCCAAGTAACTTAGCCAAGTTTATCCCACATGAGCTATCATAGTTTTCTTGTACTTTCCTCAATTAAAAGGAGGACATTTGAAGCATTGGAATACAAGCACAACATCTCAAGTCTTTCTATGAGTACAAGTTTCCATCTTGTAACCTAACTGAACTTGAGTCTAAACTTAATTGGCACACACTCATCACCATGAGTATTGTTCATTTTTATCCACCTTAGATTAGTGTTGTCATTAGTGTTAGGTGGTTGATTAGGGAGCTTGATCCATGAATTTTATCATGGTATCAGAGCTTGGTTTAAGCTCCCTATAGCTTAGTATCCATCTTTCCTAATCCCACATTAGTCTAATCACTTCACAAATCATCTCATTAGTCACTAATCACATCCTTATCTTCTTCTTCTACTTGTGGTCCAAATTTGCTCAAGATTGTTCTCCTCAATCTCTCAATCATTAGCCAAGTCCTCTTAGGAGAGTGTTGCTCAACCCTAGGCTAAACCACAGCTAGGAGGGTTTCATCCATTTCATTCTAATCCGCACATTTTTGCAACCTGGTCTTTTGCACCATTTCGCCTCTACACTTCAAATTGCAGAAAATGCTCTTAGCCAAGCTTAGAGCATAGTATAAGCATCATACAGCTTGAATCTTGTGAGCATTGATGCACTATACAATGCGGGAGAGCCCAAAAACCAATCTCCACCTAACTACATAAATCCGCCTTTGTTCATGTTTTTTGAGCTCATTGGCCTAGTCAAATCTTTGCTCCTAGCCAAGGGAAATAAGCCTTGCTAAAAATCCCCTTCAATGGTAGCTTCCACAAGCTCAATTGAAGCCTCCAAAAAATTGGTCTGCTAATCATCATGATTAAGCACTAATTACCATCATTAGTATTGTATTCCCAGAAATTGAGCTGAACCAAAAGCAAAATTAAAAAGTTAGAGTGCTATTCCATTGTGGGAAACTTTTGTTGCATCAAAATTCATCTCAATTACTTTCATTGCTTAAACTTAAGTGAATTTTCACCGCATTGGGTTTATCTGTAGTTTGCAAATCACTTGTAAAAGGGTAAGACATTGCCTGAGCACTAAAATCAAGGCTCAAGGTAAGATCCCCTTCCAATCATGGAGCATGTAGAAGTCATCTCAAGATTTAATGCTGATGGTTTTTTTATATGGCAAAGCAAGAACATGTACTTGCTTATGCGTAAGGGGCTTTGGCACCTTATTGAGGATAAAGAAGTGGAGGTTGAGCCACTTCAAAACAACAAAGCATTGGGCCTCATCACTCAAAATCTTGGTGATGATGTGATTAGTCACATTGATGGCATCAAGGATGCACCGACTCAAAGAGCTCAAAGATCAACTTTCTCATGCAGTTCTACCTCGGGGGGGTCACTTAGCAAAATTGCCTATATCACTTGCGTTCATGGCCTATTTTATAAATCCCTATATAACCTACACTGACCATTTTTTTAAACCCTTTCTGTAACTTTTGATAAAATATATAATTCCCTTTCTGTCAATAAATTTTTTTTATAGAATAATTTTAAAATCCCTTGTGTAAGAGATATGTAATTCATTTTAAGTCACTCTAGAAGTATTGGGGGGTTTTGAAAGTGACTAATGCAACTGTTTTGAACTATGAAAGTCGCTACATTGTAAGCTCTTCATTTGTGATATTTTGAACAAGCTACTAAGAGTATAACTCATAGCTCTAATGTCCACGAATGAGAGTACAACCCACAGTATCTAGCTCCATGATACCAAATTGCATAGCAAGAGAGTAGCTCTATGCATATCAACAGATCAACTAACCATGAGTTGTTTAGAACCACAAGTCAAATCCCATGACTTGTCTTGCATAAACTCTCAATGCATATTCTCAATCAACTAGCTCAATCTAGAGCTCTCCCAGTGGATCCAAAAGTATCCACCAAGTACTTTCCCAATGTCCAAAACAAAAGCTCAAGCAAGCTCTAGGCAAAACAAATGCTAAGAGTAAACAATGCATAAGCATAAACTACTATTACTCTTATGCATTGTTTATGCTTGGCAAACAATGCTAAGCATAAACAATGCATAAGCTCAAGACAAAAACTTTTGACTATAGCTCCAATTGAAGTCTCAAAACTCCAAAAGATTACTCGATCCATGGAGCATACCATAACATACATGACCAACACGATCCTCAAAGCATTTGAATCCAGAATGTTATATACAGATGACCAAAGAAGTATCACTCCTAATCAATAAGCACAACTTGCCAAACATTTAGGAGTCATCAAGGGCCATAAACATTTACAATACATAGCCCCAATGTCCTCTACTCAATGAGACCATGCAAGTCCCATATAAGATGCAACCAAAAATACATACACAATGCTCCAACACTCAGCATCAACACCTGCTCAAACACTAAGTATCAACACTGCTCAAACACTGGTCCAAGACAACAATGACTTGAGATTTCCAAGCTGAGATTATACCTATCTCCCACTCCAACATCAACCATTTACTACTAACAAATCACAGTGATTATACAGAGCACATTGCGTCAACATGCAACATAAATTGTGGACAACAAATTGGTTGAGAAACAACCATGATGTTCATGACCTGTAAATGGCTGAAAATTATCAAATATACACTTTCATTCCAACTTCTCAAGACCAACACTAATGGCCACATCAAAATGACCCCAGCCCATGTCCAAATACAGCCCAAAAGTGGCTTGAATGGCGACCACAAGCTAGAGATGAAATGACCTAGCTGTTGCCTTCGTAAAATGTGTCAGAAAGTGTGGGGCTGATTTGCTGCTCATTGCTGGCTGCAATGTCCCACATCAAGGCATGAAAATCCTTGGCCAGAAAGTGTGGGGCTGATTTGCTGCTCATTGCTGGCTGTAATGTCCCACATCAAGGCATGAAAATTCTTGGCCACTAAAAAGCCCATGTGCAAACTCAAAGCCTCTGATCAAGTATAGGGAGAGATCTCGACAAATAACTCATAAGCTTTCGAGACGCAAACAAAAGTGACTCCGTTAGCCTCATGCTAAATCCATTGAAACAACCACAATACTTTCTTAAATATTATCCAAAACATCCACTTGCAACATGGTTATAACAAAATTACCATGTCGATACATCTTGCTCAAATCCTTGCTCAAATCATACATATGGGACCTATACATCTCATACACTCTAAAATTATTTTTGCAAAAAATAAGATAGAATCTTGTGGACACATCTAGCAAAACGAATACATCTAATAGCTATACATTTTGTATAATCTGTACCGATTTTTATAGATGTACAAAAAGATAAATACACATTGTCGATAGTCACCTTCTCAAAATCTGAAGATTTCATTCTCCAATTCAAATTCCTGCATGAGACAAAGAAGATGTTGAGTCAATGAGATTTTCATATTTTGAATTTTCAAACTCATACAAAGTATGTCTCATCAAACAAAGAAAAAAAAAACAGATGCATCCTTTCTGCGTACCTAGTGATCCCTCACAAAATCATAAAAGACCTTCCAATCATTCTCATCAAGTTCATACTTGTTGCTGCCACAATCATATGTAAGGTTTGTGAGAGCGATGACGCTATCAATGCTTATCATATCAAGGTCGGTTAGGTCATACGTAAAGCATCTAGTTCCTTTTGCTTTTTGATACCAACCAAGTTGAACCTCCACCCCTGATGGCCTATCTGAAAGGCTAAATCCTCGCTTATATTACATACATGCACCACTAACCATTCTTCTCATCTTTTGAACTCGTCCCAGATACCATACACTTTTGGCTTTCTTCTTGCCTCCTGAAGAGCTTGGCTTACATGACCTTGTGATCTTCCCTTGTACTATTTGTTCATGAAAGAACACAGCACAATCTAAACCAATGCCAAATAAATTCTCGTTTGTCTCCATATACTTTTTTTCTTCTTTGGCATAGTACACACCTTGTCGGACCCTGGTAAGTCTATCCTTTGACAAAGTTGGATTGCCATTGAGCTGGCTGACCAATGTAGACTTGAAGAGAAACTTATTGTCTTCAACTTCAACAACCGGGTTCACCTCTTCTTTCTCATCCAAAATGGAATCTACTACATGCCTTATTTCACTTGTAGAAGCATCCTCATCTGAATCTAATGCATGGCCCACCTCAGTAGGATATTCCTCATCTGTATCAGAGTCTTGTAGATTTGAATTTGCATATGTGTCAAACACTCTAATGGACCAAGGCTGCACCCACCATTTCTTGTCCTCTTTACCTTTTGGTCTCATGTGTAAGCGTTCACATAATTCTTGGGCACTTTGCAATCCTTTTTGCAAGGTAGCAATGACCTTCTCATCAGTTGAAACACAATCATAGTCACCTAAATTGGCTTCTTGCAAGTCCTCGTTAAGATTTAACTCTCTCCATATATGTTCCTGCTTCTTGTGAGCTCTTATGAATGCCACACCATCCTCCTTGCATTCAAAATGGGCAAGCCTATTCAAAATGCCTATGCTGTGAAGCATGTCCATCAAGTCATAAGTACGCTCTTGCCCAACCATACTTCCGACTTTGCTGAAGAAGATTTCAGCCGCATCTGTGCCGGTGAGATATAGAGGGCACTTCAAGCTTGGGTGAAAGTCTCTGAAATACTTTATTAGTAACACCACAAAATGGCAAGAGATTTGCACATCCAAGAATGTCTCCTTGCTAATGAAGTTTGCTGATAGTGTATATGTTGGATGTTGTAATATCCAAGATCTCCAAATCTGAAAGAAAAAAGTCACTTTGGCTGCTAAATGAACTCTCCCTGCCAAGCTCAAGTGTGGAGACAAGAAAATGTCAATATAGTCTCCACAAATTTCAAGGTAGGCTTGTGTCCCTACCATACTCCACTCTTTTCTGTGCTGCCCATTGTTTGCCAACTCTCCCAAACACCATTGCACTTGTCTGCTACATATCCTTTGAGCTGCTGCCCAATTTTGACGATCATCTTGCCTCATATCGCCTTCCCTGAGCATATGCTTGTCAACAACAAAGGAATCATATACAATGGTAACATGGTTCAAGGTAACCCATACATCACCAAGAGCCAACTGACGCTTTGGTTTATCAAGAACATTGACGAGCTTCTTTCCATTGTGTACAAAGTCCTGATCATGCATGCCTAAAACATCTCCGTTTGACAATTTGGCGGAAAGAGGCCATCCATCCCATCCAATCTTGAATCTAGTAGCATGTTTGTCCAGACATACATCACTGCATCCTGCCCCTTGCATTGCATCTGTTTAAAAGAGTTCAATGCATTCTGGCCCTGTGCCCACTGGGCATGTCCTCCAATAAGTGTCCTCAACAACTCGTTGTGCTTTAGCAAGTGGGATGATGATGCAACAAAATGGTGGGGTGGTGATACATGCAAACGGTGGGAGGATGGTCCACTCTATGCGCGATGCAGCCTCTGCCCTTTGCCTTACTGTAATGCACAACCAGTTCAAGCACAGGAATTGTTTGATGAGCTGCCAGTTCGAGATGTGTTTTTGTGGACTGCACTGATTATAGGATATGTTGAGTGTGGGCATGGCGAGGAGGTCGTGCAATGTTTGAAACAGATGCAGTTGGAGGGCCTGTTCTCTTTGCCAATCTCAGCATGTAATTTTCTGCCCCTTTCCAGGCATGTCATGCTAGAACAAGCTTTCAATAGGGACACAAATGTGTGTGTATTTGGATGCACAGAATCATCTTGCATTCTCTTGAGCATGCAAAACGCAAGATTCAAGTCCCCATACTCAGCATAGCCCACTATGAGGGAAGTCCAGGAATGGTCATTCCGAAGGGCTAATCGATTAGACACCTGCTCTGCACTGGACATGCTTCCACATTCGACATAAGCCTGCTCTGCACTGGTGGACATGCTTCCGATTCGACACCTACTCTGGACATGCTTCCGATTAGACACCTGCTCTGCACTCTATGCACGATGCAGCCTCTGCCCTTTGCCTTACTGTAATGCACAACCAGTTCGAGCACATGAATTGTTTGATGAGCTGCCAGTTCGAGATGTTGTTTTGTGGACTGCACTGATTACAGGATATGCTGAGTGTGGGCATGGTGAGGAGGTCCTGCAATGTTTGAAACAGATGCAGTTGGAGGGCCTGTTCTCTTTGCCAATCTCAGCATGTAATTTTCTACCCCTTTCCAGGCATGTCATGCTAGAACAAGCTTTCAATAGGGTCCACAAATGTGTGTGTATTTGGATGCACAGAATCATCTTGCATTCTCTTGAGCATGCAAAACGCAAGATTCAAGTCCCCATACCATGCTAAGTTGTCTATGCACATCCTTGGCATGTGTCAGACTTGCCTTCTTCCTGCATTTCTGGATGATGGAGATAAAGTCCTACACTGGGAGCAGTTCGTCTAACGGTTCCTCCACGCTCACCATCTTACAGTCATTCTTCTCTAACAGATGTGCTCCAAGGCCATCAACCTTTAGATCAGAACCCTGCTCATGTTTTCTATTTTTTGAAAATGTATTGCTGATATACTTTGTTGATATTGCATGCCACAATCTATTTTTTATGTGAGGTTGTTGATGAATCATAGCTTAAAAACATACTTTATGTCGTAGGCTAGATGGGATCTTTTTATAAGATTCAAGAGATCAATGATGATAATGAGGATGATTTAGGCCTTGTGAGGCTAAAGAACGATAAAGACGAGCCCACCTTTGCTTTGGTTCATGAGCAGATAGAGGGCGATGACCTTGTGATTGGATCCTTCGTCTTCATAGAGGAAAATTACATTATAAAGAAACGACAAGAAGAGCGATGGACACTCAACAATAAGGTTCAAGTACGCATTAAGAGGAGTGCCAATAGCATGCATGAACTTCCTTCTCCAAGTAAGCGACAATGCTCAAATCAGATTGATAACAAGAAAGGTGACACTTTGAGTGGCTCCACTTCCAAGCTTACAAGCAAATTGTTAAGTGCAAGTGTTCTTGAGCAATGGGATCAAGAATGTATTAGAACAAAATTAAAGCTAAAACAGATAAAGGTTGAAAGGGATGATAGGTTTGAATTACATAGTGAAGATGTCAATGGGAAAGCTCTAGTTCGAATATGGTGTCATGAGTGCAACTCTTTGTATGGCGTAGGTTCAATAGAAGGGAAGTATGCTGCATATAATTGTCTTGCTAACTTTATGAGCACCCACATCTTGGAGAGCAAAAGACATGAAAAAAATTATATGGCATTTCGGGGGCTTGGAAAGGAGTCGATGCAACGTGTGCAGGCTGATGAAGAACAAGATGATAGGAAAGAAATAGAGGCTTCAATAGAGACTCTACGCTTTTTGATGGAGAGCAATGAAGGTATTGTTCAACCTTCATAAAGTTACTTAAATGTTTGAAAGATAGAATGGTTTTGGAAAGTCGATTTTGTAACTTGTTTGACTTTGTTATGTGTTGTATTTGCATGTAGGTTGGGACTTTGAAGTCGTTGCAGCCACACTACATGATTTTAAAGACAAAAAGCTTTGTTCGCGTGAGGTGTAAGTATGATGACACATGGCTGCGTTTGTGTCCTCCAAGGTCAGATCTATGTACCATTCTCACAGAGCACTCAAAGTCAATCTTGCACACAAAGGCAGTCATGAAGGAGGAGTTGCAAACATCCAAGCCAGTTCTAAGTGGCTTACGTGGACGTCCTCGAAAGGGGAAGGAGCATGATCCAATGCAAACATCTCTCAGCAAGTTTGTGGTTTCTACAAAGTTCGAAAGATCAGCTCATGGTGATTCTCCTTCACTCTATAACAATGAAGAAAGTGGAAAATTTTCAATAGGTTTGAATTTTTTATGTTTGGGTTTATGGATTCACGAAATCAAAGTGAACAACAAGAATATTAGTGTGAAACCTTTGCTAGATGATCAGTGTGGTGGGAAGCTTTGGTTTGCAGAGCCTTTCACAAAGGCTATCCTAAATGATGGAACTTCAACCTTTCACATAGATGGTTGCTTTCGTCATATTAGTTGTCCACGTGTTTCCAATAATGGGCAGCCATTTGAAGCTTTCTCATGCAACAATTGCAAGAGTATACCTAAGCTTCATGATTTTAGGATGAGATTATATAGGGAGAAGACGGCGGAGAAGAAGAGAGGCACTAGAGGAACGGATTGTGGAAGAAGATTAGACTTTCTCACTAAACAAGAGCTTCGGCAAACAACTTTCATTGCTAAGAAGCATGCAAGAGATCTCACCCTCAAACTATGGTCAGCAAAGGCTCATATTGCTGTCCTTTCGGTGCGACTACGAACTTTAAGGGAAGCAAGCATGGAGTCCCTAAACCGCAAGGATGTAAAGAGGTTTTGTAACAATATAGTAGAAGCCCATAGACTAGGTAAGTTTGGGGGAAAACTTGCTCTATGGGACTTCTTACAGGATGTGGCTACAAACATGTCGAGGCCAAAGGCAGGCAAGAGATATAGTGCAAATACTAAGGCTTTGTTTGAGGTTGCAAGGATGTGGGGTGGACCAAGCTTGCATGATTTTCTTACTGCCAACCTCAATGGCCCTTCGCTCTCAACGACAAAAAGAGGCCAAAGACTTGCCACACAATTTTTACCGGGCATACATGGCTATATCTTTGATGCCATTGCTGAAATATATCAAAATGAGAAAGAAAAACATGGAATCAAATCACAAATTCCTTTCATCTTGGTGGAGGATGAGACTGCCATAAAGAAACAGATAAGGTAAACATAGTATAATGCAAAAGTAGTTCTGATGAGACATGTTGAATCGTAGTGGCTCTTACATATTTTATGTTTTTAATCTTAATATTGTAGGTGGAACCCAAAAGATGACACGCTTGTTGGATTTGATGGATACAAGGTGGAGAGCCATGAGTGTGGAACGTCAAGCTTAATCAAAGTTGGAGCGGGAAAAATAGGCTATGACATAATTGTTAAAGCATTTGAGAATCATGTGATTGGTGGTTATGCAAGAGTTTTTGTGGCAAACCCACTTCATGAAGCACTTCCACGCTTAGTTTTGGTTGCTCATTGCACTTGTAATCGATTTGATGCATGTTTGTTCAAAGACAATGGGCTGAGATTTTGAGCTTATGGGATGAGAAGCTCAAGTCTAAAGTAGGTCCGATTATTGGACACGCCTCAGATGGAGATAGTCGCCGAAGAATGTTGATGCTGGCTGATTATGTTTGGCTCAAAGGGCAATGCCAATAAGCACAAGATAACCATTCACCCCAACCCGATGAACATGCTACATTTTCAGTTACTTACAAAAATGATGATGCTAACCCACAAAACCGCATATATGTCCAAGCAAGCCATGGGCTTGTTTCTCAACACACTTGGAAGAGTTCGAGAATGTCCAAATTCCAAGTTGGCTATGAGACACTCTAAACTTGGGTGAGTTAAAAGCTTTCTAGATAGAGACTCTTGAGATTGCTTGTTTTTAAATGTAGCTGTTAACCTATGGCGGACATTGAGACATATTAACTTTTATGTCATATAATTAATTTAAGTATTCTGAGTCATGGGCCGGGCTTGTCGGCACCACATGTAAAGGATAAAGGGATTGGGTGATCGCCGATGAGAGGCGCACCTCGAATGTCATCAGGATAAGTGTTAGGATCGGCCGGCCATGTGTGGACGCCCATGTGTGAACGGCTAGGTCACATATAAGAGTCAAATGTAACCCTAAAAACTCTCATTCTCAATGTGTTGAATACAAGGAGTGCTCTTGCCTTATCGTCTCCATCCCCTTCTCCTGCGTGAGAGAGAGAGAGAGAGAGAGAGAGAGAGAGAGAGAGAGAGAGAGAGTAGCGATCGAGCATTGCGTGGATCTTGAAAGCGTGTGGCAGCATAGGAGCATCTGACAAGAGGCTACAAACTCATAATGAAATTGCCAGAACTAGAGAAAGATATTGTGCTTGGCAATGCTTTGGTTGATATGTATGCTAAGTGTGGTGCTCTCGCAAAAGCACAACAAGTGCTTCCAATTTGAGATGTTTTCTCTTGGTCTTCACTAATAGCAGGATACACAACAGAGTCAGGGTGAGAATGCTTTGAAGTGTTTTGAGCAAATGCAATGCAAGGGCATGCCAGCAAATGTAATGACATACACTTGCATCTTGAAGGCCTGCACTTGTATAGGAGTAGCTATCAAAGGGGAATAATTTCATGATGAGATTGCTAGGCACGGTTTGTTGGGTAAAGATGTGCTGCTTGGCAATGCTTTGATTGGTGCCAAATGTGGTGGAACTGTAGGCTAACCTACACCCACCACTGCCCCTCGATGCGCAAGCAGCTAGATGATCATGGAAATGTGCCTGGGTCTTGAAAGTATATGGCAGCATAGGAGCATCTGACAAGAGGCAACAGATTCCTAATGAAATTGCCAGAGAGGGGTTGCTGGAGAAAGATATTATGCTCGGCAATGATTTGGTGGGTTTGTATGCCAAGTGTGGTGCTCTTGCAAAAGCATGACGAGTGCTTAAGGAGCTTTTGGTTTGAAATGTTGTCCCTTGGTTTTCACTAATAGCAGGCCAAGAACCCTAGCATACCTAGATCAGCATCCTCGACATTTTGAACGACCCTGCTATGTCTCAAAGTTAGCCACATTTTTGAGAGTTGCCCTTCAATGGGATGCAAAAGGTAAGCCTTTCTGTGAAAGGTACCCTTTCATGTAAAACATTCATTTTAACCAGCAAGGAAATCATTGCATGAGTATACATACTCCGGATGCAACCAAGCATGCGGTCTTCATGTGGTAGCAAAAGAATTCACAATGATATTCTTAGTCACGGGCTCTTGGCATTGCCCTCATCAACATGTATGTCACATGTGGTATACTTCAAAAAGTACAAAAGAAGCTTCTTTTCAAAACTTCATCTCTTGGAGTGCATTGATTGCGAGAAATGCCCAATAGAAGCAGGGGCGGGAAGCTCTGGGCTGTTTTTAGTGTGTGCAAAGTGAGGGCATCTCTCCAAATGCAATCACCTACACTTGCACGAAAAGTGACTTAGACGATTTATGTCCAAAACGTAGTCTCTTGGAGTGCACTCATTGCATCAAATGCCCAAAAGGGGCAAGACCAGGAAGCTTTGAGCTGTTTTCAGCAGATGCAAAGCAAGTGCGTCTCTTCAGATGCAATCACCAACACGACGCAAGATGTTGATATGGGAAAACTAATTCTCGATGATATTCTAAGTTAGGAGCTGGAAGGCAATGCCTTCACCGACATGAATGTCAAATGTGATGTACTTTAGGAAGCATAGAAAGTGCTCGAGGAGCTTCTCGTCTAGAAGGTCATCCTTGAAACACGCTGATTGCAAGATATGCCTACATGAGCAGGGGCAGGAAGATGTGGGCTGGTTTCAGCAGATACGAAGTGAGAGCATCTCTACAGATTCAATCACAGACGCTTGCATCTTAAAGGCATGTGCACTACACAAGATGTTGAAGGATGATATTGTTAGTCAGGGCTGTTGGCAATGCCTTGATCAACATGTATGTCAAATGTGGTGTACTTCAAAAAGCACAAAAAGTACTTGAGGAGCTTCTTGTTTGATCTCTATAGATGCAATCACTTATGCTTGCATCTTGATGGTTGGTGGCACTACAGAAGATGCTAATATTATTGCTTTTGAAAAATAAAGGCTGCGTTTTGCATCGCCTTGAGCGACATGTATGCCAAATGCAATATTCATCAGAGAGCATAAAAAGTGACGGAGGAGATGTAGGGTGCATCCAGAGAGTACTGAAAGGGGGGTAGCCTGTCTATGCTGAACCCATATGCATACCTGAGTTTACTTGTGCTTGAGAGAGAGAGAGAGAGAGAGTACCACCAGAGAGTACCACCAGAGGAGAGGATTTGCCAGGTGTGCCAGCATGAGCTAGAGACAGAGGAACATTACATTTGCCGTTGTACCGCCTTCTATGAGATTAGAGGACGCTTCCACTGTTTGTTCAGAGAGGGCTTTGGACCATTATCCAGGGTCATGGAGTACTACGACCAGAGGTGTCTAGGGCTATACCTCCTAGAGATACGCAGATTTAGAGAGATTCTCCTCAGAGGCAAACACCCCACGGAGAGAAGGTCGGCACAGAGACAGATGACAGATTTCTTTAGAGGCCCCTCCCAACAGCATGATAGAGAGGAGACTTTACCTGACAGGCAGGGGACCTTACTTGACAGAGCTGTTCAGTTAGGACGATCCAGATGCCCCAGACTACCAGGATCCTCACATCTTCGCATACGCTTGCATAGGCGGATTAGAGTCATTATTGATCAACATCGAGCACGGCCTGTCAGGTCTCTTGGCATGGAAGGCATCGATTCCTTACGATAGAGACCCATGCTTGACCTCCTGAGATGAGCTTGTATACACAGCCTGAGCCTCTACCCCCCACCACCTCCCCCCCCCCCCTATTCATATCCTCTTGATGTATGGCAGGCCTAGATTTTATAATCTATATTGTTCATTTCATTTATTTTTCAGACAGAGAATCGGATTCTATTGGGATGTAATCTTTTAGGTCTCATAGGTCATTTTGGCCTTCTAAAGATGTTTAATACAACATTTCATTTCATTTCATTTCTCTCTCTCTCTCTCTCTCTCTCTCTCTCTCTCTCTCTCTCTCTCTCTCATATTAGAAGAGCTTATCCAACCTCCTTGCTTCATTCAAAATGCAGTGCAAGATATCTTCCCCAGCTTCAGTTGAAGTATTTGCAATCTTGCATAACGCATAAGTCAAAGCTGTACATATCAACACAATGAGAGGAGACACAGTCCTTGATTATGCAAAGTTTCAGCTCACGCCCAAGCATACCAGGTAATAAGGGCCCCTCTGTAAGATGGTCAGAGCACTCAAAAGAATGCCCAGAAGCTTTTCTACTGTTCAAATTCTATAAAGTGGTCAGTTGCTTACTTGCTTGCTTGTTAAGTTGTTCTGCATTCACTTGTGCCGCAGATGTGAACTCTTCTTTTGTTGTTCTTGTGCCGCAGATGCGAACTCTTCAATTTAGCAGATGGTCTCATGGAGAAGCTTGCGTCTGGTTTTGTCAAGCCCTTCGTTACGCACCTACGCGCCACTGAAGTGCAAGTTGCGAAAGGCAACCAGGTCATAAGGTTGGAATGCCAAGTTGGATTTGGTAAGCATCATCGTCATGACAATGCATGGTTTTGCAAAGGCACCTTGGAAAGGTCAAAACACCTTGGAAGATTGGCAGAAATCAAGCAGAGAGAGAGAGAGAGAGAGAGAGAGAGAGAGAGAGAGAGAGAGCATATGCACACCTGAGTTTACTTGTGCTTGAGAGAGAGAGAGAGAGAGAGAGAGAGAGAGCTACGTACCTAAGTTTTCTTGTGCTTGAGAGAGAGAGAGAGAGAGAGAGAGAGAGAGAGAGAGAGCTGCGTACCTGAGTTTGGGAGCATACTACCCGTCTACCAACACTACCCACCCAATGCTGCGTGTTTTGAATGCGCACGTGTGTAGTAAAAGCAAATTCAAATATTATCAAATGTTTTTTTATTTCAGAATCATCACGTTGCAACCCAAATAAAAAGCAAATTTTATATCCAAGAAAAAATCTTCCCAAGATTTGAACATGGATCCATTGTGTGGAAAATTATGCTCTTGCAGCTTAAACCACTACACCTATACCTTTCTTATCTTTACAACCTTGGGTCAAATTTATCAATAAAAAAGTACCTTCTGTAAATACATACATATGCTCTGAAATAAATCCTTCTGTGAATAAATATCTGTAAGTCAATTTTTTTTTAATTCCTTCTGTTGAACGCATGTGATATTCATTTTTTATGCTAAGTGACCCCCCGAGAGTTCTACAAGCTCGACAAGAAGGAGACAGAGATCATGGCATAACACATCAATAAATTCAAAGGTATCAAACAACAACTTAGTGCATTAAAGAAAGTCATTGAGGGGAAGATGAATCTATTGCTGTATTGCTAAAAAGTGTTGACAAAGAACCTTATGAATCAATTGTTGCTACACTTAAAAATGTGCCCAACAATAAACTTCAAGATGTAGAATCATCTCTACTTGAACAAGAATCCAAATTCAAAAATAAAGAGTCATTCAAATCACATTCAAGTGAGCAAGCACTGTATACAAAGGGTCGGAGATTTCAGAGGACAAATCAATCAACATCTCAACTTCCAAGATGCTATCACTATGGAAAACTTGGTTATACCAAGAATGAATGTCACAATAAAGATAAACCAATATGAAACCTTTATTTATATTTTTCCTCTTAAGATCTCTATCTTTAGAAACACACAACGGATTATTGTAGTACATGCATCCATCTTCAATTCTAAATCCTTGAACTTTCTAATTTCTTAAACAATCTTACACTCCTACTTAAGCAATGCAATAACAGGGATAAAAAAATTATCTAATATGATCTTCTTTATAAGAAAGGGATTTAAAGAGAGATGGAGATTGCATTCATGAAGAAAGCACCACCATAGATCCACTCATAATAGGGACATGGGAAGTATGTCATGATATAGCCATGAAAACTTGTATAAGCTCCAAGGAGGCTCCAAGAAAGGTACAAGGAGGCTCCAAGAAAGCTACATGGGAAGTATGCCATGATACCATGCGAGATGGAGATCGCACTCATGAAGGAATTACCACCATAGATCCACTCATCATAGGGACATGGAAAGTATGTCATGACACAGCCATGAAAGCTTGCATAAGCTCTAAGAAAGGTAAATGTGTATAATATTGCAAAAAGGTGTGTTGCTTTATAGTCCCAACAAGTACACAAGTACACATATCTAAATGTACCTAAAGCCCCATGTGCCTAGGCCCACCCCCCATGTGCATGTGCATTCTAAAATCCCTTTGTTACAAACCATCCCCTCCTACAATGATTTCATCCTTGAAATTAAAGGGTGGTCATGCACAACAAACGTATACAAGAGACTATATACAAAAGCCAAAAATCAACCCATAACTTGGTATTGATGCTAGGTCAAACAGAAGACCAAAATGTTAAAAGATGAGCCATGTCAAAGATGCATAACCCTCGGCCATCAAATGGAAGATGACCATCTAACCATGCAGCCACCTAGATCAAATGGAAAATATAGGGAAGAACCACCATTGTGATGATGAAGCTAGCCATATATCCTCTCGAGTCCAATGGATAACCAGAGTATACATCACAGACCCTTGAAATCAATATAATAGTAGTTATCAAGTCAAAGGGAAAACTCAAAATCCCATCCTCATGACTATAGTGTGAATCTAAAGTATCTACCAAATGAACCCATCACTCATGGCTGGAATGCAAAGTGGTCTTGGCACAAAAGAATCAGCGTGTAGGCCAAAGCCCGGATCTGTCACATGTGCATCCAAATGGCATGCCACATAATCAAATACCATACATCTCAAGTGGCATATAATGCATCTAAATACAAATTTCTTAGCTCCAAAAAACCTAGGATCATGTTGACATCCATGGGAGCCAAATGGAGATAACTCATAGTAGACATCATGCAAGACGTAATGTGAAACCGTGGTCATAACTTATGGTGACACATGAGTATAAGGGAGGGGGTTTTGGAAGGGTGGGAGCTTATAAATTAGGGGGAAAGGGGGGTCTTATAGGGGGGAGGTGGGGGGAGGGTGGGAGTAGTGGAGAATGGAAGCAGGGGATTGGGTTCTACTTGTAGTTCACAATATGTGATCTAATGGTGTAAGTTGAAGACTTGATAAGTTTATCCGTCTTTTAAGTTAACCACCTATGGAAACACATTTAGGGGGGTACATGTAGGACTTTGTGTTTATAGCACTTACCATGGGGGGGCTTTATGAGTTTCATGCACGCAGGTGTTGTCCCCTTTCTATGGGAAGTGAATCCCTTCGGAGCCGTGGAGGCTAAATGGACATAACTCATAGTAGGCATCCATGGCCAAATGGAGATAACTCATAGTAGGAGTTATGCAAGAATAAATTTGAACCAATGCTATCAGCCCATGTAACATCATTCGCACCATCCAAGACATGGTCCACTACATCAATATATGTATGAGCATGATCCATACCATGCAACATATCCTCATGTGTAAGACCATCCATATGTGCGTGATCCTCCAAAGCAAAAGCATGATCAAGAAGATCATCATAAGCATAATCATCATTGGATATTGATGATAATGTATCCACACATGAGAGATAAGTGACATCATCCACCAAGTCACTGACCATGTCATCCTCAAAGTCTCTGAAGTCACATAAGCATGGTTTATCTCCATCGATGGTGACTATATCTGACCCATATCCTCTAATAGGTCAGCCTCCACCATAATCATAAGATCTAAGAAAATATCTAAATAAAATATACAGCACTCAAGATCCATGTACATAATCCTGCCTCAGGCCTCACCTCAATAAATTCATCACACGACCCTCATGTATAATGCTTGCCTACTTCTTTCAAACACGTGAACTATATCCACATGAACACACTACTAAGAAAACTATGAGAACTAGGAGATGAAAGTAGCCAAATGTGAACACCCTAAAAGAATGGCCTAATATATCTAAAACAAGAAACTCAAGCTTATGCTCCTAATTATCCCATGAACCCACATGTGAAGTATTATCAAATCCATGTGTAACAATGGATGCATCACTAATCACATACTCATGGGAATCCAATGCATCATCAATGGAATGCTCACGATCCTCTAAGAGAACCCCATGATCATCTAATGCATCCAAATGATCCAAATGATCCCTAGGAAGGTAGGTAGGGATAGGCATATCATCACCAACAATGCTCAGTGTGATCCCTACGCTCAAGATCATGTCCACGTGTATGAGTTATGACGATCATATCCACATGATCTAACTCACACATATCAATACCACATACATTATGATCATGTGTATATATGTCAATATCATCACCATGTACACGTATATATCAATATCATCGTGTGTATATGTATCATCATGTGCATGTGTATCAATATCATCATGTGCATATGTTGTGATACATTATCACCTTCATCATAATACAATGAATGGATTGGTCTAGGTGAATGGGAATCAATAAGATAATTGTTAGTAGATGATGCGGATGAGTCATAGAAATTTTTGAGGCCCATGTAAACACCATTGTGAGATAGCAACTTGTTTGGGAACCCAACATTGATGAATATAAGACTGTTGATTCTTTAAGGTTCAGTGTGTGGTAGGAATCTTGCCTTTGCTTGATATACTACCCCTGGGGTGCCTACAATGTTTTTGGTGCAAGAAGACATAATAACATCTTAGGTTTCTTCAATTGGTTAGACTTTAGGTTGTTGCTTGAGTCTAAGGCAATGCATAATGGCAATGTATATCTACATCCCTCGAATGATAAGTGTGCCTTCCTTTACTCCCAATTCACTTCACAGCCCATAGCTAAGATCCAACTTCATCCAAGCAACATTTCTTCTTCCAAGGCACCTACATGCATGAATAACATCTTACATGGCCAAGGGTTATTTCTAGTGGAAATATCAACCTGCAAAAATTTACAAATCCCCTACAATTTTGTTGTTGAAGTCCTCAACATATTAGCCCTTAAGGTTAAAACATACCTGCAAACCCTGCTCAACCACCATCGGCCTAACAGAAACCAAATTCTTTGTTATGCGAGGCATATGAAGTACATTAGCTAAATACCTCATCTTGCCATCCTCCTCTCTACATAGCCAATGGCACATTCCCAATGTGAGCAATAGGATGAGCCATGTCATCCCTTGTCTCTACATAACCTGGTTTTTCCAAATTTTTGACATCTCTAAACCACTTACCATGACAAGTCATGTGGTTAGAGGCTCCCAAATCCACATATCATGCATCATCACCGTTTGTGTTGTATAATTGACTGAATTCAACATGTGCTGCATAACAAACATTTGTTGTTGAAGTCCTCAACATAGTAGCCCTTAGGGTTAAAACATACCTATAAACCCTGCTCGGCCTAACAGAAACCAAATTCTTTGTTATTTTAGGCATATGAAGTACATTAGCTAAATACCTCATCTTGTCATCCTCCTCTGCATAGCCAATGGCACATTCCCACAATGTAAGCAGTAGGATCAGCCATGTCATCCCTCGTCTCTACATCACCTGGTTTTTCCAAATTTTTGACATCTCTAAACCATTCACCATGACAATTCATGTGGTTAGAGGCTCCCAAATCCACATATCATGCATCATCACCGTTTGTGTTGTATAATTGACAGTTGAGTTCAACATGTGTTGCATAACAAACAACTGCTCACATCTATATTTAGCCTATTGCATTCAACATGTGCTGCATAACAAACAACTGCTCACATCTATCTTTAGCCTACTTACTTGATGATGCATAATTGTTTTTCTGCTAACCTGCCACTTTATATGTCACTCTGCTTCTTACAACATTCTGCTCTGTAAAGTGACCTGGTTTACCACAATAAAAACAATCCTTTGAACTTGATCTCAAATGTTGTCTTTGCCAATTTCCTTAGACTCTCTGGATCCCCTACCTTGATACTAGCCTCTTTTACATGTGTGTATTTGTTGCTTTCGCCTGCTACAAATCATTAGTAGACTGCTGTTGTCCATAAATTTGATTTCCAAAATGGCCACCACCTTGGCCTTGACCATGACCTCTACCACTTGGTGAAAAACTCCTCATTAAAGAAATGCACCTTATGTTATATACTCTAACAAGACATGAGTGCATGAATTTGGTGAAGGCTTAATATAAGAAATATTAGGGTGTTTGGGGATTTTCAGTCTCACTAAAGAGTTGATGGAAGAGTGGAAGAGAAAAATGTTTTTCTTTTCATGTCTATTGCCAAATTCTTTGGTACACACGTGTAAAACACCATAAGAGTGGTAACATAACATGATTTTCCCATCAAAATGAAAGGCATTATAACAACCCATCAATTTTGGAGAAGAAGTCTTTCACATGTACCTAACTAACTCTATGATCGAATATGCCAAGGGTACTTGAAAAAGTGATAGAGCTAGGTTGGATCATAGCAAAGAATTAAATCCATGTTGCTAAACACAATGAGCTAATAATCAAAGAACGCACTTAAGGTATAAAGATAGTTACACTATCAATCTTTCTCACATAATGAGCTAAACACAATGAGCTAATAATCAAAGAACGCACTTAAGGTATAAAGATAGTTACACTATCAATCTTTCTCACATAATGAGCAAGAGAGCGCAATAATTATAGATCAATGAGCACCTAGCATGCCAATTACACCGCCATGTGACTATATAACTATAATTACATAATTTCCATAACCTTGAGAATCTCTACTCTTTTTCACCTTTCCTCACTAACTTACATTCACAAATGTCCAAACAAAGAACCTTTAAATTTGATCTTTTAGACATTCTTCACACACAGATTATGCTCCACATCGATGACAATATCCCCATCACCACAAATTTCATGAAGTTCATGCATACCTTCCCCTATGCTCCAAGTTTCTTGGACCTTGACAAATTTCATGAAGTTCCTTTATAATCCATGCATGCCTAGCCCTATGCTCCAAGTTTCTTGGCTTGCTAAATTAGATGAGTTATCTTTGAAGGCTAGACCTCGACCACCCTCACAATGTCCCCATCACCACTTCATGAAGTTCCCTTATAATCCATGCATGCATGCATGCCCCTATGCTCCTAGTTTCTTAGCTTACTGAATTAGATGAGTTATCTTTTAAGACTAGACCTCAACCACCTCATAGACAACGGAACATCCTTACACTCAATGTCAAGGGAAATTGGACACAAAAGATTGGAGCCATGCCCTTACATCATTTTCTTAGAATGAGCACATGAGCACATGCTTGCTTCCTACATATATAAAATTTCACCCAATTGTTATTTTATGGGGGTGGATCCAAAAAGTGATGTGCTAAAATTTTTGGGTACTATCTTTTTAGAAAATGCCCAAACTTCTTAGTTTTGAGTGAGTTATAGAGATAAAATTGTCAAAACTACAATATATGTTTGCACATTATTAGATATAAAACCTTTATAAAATATTAGCCCGATCTTTCTATACTTTCAAGCTCACATAAAAATACATTCGTCAATATATCTGTATTTATATCATAATTATGGCCTCTTATTTTTTACCCTAATGATCACATAGTATTTTTACATTCATTTTTGCCTTGTAGTCAGGGGACACAGACCCATGTAAATGAAAATTTGTCTCTTTAAATTCCCATGTATTTATATCATAATTTTGGCCTCTTATTTTTTACCCTAATGATCACATAGTATTTTTACATTCATTTTTGCCTTGTAGTCAGGGGACACAGACCCATGTAAATGAAAATTTGTCTCTTTAAAGTTCCCATGTAAATGAAAAATTCTCTCTTTAAAGTTCCCAATTCTCTTCATAATTCACATATATGATGAAGTACAAAGGATCTTTAAAGGTTTGATCCCTTAACACTAAACAAGTCTTGCTTGGACTAGACTTGGCTGCCTACACATATGTTTTTTGAACTTTGATAAACACATTGATGTTACTAGCTCTCAGAGCCTACACATATGTCTTGCTTGGACTAGACTTGGCCTCCTACACATATGTTTTTTGAACTTTGAGAAACACATTGATGTTACTAGCTCACTGTCAAGATGGAGAGGAGGACAAGGGGATTGCTTTAGCTACCAAGAATCATCAATGTGATTTGCTTTGTTGCTTGAGATTTCAATGGGTAGATTCTACTTCTATATTGCGAAAACAAGCTTTAGATACTATAAAAGCACTATTAAATTATTGATTTGAGATAGCAGGGAAGCTTATCTACTAATGTAGAAGTAGATTTATTGAACGGTTGATCACTTCTCTCAATTACTAATTAATACCTTAAATTGTATTGTTAAGAAAGGCTTTCCACCTGTAAGAAGCTCATCTCTTATGCTCACTTGAAGCCACTTTGCTACACTTGAAGCCACTTTGAAGGTAGAACTTAAGCCTAGTCTTTTAAAGGGTTTTCCCAAGATCTCTCTCTCTCTCTCTCTCTCTCTCTCTCTCTCTCTCTCTCTCTCTCTCTCTCTCTCTCTCTCTCTCTCTCTCTCTCTCTAAAATCTAGTAAGCCCCATGTTTTAATTATACTATGAGCTCTAATGTAAGAGAACCATGGCTCTTATACCAACTTGAAAATTTGATAGAGCTAGGGTGGATCATAAAAAAGAACTAAATCTATGATAATTGATAGATATAATCATAAGCTTATAATTAAAAAATAGTCTTATGACATTAAGATGGTCACGTTATTAAATCTTTACCCTTTTCACCTTTTCTCACCAGCGTACATCCATCCATGTCAAGACAAATAGCCATTAGCTTCATGCCTTTTTAAATTTCCACACATGGACCCAAACTCAAGGACGATGCTCTCCCTCAATCAATCACGCAATGTCCATCACCACAAATTTAGCCAAGGGCAAAGAGATATTTATAACCAACATATTTATAACTCAAGGACGATGCTCTCCCTCAATCAATCACGCAATGTCCATCACCACAAATTTAGCCAAGGGCAAAGAGATATTTATAACCAACATATTTATAACTCAAGGACGATGCTCTCCCTCAATCAATCACGCAATGTCCATCACCACAAATTTAGCCAAGGGCAAAGAGATATTTATAACCAACATAAATTCATTGAGAAAACATAATCCTAACCACCGAGACGAAGTGGAGAGATATGTGTAGCCACCAACAAGGTTGAATTCTAGAGCTTGAACTTCCAATTCGAAGGCCTACAAGGTGTGCTATTACGCGTGTGGGTGTCCAACGGAGTCATTCCCACTTGACGGGATCGGTTTCATTGGTATCAGAGTACGGTTGTTTCCCTCTTCTTAGTGTGGAAACGAACCTGTGTACTGGACACCTTGCTTTTAGCACACTTAAACACAATGGACAGCCAAGGCAACACCTTGTTGGGGTAGCTTTCTTTTTAAACCCATTTTCAAAAGTTGGTTTCTTTTCAAGGTTAAAATGGGCTTTTAAGCCCATTGGAGCCTTCAAATTTCAGCACAAGTAACTAACCTATAATCATGGCCACGGACCTCGACCACAACCACAACCACAAGGAATGTATGTGGCCACGACCCCGACCACAACCACGACCACAACCACGACCACAACTATGACCACAACCCCAACCATAACCACGACCACGACCCCGACCACAACCACAAGGAATGTACATGGCCACAACCCCGACCACGACCACGCCCTGGCCACAACCACAACCACGACCACGACCCTAACCACGACCACGACCACGACCACAAGGAATGTAAAAATATTTATTTACTAAAGCCCCAAACCAAAGTTCAAAAAAAAAGACCCCCCCAAAGAAACAAAAATCAATAAAGAAAATGTTTATGAACTTAGAGAAGAGTAAGTGGTGTTATAAAGTGCACATGCAAAAAAAAAAAAAAAAAAAAACACACAGACAGCTGTCTCAGCAGCTAAGTCAATCAGCTAAGTAACGCCCCATTTTGGGTCTTCAAGTATGTTTAAGTTTCTTCCCAAATTATGATCAGCACACCTGCGCCTCTGTCATATCTAAACTAGATTGCGCATTTCCCATTTTTCTACCCAATTAGTTGCTAACACAGACCTTAATCGCATCACCCAAATGGGTTCTTGCCCTCCCCAATGTGTTGAATTGGAGTTTGCGAAGCTTGCAAATGGTAAAGATTGCATAAATGCAGCAGATTTGGCTAGCTTCCTGGCCTGCACCCAGGGAGAATTAAGTGCTAATGAGGATTATGCTACTTCATTAATCACCCAATTCCGTCAAATCTCCAATGCAACAAGCTCAAGCTTGGATTCCTTGTCTATTCATGAATTCTTTGAATTTCTTTTACATCCAGAGCTGAACTCGTTGATGCAGGCATCAGAAAAGGTACGACATTTCATATGCAGTTTTTATAATTTAAAAAAAATTAACATTATAACTGGCACATCCAAGTGCATTAGTGGTTACTATGGTACACTTAATTTCTTAGTGTGCTGTGATGTAATTTTAAGTTATATATAATTATGATGATGGATAATTCTTGAATTAGTTTAGGAATTTACAAGTCATGAACATACAAAAAACTGGTTTTTTCTTGTTACACTGCCCAAGCCCCCTAGCCGGATATTCATGCAAACTTAAAACTAGTCACACCACTTTGATCATAATCCTCAAAATCTCAGCCTAATGCATGGCATTCTCACCCATTATTTTCCATTATCAATATGTACTAAGGCCTGCCTATCTAGTCAATTGGACAGGCAAGGTTGCCTTGTCCATCAGTGCATGATGGGAGAAAAAAAAACACTATGTATGTATGTTTTCTATACCTCCGTCATGGTCCTCGGTCGGCCAGATTCTGAGGCAGCATGTCAACACTGACCTGCAAACCTGCTACAGTGTGCTGCAGACTTCCTACAGTGTGTTGATGTGGCAAAGGGTGATTGGCAGTGACGCCCTCGTGATGCCTCCATTGGAATCTGACATTCCAGAAGCTGACGTGTAAGGATCTCGTTACATTCTGCATTCCAGAAGCTGATGTGTAGCATCTCCTTGCATGATTGATGTACTGCCTAGATCTCCTTGCATCTCCTTCTGCCCTCCCGAGAACCACGACGGCCGGGAATGGTCCTCCCGGGGACCATTCCCTACTCCATGAACCACACCCCCTCCCCCCTCTTCCATTCTGGTGGACATTCCAAGCAGGAGAGGCCGTCTATCAGCCATTTTAGCTACAAAAGAAGGTGTGTTGCTAGCCTTACATATGCAAAGGATGGGTGATTGACTTCCGCGATGGTCCCATGTGCTGGACAGGATATATTGTGCATAGTCTTCTGTGCCCATCATCAAATCTCTAATCTATGATGTGAAATCAATTCAACACCATCACCTACTGCCTGCCCACCACCCATGACTAATTTCTCCGGATCCTGAGTGTGGTGTTCAAATTTATCACGTATCACACATGCACATGTATGAATGAATAAATGCATAGCCTGTTCTTATGCATGTTCTTATGCATGTTCTTATGCATAGCTATGTGCTTTTGATTATTTTTCTTTTGGAGCTTCAATTGTCTGAGTAAATAATTTGATCTCTAGCGGGGCATGGCGTGTTACAGTGGTATCAGATAAGCTCGCATGTTAGTCACATTCATACACCATGCATTGCATCTTGAGCGTATTATTGACATGTTTGTGTCCTCATGGCAGCCTATACAAGATATGACTGCACCTCTATCCCATTACTTCATATATACCAGCCACAACTCTTACCTCACTGGCAATCAGCTTACTTCAAGATCCGGCACTGCTCCAATCGAAAAAGCCTTACAAGCTGGATGCAGAGTTGTTGAGCTGGACTGCTGGGACCACAAAGGTGACATCATGGTGCTGCATGGCCAGTAAGCTCGTTTGACTTCATCTCAATCAAGCTGTCCATCATGCATTGAAATTCAATGGAGCCTTTGAATGGATAAATGACCCTTGTTTTTTTCAAATTTCCATGATGTATACATGCATTTATATCAAAGAGTCTAAGGCCAACTTCACAAAAACTGCCCACCCTTCCATCACAAAAAGGGTGCCAAAATCCATGGCAGCAATTGTGTGTCCAGACCCACCTGAATAGAGGGCAGCCTCCAAGAGCCATCTGATCTCCAGGATCTCCGACGAACGGGGTGGCTGTTTGTGAACCACTCTAAGACTTGTGGTGTCTACAAACCTCAAGTATAGATTTGAGAATAGTGTAACTTTTCTAATCATCTTTTAAGTGCAATTCAATTCATACTTTTCTGCTTTTATCATCAACATACAGCACCTTGACAAAGCCTGTGCCATTTGACGAGTGCTTAAGAGCAATCAAACAAAACGCATTCGTGTCGTCGGACTATCCAGTGATAATCACCATTGAAAACCATCTGCCTCTAGATCTCCAAAAAGATGCAGCAAAGGTGAGCTTCAGTGGACAATGCAAGCATGCCTTATATGTCATGTACAAATGTCATGTTTTTTCTTAATGGATGAATTTGCAGATAATCAGAGACATACTAGGAGAGATGCTTTTTGTGCCTTCACCAGCTGAAAGGCCACCAAGGCAGTTTGCTTCACCCGAGGAGCTCAAGCACAAAATCATAATTTCCGACACACCGCCCAAAGAACCATTGCCGGAACAGGTACAAAAGTTACTTTCATCTGACAGAATTGTGCCATGTCACGTGCATCATCATACCACTGTTACGTGCATGCATATGCATACATTCTCCAACTTCCACGTCACTGTAAGAGTATGCATATGTATGCATTCTCCAACTACCACGTGACAGTATGCCACTGCCATATGTATGCACCTGTATGTGTGTGCATGAGTATGCATTCTCCAACTACCACGTGACAGTATGCCACTGCCATATGTATGCACCTGTATGTGTGTGCATGAGTATGCATTCTCCAACTATCACATGTCAATGTATGCCATTGTCATGTGTGAGCAATGTGTGCCTTCACATGTCACTGTATGCCATTGTCATGAGTGTAAAAATGTATGCATTTTCAACTCCACTTGTCACTGTCAGCAATTCTCATGTGTATGTACATGTAAGCATTCTTCACTACCACGTCATGTCAACTACCACATATATACATTTATGCCTACTCCGACTGCCACATGTCATGTATGCCACTGTCATGTGTATGCAAATGTATGCATTTTCAACTCCACATGTCACTGTCAGCCATTCTCATGTGTGTATGTATATGTAAGCATTCTTGGCTACCACCTCATGTCACTGTACGCCAGTGTAATGTATGCATGTTTGTGAATTCTCCAACTACCACATATCACTCTATGCCAGTGTTATGTATGCATGTTTGCACGTTCTCCAATTACCACATATCACTGTATGCCAGTGTCATGTATGCAGATGTATGCATTCTCAACCACCGCACTAAATTTGTTTGTATATGTCTAATGCATGTCGCGCAACAGGCAGCCGCAGATCCTCAAGCGGTTGTTGATGCGTTTCCCTATCTTATGCCATGTCCACCTGGACTGGAGGAGGAGGATTCACCCCCTTTATCCCCCACTGCTCTAAGGTATCAAGCTAAGGAGGGTTTCACAAGACAAATTGGGTTAGCTGCTGATGCACTCACCAAAAGGGGAGCCTCCACTCACAGGGATGGCCAGCTGCCACCACGTGCACACGAGCTAGAAGAACTCATCTACATCTTTTGTGAAAAGCCAAGCCAAATGCAGGATGCTCCAGTACATGGAATGCTTGTTCCTGGAGAGAAGTCCATTATGGCCAATCTTAGTGAACCTCAGCTTAGAAAGCTTGTCAAGGAAAATGCAGGCTCACTAATCAAGTACGCATCCATGTCCTCATGTTCTACATTTGCATAGCAATGATAAGGCAATAACTTGTATGAGATTTACTTTCTACTGCTGGTGTAACAGGTATTGCGAGAATAATCTTGGTCGCATGTACCCGTTTGGTTTGCGTTTCAATTCATCCAATCCAGATCCATTCCTTGCTTGGGCCCATGGGTTGCAGCTTGCAGCACTCAACATACAAGGTCAAGATCGCCCATGTTGGATAGCTCAAGCTTTGTTTGATGGAAATGGAGGATGTGGCTTCGTGAAGAAGCCTCGGGTTCTTCTACCTAAGAGTGAGATGACTCATGAACAGATAGCAAACATTGCCCCAAAGGTGCTCCTTAAGGTGAGTTTTGCATGAATGGATTTCACCTATGCATGTCCATCCATGATTCATGCAACGCCTCATGGTCTCAATAGCATCTTGCCTTTGATATGTGCTCCTCACATGCAGTACCACATGCACTGTAGGCCACTGCCATGTGTATGCATTATGCATCCTCCAACCACCCATGCACTGTATGCTACTGTCATGTATATGCATATGCAAGCATTCTGCAACTATCACATGTCACTGAATGATTACTCAAGTGCAGGTGAAAATCCTTATAGGAATTGATTGGCAGAAGGATTATGATCTTCTGAAACAGCCCAACTTCTATGTAAAGGTCGGCCTATCCTCTCTTATGCTAAAGTTTTGTGCTTTTTTTTTTGTTGAGTATGTTATGCTAGGTTCTTTGGTTGTTTGCTCTCCTATTTCTGTAGAAGGTGCTGCTCTCCTTTGTGATCATGCTGAAGGATTGTGTGTTTTCGTCAGCTTGCCCTAGATGGCATGCCATCAGATAAAGCCAGGAAGAAGACAGAGATCATTCATAAAAGCAGCGAACCCGATTGGTGGCATCATTTGTTTGAGTTTCCCATCAGAGGTACATTGGAGCTAATGTACTGTAAGGGGATAAAGAGATAGTGGGGGGGGGGGCATGGGTGCATGGTCTCACTCTACATCATCCATTATGCATAAGACTTTGACATCCTTTTACTTTGTAACAGTCCCCGAGATTGCTGTTTTGCGGCTGGAGGTATGGGAAGATCACAGACTGCAGCATGATGTCTTCATTGGGCAGGCTTGCTTTTCTGTGAGGCAGATGAGGACAGGTATAAGGGTGATGGCTTTGCGATCTCGGAGTGGGGAGCCTCTGCAATCAAAGCTCTTGTGTTGGATTCAGATGGAAGACTTAGCAGAACCAGAATGCTAAATAGATCAGATAACTCCCCTGGTTTCTGTGACATTGTGACCTCTACACATAGCTGTAGATCAAACACTGAAATGAAATGAAGCTGCCAGGAGCAAGTGGCCAGTATCCATAGAGAACCCAATGCAGGGAAAGACCAAAAGCTGCCATAACAGGACTTTGAATTGCTATTAAAAACATGAAACAAACCTGGGAGGAGCCATAGCCTCTTGTCAGGAAACTGCACAAATGCTTACACATACACATAAGAGGAATCACAAGTAGGCTTCATTCCCAGCTTTACAGAAAAGGAGCTGGCAAAGTACACTTTTGATTCACTGTTTGTTCATGGGGCATGCAACAAAGCAACATTTCTGAAACTCTGCATTACACTTCCCAATCTCTACATGCATCACCAATGCACATGTACACAGTGTGTGTTTCACTCTATAAAACCCCATATAGCATGTGCTTGCAAAGCATGTATTTTAAATTCTCCTGCTTTTTTCCATTTTTTAACTTTTTTTAAAACATAATTGTTTTACCCCTTTATAAATTCTCCTGCTTTTTTCCATTTTTTTAACCTTTTTTAAAACATAATTGTTTTACCCCTTTCTTAAGTTTACATAAAGCTTACCCTTTATAAATTAATTACATTGAACAATTATAAATTACTAATTTACATAATTCTTGTTTTTCAAAACTTCTAACATAGGTAGATGCAAGTTGATTTGCTTTCCCTTTTCTTTAAAATTCATAAATCAGCCTTAAGCTAGTTTTGGGGCTTAATTTAACAGATCCAAGAGCATTGACTAATCTCTAATATCAAATACAACTAGATCTTTAAACTTGATGATTACAAAATAATCTATCTTTTTTTTTAAATAAAACTTAAAGGGGTCAATGAGAAGCCTTAATTTGATGTATTTATAGTAATAAATAAAAATTGAAGGGATCAATGAGAAGTCCTTAATTTGATGTATTTATTATTTTTCTTTTTGATTTGTCAATCAACTAGCCTATCAGTAAATTTATATATTGATTTCTAAGGGAACTTAGTGTCTTTTTTTATGGAACTTAATACTTGGATTCCCTTGGAATAGAGACCACTTGTGAAGAGCACCCATGTGTGTAAGAAAAACACACAAAGGTAAATATTTATCAAAACTTTTAAAAATGCTATTATTAAGATATATAATAAAATTGGATTTTCACTTTGAGTATGTGCTTGCCCACATCTCCACCTATCATAAAAAAAGATGTGAGGTATTAAATAATTATTATTATAAGTCAGGTAACAAAGTTAGGGTGAAATAGAATTCTGATAATACTTAAAAACATGTCTTACATGTCCTGACTTCCTTATTGCTACATGGGGTCACCTTCTAGGTTACATTAGTTGAACATGTGTTATATCTACTTGGCCCTTGTATTAGAATGTGAGATACTCAAGAGTGGACCTTAACACCAATCTATGTTATCTACTTTGCCCTTATATCTACATGGTTTAACATGTGTTATATCTACTTGGCCCTTGTATTAGAATGTGAGATACTCAAGAGTGGACCTTGACACCAATCTGTGTTATCTTCTTGGCCCTCAAATTTTGGGCCACTTCTTAGATTGTTGATTTTTTTGAATCATTTATAAAAGTACTAAATGCAAATAATTCATGGCATGAACAACAAAGAAAATAATTTCCACTCTGATACACATAATTGGAGCTTAAAGCTTCATCGACTTCTTAAGTACACAATAAGCTATTACAAGTATTAGTACTCATTTGGTCATCAAATATGTTCATCGACTCCTTGGGTACACAATAAGCTATTACATATGTAGGGATGTAAGTTCTCCTTTCATCTTCCATGTAGGACATAGCATTGGATTCTCATGTATTTACCATCATAGAACTAACCATCATGTAGGACATAACATTGGTCTCTTGTGTATTTACTTCATAGAACTAAACATCATACTTGCTAGTTAGGTAAAGGGACTATATTATTGTTGGTGAAAAATGAGTGGGTATGATGTAACCATTCCCACTCGTTTCACATTGTAACATTGTCCTAGTGTATCGCCCTTAATAGAGCACCATGAGCCTTTGCACTCCTTGAATGAGTCCTTTGATTATAATCATTTCATATTGCTAAATTGCCCTTGTGTATCACTCTTAATAGAGCACCATGAGCCTTTGCACTCCTTGAATGAGTCCTTTTTCTTTTGGCTTCATACATACAATTTTGAGTATCATGTTTGGAAAACCTATTTTAGATGTATCGAGTTATTTAAAGGTTGAACACCAGACATAATCATGCTAGAGCTACAACTTGGTCCATTTCTCTTGTTTATTTGTTCTAGTTGGTTGCTTATAGTTGCATCAAAGATACTAAATGTCTTTGTCCTTTGGCCATTTAGTATATGGGAGTCCTCTTTCCATTAACCTTGCTTTATATATATATATATATATATATATATATATATATATATATCATTTCGTCTACCTTGATAACTTTGTCAATACACTCATCAAAACTTCAAGCTTTTATTTGTGTCTTCCATACTCAAATCCAATCTTCTCTTAGTCATGCAATAAAGAACCATATCAAGGTTCACACTAAGTCATTGAATCTATGTGCCAATCAATGATTGTTTGGTTAGGCACATGGAAAAGGTCAAGCTAGATAGTTTTCTTTGAATTGATATGTGAAATAATCCATGAAGCATCAAGCAAGACTAGAGTATTTGTCATTTGTTAATGGTTTTGGCACTCTATCACCCATAATTGTATCCCCTTCTTTTTAACTAAGGATGTACAGTGAGCTATTTGATGCTTATAAAGGCATGGATCGATTTCCTACCTACTTTGCTCTCTTTTATAAACGTCTTTTTCAATGGTGTTTATGGTCTCATTTGGCATGTCAAGTATTTTTTTTAACCTTAGCAACACTTATTCTCAAGTTTTGGATCTTTGATGTAGGTTTACTTGATTGAGTTTCTATTTGAGCAGTTCAAAATATTGAGGCAAAGGGGCTTGCTAATTTATGTCTCATTTGAAGATGATCAATGGAGGGTTGAATCCTATATTGATGATGGCTTTAAGCAGTTGAACTCTCCCCAAAAAAAAAAAACTCATACAAAACCATACTCCACAAGGTTTGCTCTTAATTTGATGATAAGGTGGGTCAATCTAAGGTCAAGAAGATATGAAATGTTTAATATAGAGGGGAGGGGGTGTATGAAATGTGATGGATTATTCAACCAAAGAGTTCTTCTCTCTTATTTTGGAAAAGTCTAACAGATGCAGTGGATAGAGTTAAGCCGTTTTCTCATTAGATTTTTTACATTGATATCGAGTGTTTGGAGGCTGGCAGGCATCAAGTGGTCGTGCCGGAGTGGTTATCGGGCATGACTAGAAATCATGTGGGCTCTGCCCGCGCAGGTTCGAATCCTGCCGACCACGGTTTTACCAATTATTTCTTTTCGATATTTTGACACCGTCATATTTTGAAGTGTACAATTATCGGATAACTATTTCCATATTTATTCTTAGTATTTTGATAACATGTTGCAACACTCACTATTTTCAGATTATGACTACTACAATGGTGGTCTTTTACTTGTGACACAAGTCCGGCCTAGTGATGACGAGATGCGGAACTGGATTTGATCCATGCAGAAGTTGTCAAACACAAAGATGCATGATATGGCAAGATAGAGGAGGAGATCAACCACCTAGCTTCCCCACAACCCCAAGCATGTGGTATGTTGGTGGGGGGGGGGGGGCAGGGGGTGTGAGGGCACAGCTGAAGAAGCTCATGTTTACACAAGTCAATATTGCCTAGAGCAAGCATCATCCGACAGCATTCTACCCCCCAAAAAAAAAAATGTGCCTCAAACCCTAGGGTGTACATTAGTAAGAATACCCATCCCCCACTCTAGTACTGGTGTACATCGACTACCTATACTCCTAAGCCATGTATGGAGGCTAGTGCATCTCTTCCATCACTCTCTGTCTAAAAGGTCTCGCGATGCACAATCTTTTCTTAAAGAAAAGATAGCTATATGAACATCCACAAGATGCATACCTTCTTCTTTCCTTTCCGAATCATAATCTTGTCAGTTTCCCAATTATGTTTGAATTTTCCACTTCTGTCTTCCCAACAACATGTGCTCCTGAGATCTCGGTAATCTTCAAAAGTATAAATATAGCAATGAACATACATCCTCCCATTTCAATCTGCCTTCCTCTGATGATTCCAATTGGCCGAACCCTTCTTTGATCAGCCATCCTAATTTGGAATGGAGCAGGCAAATTTTTGTAATTTGTAGCTTCTTCGCCAGGCTATCTAATGTTATGTTGACTGCAGATCCTCCATCCAGTATGACCCGTGACACCGTCTCCCCTCTTATTTTTATAGTCACTTCAGGAATAGTTCTGTCACACTCGTGAATTGTTTCCTCATTTCTACATTCTGCAGCCGGATTCTCCATTTCTTGAATGGGCACTTACGTCAAATTTTCACTCAGCGGCAGATAACCTGGAGAAACTTTTGCCTGTAGTTGGGTACCAAATTGATCATTTCATCAAGTGTTATATTCAGCTTCATTTTTCTGAGATCCCCCCACAGGTCATATTCCTCCTTAGGGTTGCTATTCCTCACTTCCTGTCTTGGCATATTTTGGCCTATGTTCATCTTTCCTTCTTCCTTATTGGCTTCTCTCTTTCCTTTTCCTTACCTTCCCCTGTCAGCTCTTTTATCCATACTTTCTCCAGATTCTTTTCCAATTCCTTTTAGAATATGCTTTTACTGCTCTGGGCTATTGTAGGTTCCAGTTGGCACTCTTGCATCCCTTATTGAGTCATCTTCACACTGCCTAGCGGGTTTTTGCCTGCTGTAATGTCTTGTCTCAGGCTTGTCCTATCCAGATTAGTGTTAGCATGCTCATTCAGGAGAGGGATTTCAAGACTCTCACGCAGACACCAATCTCACATTATCAAATACTCAGGAAAGTTCCCCTTTTGCTCCTTACATCCATATGGGTACTACTCGTTTGCAAGAAACCATTACGAAGTTGTTACGGAACAAGAAGACCCGACTCATGACAAATCTGTTACTCAAGGGAGGAACCTTGGCGATGGCCAGATGGACTGATTGGCCGCCAACAACCATTATAATCATGGTCTTCCAAGATTAAAGGTTGAGGTATATGTGACCTACAATCCAACTTTTTTTACTCAAAAGATCTCCCAAGAATCCTAGTAGCTTTACTCTCGCTTCTTGAATCCTAGTGGCTTGACTTGCTTGATTACAAAGTTGATTGAATCTAGGCAAGAATTTCCCCACATCCACATCTAGAATATCGTAGAGTGCCCTTTGATTCAATCTAAGCCAGGGCTTTCCCCACCTCCATCTAGCCATGGTTTTCCCCACTTAAAGTGTCCTTTGAGATGGCATGGACTCCAAAGCCTCCATCAAGAATAGCTTTATAACTAAATGTTAGACTTACATTTAGGCTATTGTTCTCCCAAGTTGATTGAATCCCTTGCAACATGTTAAATTCCAAGTCTCTAGAATATTCAATAGATGCCCATTTTTTCTTCCAAATAGAACGCATCATAATCTATCTAATCCTAAGGATGGTTCCAATTCCTTGCATGACATTAAGTTCCAAGTCTCGAGAATATTCCATACATGGCCACTTTTTCTTACAAATAGAACACTTCATAATCTATATAATCCTTGAGCAAATTTAAATTCTTCAGAGACTGTTCCTTGCACCACTTCTGACGGAATGTTTATTGGCAAAGTAATTTTTCCTTTCTTTCACTCTTACCCTTACGATGCCATCTAAATTTTTGAATTTACACTACTATTCATTGAAAATTTCCTTTAGGAAATGAGGCAAATTCCAATTCTTAAAACTATTCCTTGCACCACTTCAGATGGAATGTGTATTGGCAAAGTAATCAAGGAAAGTAGTGTTGTTTTTCTCTTTCAATGTTACCCTTACAATGGCATCTAAATTTAGGCTCCTATACATTAAACAATCCTTTAAAAAATGAGGTGATGGACATCCCCTTCATGGACTCTTCCACCTTTAGTGTAAAGGGGGATAGCGTATGGAGACTGAGGAAATATTTGTTAAAAAGCTTAAAGTTGAATTCATGCCCTTTTTTGTGAGAATTTAATTCTATAACCATTTGTGTCTTTGTTAACCAAAATTTTTAGTAGATTTCACCTCTTTAGCCAATCAGAAGATGCTACCTCATGCCCCTTAAATGAGTTGTTCTTTACACCAAAATTGGAGCTTTGTGTTTTTAATCAACTTAGGCAATGAGTTCTGGGCCATCCACCATACCTGATTGGAGGTTAATTTGTTGCGCTTTCTCCTTCTCCACTGGCCCCTTGAGAAGATATTCCTTTGACTTTTATCTCTTCTATTCTCCAAGTGCAAGTTTGGGTGTTCTCCATGGCTAGAGTCAAAATTGGTGAAGGCTTCTTTTTCACGTAAACCTTTCTTAGCAATCTCAGTACTCTTTATTTGATGTTTTTCTCTTTCTTTTTTTATTTACCTTGTGAATTTTCCTTTCTATCCTATTCGTTGAATTTAGAGTCAACCATTTCTCTTTGACGGTTCACTTTTAAGAAAATCCCCATATCAAGTTTGTGTGGGGAGTAATAAGAAATAGGTTTGTATACATGATTTTTGTGGATACATGTACCATTTCTTGTATGTATATGCACCTTTTAAGATGAATTCTTGCCACTCCTAAATCAAATACATTGGTATCTACACTCAGATGATAATATATTTTATCGATGATGCCCCTGAGCTTGGGTTGTTCACTCTCCTACATGTTCTTTTGGTTTCCTTGTCTAAAGTTCTTACATTGTGGTGGTTAAATTGGGTGTTGAAGAAAGAGAACTTCCAAGTGGATACCCAATACCACACTCTCAAACAAGGGTTGGAATTGTTGGATCTTGTTGAAACAATTGGCTTACCCAAAGATGTTCCATTTTATTCTTTTGGATATAATAAGTTATGTATACACGAGGTAGCAATTGCCTTGCATTTAAGCCACTCATTGAAGTTCTCACTTAGATTCTAATCTCTTTATGAATTCTTATTTGAGACTTGTTGGCTTACCCAAAGATGTTCCATTTTATTCTTTTGGATATAATAAGTTATGTATACACGAGGTAGCAATTGCCTTACATTTAAGCCACTCATTGAAGTTCTCACTTAGATTCTAATCTCTTTATGAATTCTTATTTGAGACTTGTTATGAAGAGTTGTTGCCTTACATTTAAGCCACTCGTTGAAGTTCTCACTTAGCTTCTAATCTCTTTATGAATTTTTATTCGAGACCTATTATGAAACAACTCTTCAATCCTATCACTAAGGTTTCTCATTATCTTCGAACTTACTTATATTCAAACTTACTTGGAATGGGCTTGGAGTGCTTCTAACTATGCCAATGTACTCTCTTACTTTGTTCTTTTTTGACTCCATATCTTTGAGTTTCATAATTGATTACACCCAAATTTTTCCATAGTGGGGAGCACTAAATAAAATCATTCTTAAATTACTAGGGATCACTTTATATAAAAGCCTTCTTAGGTCATTAGGGAGCACTATATATAAAAGCCTTCTTAAGTTGAGGTGATTTCCTGAATCCTTCTTAAGTTAAGGCGATTCCTTTAATTATGAAGGTGAATCTTTATTAAATTTGTTTACGAGCTCAATTAAGCATAGCAAGAATGTTGTTGCCTTGAACGTATGTTAAGAATCCACAAAGAGATGGTGTTGGTTACCACCTTGAAAAAAAAAAGTGTTGCAAGAACTTTAGCATGTCCTTGAGCAATATATTTAATCAGGTATTTACATGCTAACGAGGTTGGCACTCGTATGTATTCTATGTGTATGTTCTTCCTCCTTATTATAGTACTCATTGGTTGGTATAATGATAGAGTTTGTCAGCCAAAATTTGTATTTCCAATTCCTTTCTCCCAACTTGCTAGCAAACCCTCTTCCTAGAACTTGCCAAACCCACTACTTAGAATCTTATTTTATGGCTACTATGTGTAATCTCACACTTATAATAGTCTCATGAATTCAACAAGATTCATTCCCTTAGCACTAAAGCACAATGTAGTTGATTGGAAAAGGAAATATGGACATGAAAAATTCATGAAGCCTCCCAGCTTAACTTCGCTTTTGCAAAACTTTACACCTATACAAAGACAAGGAAACCCACAATGCATATTTTGAAGGACTTGTAGAGAGTTAATTAAAAGAATGTGAAGAATCTGTATAGAAGATATTATCCTGTAATAATATATAGCAACTTTTGTTACATACAAAAGAGAAGATAAGTGTACGATACTTCGCACCTAGAATTTAGATAAATGTTATTACATACAAAAGAAAAGATAAGTGTAGAGTTAATGAAAATAATGTGAAGAATCAGTATAGAAGATATTACTTGTAATATAGAGCAACTTTTTTTACATACAAAAGAAAAGATAAGTGTAGGATACCTCACACCTAGCATGTGAATAAATTTTCTTGCATACAAAAGAAAATATACGTGCAAGGCATTTCACACCTAATCCTTCACTTAATAATCTATATACTTTAGTTAACCACCATTAAAACTATGCCTAAGAAACATGCTTGTGGTTCCTTATAGTAATTTGTACATGTCATACACCCTCTCTCCCTTCGTACAAACTTTAGATATACATGGTGGTCTCTCTAGAATTGTAACAGCTAGTACCATTCTTCCCCATGAGATTATGGAGAATGACACTAGTTGTATATGTCATACCCCTCTCTTTCTCTCCATACAAACTTATATGTATAGTGGTTTCTCAAGATAGGCCCTAGTGCCTCTCTCTATCAATGTTGTACTAATGACCATAGAGATTGCCATTCTCTATCAATGTTGTATAAAAGTAAAGAGTTGTGAAGAATAGAGGGTTTCATAAGGTCTAATGAGTATGGTAGCTCTGGTCATTAGGATGGCACTAGTGCAATTCTAATGACACCAAGAATAGATTTTATACAGTTTTAATGACCCTAGAGAACAATTCTTTTACCATTCTCCCCAAGGGTGTCATGAAGAATGGCCTAATATCCATTCTCCCCACTAGGGGGTATGATGAGTAGCATAGCTCTAAATGGAGTTATGAAAAATGGCTCTGGTGCCATTCTAACCAGAGGGGATGGCTCTAAATGGAGTTATGAAAAATGGCTCTAGTGCCATTCTAACCAGAGGGGATGGCTCTAGTGCTATTCTAGTCGTAGGACGGGAGTGGGGGTATGATGAGTAGAATACCTCTTTGAATGGAGTTATGAAGAATGGCTCTAGTACCATTCTAGCTAGAGGGGATGGCTAGAATGGCTCTAGTACCATTCTAGCCAGAGGGAATGGCTACAATGGCTCTAGTGCCATTCTAGCCGCCGTAGGTCAAGAATGGCTTTTATACAATTGTAATAACCCCAAGGATGGCTCTTTTGCATTACTAATGATCCTAGATAATGGCTCCAACTCTTAAAACCATTGGGGGAGAATGGCACTACTACCACTCTCACTCTTTAGTCTCCTTGGGGAGAATTACATCAATGCCATTCTTCATAACCCCATGTGGGTTATGGAGGTGGGTTGTGGAGAATGGCACATAAAGTAGTTTAAATAGGTATGCTAAGAGTAACATGTTGGGGTTTAGCTGTTGATATAATCTTCAACATAATTAGGTTTTGCTGTTTATGGAAGATATGGAATACCAAAAACTGTAGTCTTCCAGAAAGAAACCACTCTAGGGTTGTATGTGACAGAGTTGATGCACATCATATGGTATACCAAAGTGTTGGTAGTGGCACCTAATAGTCTATCACCTAACTTCACCATGTTGTAGGACAAATTTATTGTTCACCCACCCTTGGGTGTTGTGCCACCTCGAGCCTTTTGCCACCATGATTGATTTTGTGCCAACTTTGTTTGCCATAATGCTTGCACCATTATACATTATGAATCCTTTGGGGTGACTATTAATCACAGTAATTGTGGCCCATGACCTTGGAATGTCTTCCCATTATTGGAAGTGAACCCTTTGGAGCTCCTATGTTTCTAACACAAAAAGTCATGCATTAACACTAGTAGTTTTTGTGGCTTTCAGATATTTAAATTTATGATTCACCCACACTTGGGTGTTGTGCCACCTCAAGCCTTTTCCCACCATGACTGACTTTGTGTTTTCATTATGAATCCTTTGGGGTGGCTATTCAATACGGTAATTGTGGCCCACAACCTTGAAATCTCTTCCCATTAGTGAACCCTTTGGAGCTCCTCTGTTTCCAACACTAGTCATGCATTAACACTAGTAGTTTTTTGTGGCTTTTAGATATTTAAATTAGTTTCTTTATTCTTGTAATATTTAAATTAATTTGTTTGTAACTATAATATCTCGAATGAATCCCATCTAGGAACTCTCAAAACAAGATATTAGTTGGAAAGACAAATCAATCACCAAAAAAAATTACAAATTATTTTTTCATGATCATCATTCAAGGAATTTTTGCAAAAGAGGCTCTATTTTTTTAATTTCGCTTCAAAGACACTTTAAATAAAATTTTGGGCACGCTACAAATACAATACAAAAAATTTTGTGTGTTAATCAATTGGCATAGCTTTCCATCAACAAATACTTCTCATATAGTTTTTCTCAAAGGCAAGGCTGTTTCGTCATTTTCAAGCTCTTTTATATTTGTAAAAATCATAATTTTGTTAAAAACAATGATTTTTTTTACACAACTTTAACCATATGTAGCTGCATTTTAATTAAGAATACTCTAGTTTCATAAAATTTGGAGTTTATTTCTCTTTATTTTTCGAAATTTGTAGATCACCCTTAAGCTATTTTTTTAAACTAAAACCATTGTTGTCTCACATACAAGATTCTCTCTCTCTATCTCTCTCTCTCTCTCTCTCTCTCTCTCTCTCTCACACACACACACACACGCATTTAATCCTACTAGGATGATATTCTAGTGTGCCTAAATTTTAATGTGCATGTGCAAGCACACGTACACGCACGTGTAGCTATTTTATTTTACAAACACAACATAAAGGAAAAGAATATGCTAGTTGATGCATTCTCTCTCAATGTATCAATGAACTGAAAATACAACATTGCAAGAGATCAAAAAAAAACTCAGAAAAGTAATTATTTAAGTTGATGTGGTCTAAGGCTAGCATAGTTGAAGATAACGATCAACCTTGGCTAGTTTATTAAGAAGTTCAGAGTTCACAATGATTGAGCCTCATCTAATATATTATTACCACCACTAAGGAATTGAAAGTTTAAAATGATTGGGACGAATCTCTCACTTGCCATACGCCATGGTATCAATCCTATGGTTCTACTGCGGTATCATTGAATTCTTGTGAACTCAATATATGGTGGACGGTGCTTGAGCTAATACACTGTAATGCTGCAAATCAAGCAACCACATTTGCAAAATGACGTTTCTCTCCTTTGGAAAGGAGAGTAATCTTGCTAGGTCTACATTCAACACACCCCAGATGATACAGATTATAGAAAACAACACAAACAAAGGTGCATTCTATTTATTAAGAAGAATTTTAGAAGCCTCCACCCATTCTATATGCGTCAACTCAGACCATTCTAGCATTGTAAGTGTGAGCAGGGGTGAACATAGAATGGGAATGTGCCTCCACTGAGGGTTCAAAACCACCAATAGCATGTGATACACACCGCCAAAACCTAAACCTTTTAAAATTTTAAAGAACCACTACTTTGATATATAAAACAGGAACTGAGGCTTTGCAGTATCAGACTATTAACACTTCCATCACTAAGTTCCATAAAATCTCCTAGTTGATTACAAGTTCTCTCTTCTCAACTATACTAACAAAAGATCCCCTTCATATAAAATAATGGCACAACTGTAAAAGCCAAAGGGCATTGAAACACGAGATTATCCCATTCAAAAATCAACAAGACCGTGCGGCCTTGTCTCGAATCACGACATGCAGCCCACATAACCCACCTTGCATCTCAAATTGGCATGTACACAAATAAACGTACTTTCAACACCTGTTCAGTACATAAAGTCTATACCAAAGCCTCTAAAGCTGCCTCAAGAGCTTACCACTTTTCTGGCTCTTATAGAATCGAGAGCTTTTCTTCTCAATTCATTTTCCAACCTCGTCTGCTCAACCTCCATGTCATCCTCTTCAACCTTGTGGCCTTCTTCAGCACTGTCAAAACCATCAGATCTCATCATGCGATTATCAAGGTCTGGAGGAGGAGTTACAGATGTGATCCCCTTGGATGAAGCCTTACTAGCACGTTTTTCCTCCTTCCTTCTGTGCCTCTCCTCCCTCTTTCTTCTCTTTTCCTCTTTGCGCAGCCTTCTCTCCTCCTTCCTGCGTTTCTTTGCTGCTTTTCTATCATCTACATTCACAGGCGAAGCAATACCATGATCCTCGTCACCATCACTTATACTCCTGTTCTCTGCAGGGCTTCTCTGGTGATCATCATCAGAAGATTTCGATGCTGAGTGAACTGGTTCCTCCACCTTCCTTGTCTGTCTGATCACAGCAGAAGAACCTCCAGCATTGGCATCAAAACCACTAGGTCTCTTAGGAGCAGCAGCTTGGATACCCTCAGCCAACATGGAGCTCTCTCTTGATGGGGACCTTGTTCTCTTTCTGGGCCTATTGGTGGGAGGCACACTGCAAATAACCGCAGAAAAAAACTTCTCAATGGCATGATTCTTCACACAAACTCAGTCAATAGTGTAACAATAATATGCAGATCACGTTGGGAATCTTGCGAGCAATCCAAGACCTCACAAAATCTCGGTATTAAATCAAAAAAAACAGAAGCTCACCTTTCAATAGTCCTCTGATTCCTTTGCTCAAACCTCGCATAGCTGTCCATTCTTTCCCTGATCACACTTCTGCCTCTTGAAGGACTTCTACTTCGACTGCGAAGCACCATCAGGCGTTGTGACAGAAGAAATTAATCTCTAAATGTAACTAAGATAACAGTAAGTGAGACTGTACTAACCTCTTTTCATTAGGAGGGGAAGCCTCAGAGAAACTGGGAGATCTTCGCTGCATTGGCGGAGAAGAGGATGGAGATGGTGTTCTATGTTGCAAGGGAAGTGCTCGATGTGTCCCCCGGGAAGGAGACTGAACTGATTTCCCTGACTTCTGCAAAACAGATGCAGGGTGGTTTGTTGGATGCACTGCCGGAGGTGAGGAACGTACAGAGTGGCGTTGAAAAGAAGAGGGAGGCTTGCGTTGTGAGGGAGACAAAGAACCTTTTGACAACCGTCCTCGAGGAGGGGGAGAAGGTATCTTGGGTTGAGGAGACGCAAGAGAAGGATTACGGCGACGAGGAGATAAAGAGCGTACTGACTGACGAGGAGGAGATAAAGACGGGGGAGATTTGGACTGAGCTTCAGGAGACACCGACCGAGTTGGAGGTCGTTGAGGAGATGGGGAACCACGTCGAGGTGATTGTGGAGGTGGGCGTCGTCGGGGGGATGGATCAGCATAACGTTGAGGCGAAGCAGCAGCCTGACGGCGTCGAGAGGGTGGGGAAGCCAGAGGATGGCGACGGGGGGGTGAGCGAACATACCTCGGGGACCTTCGTCGATATCTAGGAGGAGATCGAGCTGGAGACTTCCTTCTGCGAGGAGAGGACCGAGAAAACACAGGTGAGCGCCGCCTCCTTGGGGAACGAGGAATAGGAGACCGACCACGAGGAGAATGAGACAATGCGGGTGTACGCCGCCTCCTTGGGGAACGAGGAGCAACAATAGGAGACCGTCCACGAGGAGACCGAGAATATGCTGGTGAGCGGCGGCGCCTCCTTGGGGAACGAGCATTATTAGGTGACCGCGCATGCCTTGGAGGAGACCTAGACCGCCGATGCTGAACAAAATTAGGTGATCGGCCACGCCTTGGAGGAGACCTGGACCAGCGCAACCGCCGCGGTGGCGAACGCGAGATGCTCCGAGACACACGTCGTCTGCTGCCAGGGCGAGGAGACCTACAAAAGAGACCAGGAATAACTTAAACAAACATTTGACTTACAATATTCTATCGATTTATGGACTAGACATATGGCACTTGCAAAATAAAACTAAACATTTTCCAAAAAGCATCAGAAGGATCCAAACATAGATGAAATCCATGTTTTTACATCTACAATTGAGGCAAACATGCACTCGTCTCCAAAATGTTTAAACCTGTTCCAAAATAAAACAACATCAAATGCAGCTACGGCAAACCCACTAAGAGCCATACTATCTTAATAGACGACCACGACCATGTAAAATGGTTTAAGTTTTGGAGGCACAATCAAGCACAAGTTTCCAAACAATCAAACAAGTTCTACAAGGAAAAATAATCATTTGCAGTATGTGTGCATCAAACATATCACCCCATTTGCCTTACTTAGACTCAAGGAGTCCAACTATGAAAATCTTTCTAAAAAGTGTTCATCTCCTCGTATGGTTCCTACACTATGAAAGAAGATTAATCAAGCTCTTGATCACTAAGTATGCTACAGTATACAAAGACCCCATTTACACACACAAAAATCTACCTCAATGCTAAATATCAAAAGGGAAATACTTCACTTCTCCAGACATGGCACAACAAATCATGAACCCATACATAATACATTAAGCTTGTAAATTTCCCAGCAGTCATAATGATTTAAAACTGAGCCAATGATATAGGTGATATCCAACAAATTCTACACGCTGAAGGAACTTGGCTCCATGCAAAGCTTAAACTACATGTAGAAAACCATATTACTGGCACGGTTTCAAGAAATTAGTCCAGAAACGTAAAGGGCCTCAGATAGATGCACCTCAGTGAGACATACCTTGAGACACTCTTAGAAGAAGGATGTGAGCCGCTTCTAGTCCTTGAACGTGAAGGCCTAGAATCAATTGTTCTGAAAAAGATACAAAACAGCTCCATCAGGCAAACAGCTGAAGATTGTACCACTCGATGAGCAGACAACCATTAATCGAAACACAAAGAGAAGACAACAACACTCAAAGTAGCGACAGCAATAGTCATCAGAAAGATCCATATAGCGAATGTATTGAGTTCCGAATTGTCTGCTCTCACATCTACTGTGCGCAACTTAAGCATATCTTTGTTGTGGTATGTAAAACTACAGAGCATCTCTGGAATCGACAAAGTCAGCAAGCAACACTTCATCACTGTGTCAAAAAATATCATAGAAAGCTACCATGCATATTGACACTCTTAACAAGCTCCCATTACACACACGTCAACCTATACCTGTATGACGTTGCATCAAAAATGGAAAGTAAAGAAATATAGGGGAGAAGATAAGGCCAATGGCAAGGGGTTGTGCCTTGAAAAAGGTAGTCACTTTGGCTTCTGGCACTAGTTAATTCCTGCGTGGCCACAAACATATGGTTACTCCTACAAGCTTCTGCAAAAAGCCTTAGATTATAACTTTTAAAAGCATATCCAGACATGCTGTGCATTTGGTGTTACCTAAACTCACACCTACAAAAGAATGTAAAAAATCAGTAGAAAGGCAATGCACTTGCGTGTAAACGTGGCCCCTCCCAAATAGGAATGCATGGAAAAGGTATCAACAAGGAGCAAAAAGGGGTGCAAAGGCCAACTGCAGCCTGAATGAATTAGCAAAAAACCTGCCGACAGTGGGAAATGCAAATCAAAAACCAGTTCATCATAGAAGAAGACACGGAAAGAACCAAGCCGCTTGAAACCAAAGGAACTCACAACGGGCAATCATGAAACCATGTCACTCAACAGCAGCATACTACTTGATACCTTTGCAGCTTTGCAATCCATAAAACATTCCATTTACGGTTACAAACTATCCTTGACTATAATAGCACTCATAACCTGTCATCTAACTGGAAGGAGGCCAGATGTACTAATATAGTATGCCTCTTTCTTGATGCCTAGCCCCATCTTCTACCATACTTTACTCCCATTCTCTTACCATACTCTCTTAGTCTCTATGCAAAGCCAAGACAATCAGCTGCTGCACTTTTGAATGATCAGCAGAAAGCTCTGTCAACAGCACTCTGTCAATGGCATTGGGCATGTATGCATAGTCATCGCACTGGACTTTTGACCTCAACAAGCATATCAGTCAGTGAATCACTCACAAGCCTTGTTGGTATAATTGAAAACTTTACAATGTGTTCCTGTAAGCATATCAATCAGTGCATAGGGCATGTATGCATGGTCATCGCCACCTCACCAAGCGTATCAGTCAGTGAATCACTCACACGCCTTGTTGGTATAATTGAAAACTCTACAATATTGTTCCTGTAAGCATATCAGTCAGTGAATCACTCACAAGCTTATCAGAAAACAAGGCTCAACTAGGAGTGATCACGCACTTCATTAAGTGCTCTATTGTTTTAGCTTTGACCCCAACAGCTGAAGTTCATCCTGCGCCCACAGTATGAACCCGCAGTCTATAGCTACAATGGTCCAGTCATGCTTGCCACTGCTGACAATACTACCATCTAATACCAGTTTAATACACTAGTAATACCATGTTGTTTGAACATAGAGACCTTAGATAAATAGGCCCAAGAGCCCCCTCCAAATACAACATGCTCCTCTACAGAAAGACAAACTCATTCCGCACAAAAACAAATCTTTTCAAAGTACATAAATAGGCCAAAGAGCCCCCTCCAAATACAACATGCTCCTCTACAGAAAGACAAACTCCTTCCACACAAAAACAAATCCTCTTTTTCAAAGTACTTAAATTTCACTCGAGCGGTTATCTTGATAACTCTTTGCTCTTTTTAAAGTTCTGTTGTATCATAATAGCCCTATCCAAACCAGATAACTCTCAAACATCAACTTTGTGCCATTATGGATCTCCATGTAACGTCTAACAATCAGCTCCTATGACACAGCTCCTCTGACAGAACCAAGAATGGCAACTTACCAGTCACCTAATCAGAACACCTATGCTTCCAGATAGTTTGCACAGCTATTTTTTAATGACTCACCCATTTCCTGCATGACCACGAGTGCCATCAGGTGACCTTTCTCCCCTGGTGGGTGAGCTGCTAAGTCTAGACTTGGTAGCTGCAGGGCCAGCAATGTTTTCCGTCTCCACAGATACATCCTGTTACAAGAGATAGGAGACCGTAAGGCACAATACACAGCAAAAGCAAAGCAAAGCCATGACACAAAACACTCTAAATAAGCCATACCTGTTTCTTGGCCTGATCTTGCTCTGCATCTTTCTTCTCCTCTTCTTTCCTTCGAACCTCGGATATAACACGTTGCTCTTCAGCCTGTAAAGAATTCTTTCAGCCTATGAACCCTTGAACCTTAAACAAAACCAGACAGCTTTTAGCAAATTACTAGTTGATATGCAGCAATAACAAAGAAGAGCCTTTCTCTTTTCTCTTTGTTCCTTTTAATAATCTCGCTCTTTTTCTTCATGTTCCATTAGGCAAACTGAAAAATCCACCTTTTTCTTCCTTGCTTCCTCTGCCTTCTCATCCAAAAATTGTTGAGGAATCCCGCTGATGTTATTCTGTGCACTTGTCAATAGCCCCCAGAGTTCCCTCATGAACTTTCCAGTATTCTTCTCCATAAACCCAGTAAGCTGTATCTGGATTTGTTTCCCATCAACACTCTGCAAGAAGAAAAGGTAAAATAAGCAGACTACATCCATAGTACAGCATCACACAACCCTACAATGTGCTGCTCCACAAAATAGGCAAGATCCATCAATGTGCCAATAAGGCCTTCCCTTCCTACAGCGCTGGCATAGCTTAGACCCCAATGACATTACTAGTAATTTACAGTGGCATTCAGTTACCTACTACATCAACATCACAAAACCATAGGCACCAAGCACTTAAATAGCAAGAGTGTGGTGTACATAGTATCTTGATCTACAATTTTCAAAAATTGTTGTGGCCCTAAGAAGCTTATTGCAGTTTCTCACAAGAAAAAGCCCTTAAAATTTACCTTCCCCTCCAGCAAGCCGTAAATGAAATTGATGAGAACCTCATCCTCGAAACCAAGAAACTGTGTGACCCTAGTGGCAATCCAAGGGCGCATGACATCCATCTTGATTTTGTTCATGTCCACCTGCCAGCAAAGGGCGCTTAAAAACCCTAAAAATAGCAGAGGACGCAAGAAAAGAAACCCAACCTGCAAGGGTTTCCTCTACTCACCAGCTGATCGAGCTCAGGAGCAAACTTCTGCGTCTTGAGAAGCTTGGCCGTTTTATTGGAAAACCTAGTATCCTGATCGGCCGATGTGCCCTGCAATAAATGAGCAGAAAACACGATGTAAGCAGCACAAGGTATGACAGCAAAAAAGGGGGCAAAATCAGGCGTTCTACGACACCGAAATGGCAGACATCAACGCCGTAACGGCAGCGTGCAAGGGCAGAAAGCTTTTCGCGGCCGCAAACAAGCGATTTCCGGCAGGAAGCAGGCTACTCCAGTTTAAAAAAAAAATGAAGGCGTTTTTCAACAAAAACAGACGTCTCCCGTTCAATGTTCCGGGTGAAAAGGGACAAGGAAGCGATTTCCGGCAAAACCAGATGATGCAGAAGGGAAAAACCTACCCGGAAGAAACCGCCCGACATCGCTGCAGCCTCCGCAGCGTGCTTCCTGCTGGATCAACCACAGAGACGCTCGCCTGTGTCGATGGTGATGACTCTGTCGAAAGGGCTCGCTAGGTTTCTTTCTTTGCCTTCCTTCACTTAGATTTATCCTGTATCGCTTTTTATTTTCATTAATTTTTAATGCTCACGTTCAACTTAATTACGCTTCACAATTTTTTGTCCAATGAAAACAAGGCACATTTTGTGTATAAAATTGTACTTTGTATGTTTATAAGGAGGTGTTGAGAGCCTCACAAATCATTGAGTGAACATATATATTTTATTATATGGGGTGTTTTGCTTGATTGAGTATAAGGACTTGTGTTTGAGGTACTGAGACTAATCATCCTCTGCATATCTATATTTTATATATTTATATGGAAGTGTGAATGTAGCGAGACTCACAAATCCAAGGTCCAAGCTTCTTTTCTCGATGAGGTCATCGCCCCATCTAAGTATCTCTAAGAGAAGATTTTGACACTTTCACAAGGTTGCTGGTTATGCTATAAAAACTCCAGTAGACTCCATACCTAGAGGTTGTTGATTATGCTGCAAAAAACTCTACTAGACTCCCCATAGTACCTAGAGGTTGTTACACCCCTTGCATGACCATGCCTTGATCCCCTTGCATATACACACAGCTTCCATGCAACAAAATATATTGGCGAACTCACCATGTAACCATAAATCCACTACTCTGAAACCCCCCTCAAACCCCCCTCCAAGCATGAGAGCGTGGCCACATGATTAGTGGATCAAACCACCACTACACGCATCCCATACCACATGCAGTACTTGTCTAAAAAGCTCAACAATCTATGACCTCCCTCATGAGCTAATTTAAATAGGGAACCATGTTACACTCCCATGCCATAGAGTAACATAATACCCTATGCCAAGGATGTAACATACATTGAAAAAGTGATCTTGTAATCTTGCATAGATGAAGTGGGAGCATAACATGACTCTTGGTGTCCACATGTGAAAATCGGAAGGGCCTCATTTCAAAGCATATGTATGTGGTTTGTGATCAAAGGTATTTGGTCCAAGATGAAAATCAAAGGGTAAAAATCCAAGTCGATAGTCATTTGGAGGTGGAGACGAACAATGAGAATTGGATAAAATTCTAGAGGTGATTAGGAGAGAAGCACATAGATGTTCTTGTATCTTTGCCTATTTAAGGGCACCATTCTAATGGAGGAAATTGTCGTGTGTCAACCAAAAAAAAATTCCTTGCTTAGGTTGGTCATTATATTTACTGTTAATCATGGAGATCTTTAGTCCTCTCTAGCTCTTCTCCCATTCAAAAAAAATCTTTGATTATTATGAGATTATCCCTTGCTTAGGTTGGTCATTATATTTAGCGTTAATCATGGACTCGTACTAATCTTTGGTCCTCTCTCGCTCTTCTCCCCTTAAGAACTTGACTCCATAGAAACAAAGCCCATAAATACTCATTACAGATATATTTTCAAGGCTTGCTCGAGGAGTGATTACCATATTTGAGTCTCTACCCTTTGCATTGATCAATTCTAACAATCCATGCAAAGTGTATGAGGTCAAAATAGTCTTACCGAGGGAGTCATTACCATATTTGAGTATCTGCCCTTTACATTGATTAGTTCTAATAATCCACATAAAGTGTATGAGGCCAAAATAGTCTTGCCCAAGGAGTCATTACCATATTCGAGTATCTCCCCTTTAAATTGATTAGTTCTAACAATCCACGCGAAGTATGAGGTCAAAATTCTAACTTATATTAAAGAAGTCTTTTGTTCAAGCCATGTTTGATTCCTTTATGAACCATAAGAGTCCTCAAGCATGTTTCTAACTTGCAACAATCCTTTACTTGTAAAAGACTCTTGGTCTCCATAGCTACATTTAAAAACAAGCAATCTCAAGAGTCTCTATCTAGAAAGCTTTTAACTCACCCAAGTTTAGAGTGTCTCATAGCCAACTTGGAATTTGGACATCCTCGAACTCTTCCAAGTGTGTTGAGAAACAAGCCCATGGCTTGCTTGGACATATATGCGGTTTTGTGGGTTAGCATCATCATTTTTGTAAGTAACTGAAAATGTAGCATGTTCATCGGGTTGGGGTGAATGGTTATCTTGTGCTTATTGCATTGCCCTTTGAGCCAAAATACATTTTTATCTCCTCCCTAGAAGTAGGAGATATCTCAATAGAACCCTAAATTTCTTGATGGAAAATTTTTAAGATACTCAAGGTAGATCATGTACACTCAAGGCAAATCACGTACACTTCTTGACTACTCTTCACTAACCATTCTTTGTGCAGTAACTAAACTGAGGAGTTGCATTAGGATTAGTCATTATTGTTGCCCATGGAAGGGAGGTAAACTGTAATTGCCCAACAACAAGTAGAAAGTAAACTCAGAATGAATACTTGATAATGAATGAGAGAAAGCACAAATGCAAGGCAAATGGAAAGTGCTTTGCACATATAGTCATGATCACCAGATTGAAGAAAATCACATAGTCATTATCCCCAGACTCAAGAAAGTCACAAATCTCAAGATGACGCGACGAGAAGATTTAAAAAATCAACGAAAATCCCCTCCCCAAATAAAATATTTACATGCAAATCATTCTTCTTGCAATTTAAAGGTGTAAAAACCCTATCATTGCAAATTCGGGTCCTTAGGGTGACCAATGCCAACCACCCCCTTCCTCTTCTCACTGCAGCGTGCATGGACCCCTCCTTGTCATCTTTCTTTCTTGCAAACGCTGCTCTCTTTATCATCTACTACTGTGAGTAGGCGTCTTGTCGTTTTTCTCCACTGGCCACCCAGCCCATACAGTCACGTAAGCATTCTCATCTCCTCACAGTTGGCGTTCTCATCTGGCCACCCGACCCATACGATCGCATAAGCATTCTCATCTCCTCGCAGTTGGCATTCTCATCTTCTTGCGCTATTGGTACTGACTTTTTCTCCCACGTACCCAATCCCTCGTACTCCTATAACCCCCCCCCACGGCTAGTGACATAGACAACTCAATCTCATTCCCTTTACTTCGTCCCTCGTAGCTCTCCCCATTTTATTACTAGAAAGCAGACTCCTCACTCCCTCTACTCACCCTCTGCTTTGCTAGCGTACGCCCCCTCACCACCTTTTGCTAGCATGCCCCCTGTTGAGAAATCAAACATGGTTGGATCAAAGCATATGAGAAACACGATTTAGCATGTTGATTGAGATAATAATAATAATCAAGAAATACAACACCATAATCTCAATGCATTAGTGTTGATCCAAGTACATCCTTTTATAGCTCTCATGTAGCTCCCAATTCACACCATGTGTGCACCTTAGTGCCAACCATGTGTCCATAAATGCTCACACTACATGTGCTTCCTTGCACTTTCCATGTGCTATCTTTTTTACCTTTGACTTCACCTTTTACAAATGACCATACAAATCAACCTTTGCCAATGTACCCTTTGTCTATTCCTCTTTCTAATGTGCATGCTTCTCCCCTTGCTCTATTCATGTTACACCCTCACACATTGGATTTCTCAACACCTCCCCTCGATGTGATGAGGGTCTAACACCTAACATGTATTGACTTACATCAAGAGAATGGGGTTACAACCAAGGATTAGGAGCCATGCTCCTCATATCATCTAGAAGATATGATCGATGTTGCCTCCGTCCTGTGAGGCCTCATCACATTGGCTTCTTTGGCTTTCTTTTTATGCTAGCAATCCTTTGCTATGTGACCAATCTTGCCAATGCCAGGTAACCCTTTACTTATAGAAGTGAAGGAAAAAGTAGCCTTAGATGAGTGCTTTAGGCATATTTTTCAACTCATGGCACAAACAACTCACTCTGAGAAAGAAAGTAGGATAATCAAAGATTACACTCTTAGTGATGGATGCTTATTCTATCAACTAAGGATGTGCATACCAAAAATTAAGGAGTTAAAAGATCAAATCCTACAAGAAGCTCATGATGCACCATCTGCTGGACATCCAAGATATGTGAAGATGATGTATGTTTTACAAAGGAGTTTCTTTTAGCCAGGATTAAAGAAGGATGTACTCAAGTATGTCACACAATGCTTAGCTTGTCAAAGGAACAAGGCTAAAAGGGTAAAAATTCTAGGCAAGTTGCACCTGCTACACATTCCTCAAACGAAGTGGCAATGTATCAGTATGGATTTTGTCACAAGTCTTTCTTGTGTACAAGGGGTTATGACTCTACCATGGTGGTGGGAGATAGATTGACAAAATTAGCCCATTTAATTCATGTTAAAAAAGACCTTCAAGGCAATGGATATTGCGAGAATATTCATCAAAGAGATATTTAAATTACATGGTTTGTCGAAAAGGATTGTCAATGACAGGGATACAAAGTTTACATCTCGATTTTAGACCACTCTTTTTAAGGGGATTGGAATGTAGTTAAACTTCAGTACAGCTTATCATCCAGAATCATATGGTTAGACTTAAAGGGTAAATCAAGTCATTGAAGACATACTCATGGCTTATTGCAATCGCGAGCCAAAGCTATGGTTTCATTACCTACCATTGGTAGAATTTGCCTATAATTCAGCCCATCATAGGAGTATAGGTATGTCCCCTTTCAAGGCTTTAAATGGACAAGATTGTATAACACTATTAAATTGGTCTGATCTAATGAATAGAGTAGAAACCTCTAAACAAATACTAGATGACATGGCTCAACAAATGTAAGCTGTCCAAAAGGAGATCAAGGTTGCCCAAGATAGACAAAAGCATTATGTTGATGCCACTAAGGGTACGTCCTAAAAGAAGCTATAGCTCTTTAGGAAAGTACAAAAAGCTGAGCCCTCGCTAATGTGGACCTTATGTCATCACCAAAATAATCAAGGATCAAGCGTATAAGCTATTGCTACCTCCTCATCTAAAAGTCCATAATGTATTCCATGTAAGCCTTTTGAAAGCCTATGTATCTAGTCCTGACCATATCCTTAGATGATGAGCAAATTATATTGCCATCCCAAAGCAATTTGGATATTTAACTAGATAGAATCCTTAGTTATGGAGAAAGGACTCTCAGAAATAGAGTCATTAGGGAATGTCTAGTTCAATGGTGGGAAAGACTTCTCAGCAGAATATGCTACTTGGGAAGATGAACATAAGTCGTATCAAGATTTTCTCTACCTATGTATCTAGTCCTGACTATAAGTCGTATCAAGATTTTTCTCTACCTATGTATCTAGTGCCTAGTCCCTCGTACTCCTATAAAGGCCCCCCCACGGCTAGTGTGACGGACAGCTTAGTCTCATTCCCTTAACTTTGTCCCTCGTAGCTCTCCCCATTTTCTCGCTAGTAACTAGCCTCCTCACTCCCTCTACTCACCCTCTACTTTGCTAGCGTATCCCCCTCCCTCCCTCCCCCCTGGCCACGTTTTGCTAATATGCCCCCCTCACAACTCATTCGCCCAGCCACTCCCTCACCATCCCTCATGTGTTGTCTGCCCCTCTCTAACACTCGCAGCCTCTCTCTCTCCCCTCTGGGTGACCCCGAGGCTCGTCTCACTTACTCTCCCTATCTCCCACCCTTACTACCTTGTCAATTCCCTCATCCTCTCTCTCACTCGCTCTCCCTATCTCTTGTGCTCATTTTCTTGCCAACCACCCTATCACCATCTTATCTTGCTCCCTCACCACCCACTCCCTCACCCACCTTTTTTTGCCCCTCGTAGAGAAACCATCATTCCACTCACTCTCTCACCCTCTTGTTACCCCCCTTTCTCAGTAGTAGATGACACACACCCTATCTTTCTCACTCTCTCCCTCTCCCAATCTATTCTCCAACTACTTCCACCTCCCTTGCTCTCTCACTCCCATATCTCCCTCTCTCGATCATTCAATATCCTTTTTCATTTCTTTGCTTGTTCGCTACTAAGATAAAGAAAAAACTTAGACTTGATTATTAATTATATATTATGCTAAAGCCTGGTGATGAAAGAATAAACTGAGAGATTAGAGGTTCTATCTCCAAGGAAGTTCTCGATATATTCTACCTGAGAGAGGATTTCCACTCGACTCCCAAGCCATGTGAGTTACTTCCCAACAATAAGCAAAGACTCAACCACGAAAAAGAATAATGGCTCATGGACGACGTGCAAAACATGAAGGACATGGGCGTCCAAGGGTAGTTGACCGTGATGAGGATACAACCAAACCTCAAATAGCGGTAGCTACAAATGTCTCCCAAGAAAGTGAAGGACCAGCTCACCTCCCCCGTAACCACAATTATTGGATCTCCACCTCATCGTGTAAGTGGGACCAACTCTATGAGTTTTTTATTAAGAAGAGGGAACATCTGATGCATTTAACTGGGGAGTTTTTCTTTAAAAAATAAAAAGAAAAGGTTATCTCTATCATGTGAGTATGTTTGTTGTTTGGACTGCTACGTGAAATGTGGATGCAAGATTACAACGAGATTGGTAATATATTCTAAAGTAGTTGTAAAATAAACCAAGGCACATGCTCTCTTGGTCATAACCATTTCGAAGTGATCGGTCTAGGGCAACTGGGTATTCCCCCACCTAGGGCAACCAAATCTTGAGTATTTACGAAGTTGGGGAAACTCCACTACAAAGCAGGGCAAGGGTTCCTTCCAGAATTACAAACCCAAGCTTGATAGGTTTCATGTTAGCATAGGTGAGTGAGGGGACCTTTCACCTCACTAATATGTGATAATTTATCACCACGACGATTTTGCAATGCCTAGATTGTATGTAACTCGGTGTGTCAAGGGATGGTTTTCTAGATTGTGTTGTAATTTAAGTTTATGATTATATATGTATTGTTTTTAAAAAATAAGTTGTTGGTGTTAAGGGATAAAGAAACCTGTGAAGGGAATTAAATCAAGGAATTATGTTATGTGATGCATCTATACCAACAATGTGCTTAGTAATTAAAAACCTCATAGTTAACCGTATCCTAAATGTGGAAAGTGGGTGGTAGGGTGGACCCAATTGGTTAGGTACTTTCCAAATTAGAAAATATAGATAAATATTGGGTAAGACTCCTATGACCATGTATGTATTCGTATATCGGATAGTCAAGAATTGCTTCCGATTAGGTAATCTTCATAGAAATCTTGAGATGTTACTTACCAGTGAGATCTCTCTCTACCTCGAAGGAAGGAAGGGCACAGGAGGTATCTTACAAAAGCATACATGACATGTGATAGCACAAAATTTAACAAAAATAGCCTATGAGAGAATAAATACATACACATTTCCAAAATATGGTTTCAGCATTCAGAGATTTAGGTAGTTTCACACCATCTAGAGTAAAGCTCAAAAATTTATATTATGAGTTTACAAGAGATTTGACAAGGCCCCATCAACCTTAGCTTTAGCTTTCTCCTAGAGAACCCTCGACCTTTATAGGTACCGTGTAGAAAGGTACCTCTAAAGTGCTTTAAGGCATATAACCTCTACTTCACATCCAACCCAACACCAACAACACCTCGCTTTGGCCGACGTGTTCACCCCGCCCCGGAAGAAACCTCGGGGGGTTCATCTCAAAAAATGTTAGTGTACCATGTGAGTTCAATAGGAGGGGTTTTTTAATTAGATACATTGAGAAAAATTAACAGGATTACATTAAGAGGAGGGGTTTTTTAATTCAACTTTAGAAAAAAATCCGTTAGTTCATAAGTAAAGAGGGGTTGTTTTATTGGGGCAAAAATTTTAGTTAAGGGGTTTTTTTAATACCTCTTGAACACACGTGATACCTAGGGTTTTCTAGTAGTGCACCCCCCGAGGAAAAAACCCAATGTCTAAACATCATGCTATTAGATTCAAGCATAATACCCATCAGCACTCATTTCGCCACACACAAGGTGCAGACTGCTTCTACCATCTACCCCATGTTGAAGGGTCCACACCACTTCCCTAAACTAATGGAGACTTGGTAGGAAGCACCTTTACATTGTTGTCACTTTCCAATGTTTTCCCATCCTTGAATTAATAGAATTGGATCATCAACTTTGAAAATTTAGAATTTAGCATTTCGATCCACAAAAAGCTTCCAATAATGCTAAATGATATCAGCTATCCACATAGTTTAGAGCCATTTTTCAACCAAAGCAAGTAATTTTTAATTAATCTGGTGCTCTTGAGAGTGCTTCAATGATATCAGTTATCCACCAAGCACAATAGTAACTGTTGATGATCTATATGAAATGATTTCCCAAAAGTTAGTGTTTGAGGTTGTTAAATCCCAAGAGCTTATTTGTCTATGGTGGAGTAGTTAAGTTCTACTCTCTGGATAGCATTTGACTAGAATAATAAATTGGGCAGAACCAACCCTCATCCAATTCCTATATCAACACACTTATGATTACCATATCAAATGTAATAACAAATAAATGGAAAGGTCTAGACTAATTTGGCGATTACACGATTGGGGCAAGATCTAGCATGAGTTGCAAATAGTGGAAAGCCTTCTGGCACCACTATGACCACTCATAATGTGCACATCCTTCTTTATCCTAGTACATCATTTGGTGAAGGATATTAGCCAAGAACCGACTCATAAGAACTAACTATGCCACTTGATTTGACCCAAAAATTATCCCAATTGTTAAGGTTTGGGTGCCTTTAATTCTATGATCACCTCCAACCTTTTGGAAACCACAGCTATTCTGACCATGGTGGTTATTTCAACCATAATAGACATGACATGTCCTAATGGAATATGACTTGAAACACCATGAATACACACTTAGACATTGGCTGAGTGATGTCAGCCGCTTATATTGCGCAACCTTCTTTGTCAGGTACATTACGTAAGTGTGATGTTAGCCACTTGTATTGTGCATCCTTCTTTGTTAGCAAGTAAATTAGGTGAGAAGTGATGTCAGCTAAGAACTAATTCACAAGAACTGGCTATGCCACTTATTTAGCCCAGAAATCAACTCGATTTCTAATATTTGGGGGTTAACCACCTCCATCTTTTTAGACCCCACATGTAAGATCACTCTTCCCTTATCCTGGTATAGCTAAGAAGTAAATTTTGAATATATATTTCTAGTGAGAGAATATGAGAATTTGATCAGATGAACATTTTCAATGAAGGTTGGAAGACCGAGAAATTGATAAATTAGAAAACATAACATAAACAAACAAGCTGCTATGTACAAAAATTAAGTTGGGATTTTAATGTGCACATATACTCCCCTCCTTGCACAGGGGTTAAATATAGAAGAAGAAAAATAGCAACAAATAATAATAGGAAAATTTTTCAAAATAAATAATTTCAGGGAAATTAATTAATACAAAAAATATGTGAGGTTAATTAATACATTAACCTTAGCAAAGGATGTGAATAGCGTGCATATTTAATTAATTTCAAGGGTGAATGGGTAAAGGATTAAAGTCTAAGGTTGAAGGGTGAATGCAAATATCTTAGGGTTAATAGTAATTATTAATGTGGAGATAAGCATAGTGAACTAATAGAAAACTCTAGCTGTGCGCATGGATGTGTTAGTTAACTAGATGTATGGGTGAATGCAAATATCTTAGGGTTAATAATTATTATTAATGTGGAGATAAGGATAGTGAACTAATAGAAAACTCTAGATGTGCATGGATGTGTTAGTTAACTAGATGTATGGGTGAAAACTCTAGATGTGCATGGATGTGTTAGTTAACTAGATGTATGGGTGGATGGATGCATGTAAAGTGGTTGAGTGCATGAGTAATAGGTGGATGTAAGACAAGGGGAGTGTGAGGTGGCGGTAGTGAGTTATCATTGAGTCGAGAGGGGTTTCGACGTGCGCACTTTACGTGAATGGAAAGTAACTGGATTGAAGTTGAATAATGGGGAATAGTTGATAATACAATGCTTTGCTGATGACTCTCTTCTTTTCTTAAAAGCTGACAATGAAATGTACGGAGGGCCTTGGATATCATTCAGGGTTTTGCTGATGCTACACAAGTCCAAAATTATAAGTCTCTCTAAGGACAATGATTTTGATCTAGATAGATGGGGGTATGAGGTCATCAAAAGAAGAGGGCAAGTAGTTAGACACTTAGGGGTTCCTTTTGGGGTAGATGTGACTAATAAGTAGCTTACTGATTGGGCTCTAGACAGTGGGCTCTAGACAGGTTTCCATTGAAGTTAAAAAAAGTGGTAAGGCATTAGAGTCTATTTCATGATAGAGTGGCCATATGTAACATAGTGTTGAATGCCTACATTATGTTCTTATGCCCAGTGCTTAACTTTGGGAAATGTTATTAGCAGAAAATCATCAAACCCATTAGAGAATTTTTGTGGAAAAATGGTAATTCTAATAAGAAAGCCTTAGGCTGGTTGGCATGGGACAGACTGACTTTGCTTAAAGAAGAAGGGGGCATTGGTATTCTTCATCTCCCTTCTTATACATTGGCCAAAATAGCACTTTTGCTCCCTAAATGCTTGCATCAAGAGGAGGTCTCGACAAAGATTCTTAAGGAAATCGTAGAAGGCTCTCATGTTTCTTCTAGAGGCAAATGGCAAGGCTTATATTGGAAGGATAAGCTGTTTTCTTATGGCCCCCTCAAGATCACATGATCTTCTTTAATCGAGATGTTAACAAATGGAAAGAGGCTTTGGAATTAACAGTATGGGAGGGATGCACTAGAGTTTCAGGTAACTCTTTATTATGTATTGGGATTTGGTGGACACATAAATTTAACCCTCCTATAGCCCTATAGGATCTTAAAACTGCAAGGAGTTTGAATAATAAAGGCCTTAAGAAATTGTTTGATTGCTGGGATAGAGTTTTGGTGGGATGGAAGGATCTTGCATAGTTGGACGAGGAATTTAGTCTGAATAATAGGGAAAGACAATTAGTCAGATTTGTGCTGAAAGAGGTGCAGAAAGGATGGTGTTCCATAGCATATGATGAATCATGTTGGGTAGAGGATTGGATTTGGTACAATGGGGTTAAGCTGGACAAGGGGACCACCAATGTATTGTATAGGGAATTAAGGAAAACTTAGGAGAATGTAGTTTATTGTAATAAGATCTGGAAGACAAGTTGGGGTCCTTGTAGCTGGAGGAAAAGATGGAAGACCATCTGGGAATCGAAGATCCCTATAAAGCCCCAAGTCTTTCTATGGAGAGTTTGTATGGGAGCTCTTCCTTTGGGGGTCAAACTAGTGCAGAGAAACTTCACTAATGGGTGTTATCCCAGATGTAAAACTACTCTTGAAGATGGAAAACATGCCTTTTGGGACTGTCTAGCTATTAGAGGTACTTGGTCTAAAATCGGCAGATTGGTGTATAGTTATATTGGGATGCATGGAATATGGAAGGATTGGTTGTTTGGGAAATGGGCATCCAATGAAGAACATGCTGATCTTATCTTCAACATAATCAGATTTTGCTGTCTTTGGGAAATATGGAACACTAGGAACTACATTGTATTTCAGAGAGCTATTGATACAGGGTTGGATGCAACATGATTGATGTATAAATGTGTGCAGATGTGTTGGTCTATGCATTTGATTAATAAACTGAATAAGGATATGATGATACAGATGATTCTGGCCCTCCATATCTTGATGGTATCCATGGAAGGGAAACACTATGCCATACAGGGCTGAGCCTAATCATTTGTTATTTTTGTATTCAGATGTTAATAGAGCCAAAGTCAAGGAGAAGACCAATTAAATATGGACCAAGAACTAAATGGTGGTATAAGAAAGTAAAGTAGGTGGATCATACCTTTGTGGCCTTTACTGAGAACCCAATTGACACTGGACTAGTTGTTAAAGTGTAGTCAAAGAAGGCAGAGATTTTGGAGCAGCAATTGACACTAGACTAGTTGTTAAAGTGTAGTCAAAGAAGGCAGAGATTTTGGAGCAGCAATTGACACTAGACTAGTTGTTAAAGTGTAGTCAAAGAAGGTAGAGATTTTGGAGCAGCAATTGAAGGTCTAATAGAAGCTTGTATCCAAATTGGATATGAGATATCATGGGAAAAATCTTCTTTTGTATTTGAGGATGAGAGGTGGACACTAATATGTGTTTTGTTAAATAGGGCATTTTGATGTAAGATGTAAATACAAGCTTTTCTTTATATATATATATATATACATATATATATATATATATATATATATATATATTGGTCCAAAAAAAAGAGTAATGGGTGGATGCATGAAAATTAAAGTGGAGTTAAAGATATAGTGGGTTACCAACTTGAGACTAATGGTGCATGAGAGGCATGTAGCCATCTCTACTGAGAAATCCAATAATTTTTATTGAAGCTAGGAGAGTACTCTTTCACCCAGTTTTTAGTGCAGTGCTGCTTGCCACTTTGCTCCTAGATTAGTTTACCAAAGGTCAAATTCATCATTTGGGGTGTAAGAGGCGAGTGACTGGGGATTATACCCTCAAGATTCAATTTTATAAGGTACTCATAAATTATAATTTTCTTATTGTTTTTTCATTTAAATTTGGTAGTTTTTAATTAAATTAAATAAGAAAATTAATTTAATCATCTTTACAAAAAATTTAAGATCAGAGACCTTTAAGGTCTAGCCTTTACCCTTTTTGCTTTTATTTTAATGACTAGACCTTGATAGAACCTTAGTAATTTGATGAACCCTTTAATTGTCTTAAACCTTAGAAAATTAGGTGATAGGAAAATCTACTCCTAAGCATAGAATAATTTACCAATTTATCAAATTTTGGGAGAAACCTTAGGCCAAATCTATTTTTAGAGAGAGAAAATTGGTCTAAATACTATAAATTGAGATGAGCCCAAGTCTAGATAAACATTTGAAATAAATTATGAGTAATGAAACTTGATTAGAATAATGAAATTTAATTTATGAATTTAGGGTTGGCCCTAGGCCTAGAGAGAGAGTAGATTAAGGTTGTAGAGAAATAAAATATCATTAAAATGGAGAAAATATCTTAGCTTAATTAGGGTATGTTAGTATTGACATTTAAAATTCTTTTTAAGAATTTCTACTACAAGTACAACCAAAGAAGTTTAGAGAGAGAAAATTGTAAAAGGATAATTTTAGAGAGAGAGAGAAAAGAAGAGACCCTCTATGCAAGTAGGATTAAGGTTAAAACCTTAAAACTGACTTTCAAAAATCAAAAGTACATTTAAATTTGGTTAGATTAGATCAATCTCTCTCAAGAAACATTTTTTTCAGAGAGAAAATCCCAATTTAGTCCTTAAATGAATTGTGAGTACTTTAGTCAAGTGCAAGCTTATACTTAAGAAGAGATTTTTTTCAGAGAGAAAATCCCAATTTAGTCCTTAAATGAAGTGAATTGTGAGTACTTTAGTCAAGTTCAAGCTTATACTTAAGAAGAGATTTTTGAGTGCACGAAAGAGACCAAATCAAATGATTCTTAATGATAAATAAGTTCTAAGATCAAAGTTAAGAACATGAAAAAGCAAGGATTAGATATGCTTAAATTTATAGAGACTAAGCTCTTAAGGATTGATACCAAGATAAAAGAGACCGATAAATTAAAAGTCAAGATATTTAAGGAACCTTTGAGAAGGGAGATCCTTAAGACTACCCAAAAACACATAGAGATTCTTGATATAAGATAAGGCCAAATAAGAAAACTAGCCCTTTGGCTCTAGAGAATGACTCTTGTTTTTGGTATATAAAGGACCTTAAGTGAAGTTAATTGGATTGAGTTATGGATTTTAGACTAAAAAACGATCCCAAGAATGAAAGATTTGGAGAAGACCTTGCTAGGATATGTTATTGATGATGTGACCTGCTTGTGAGAATAATGAAGGAAAAACACATCTTTCCTACACAAGGATTGTTCTTGTCAGACTGAGAGGATATGATGGAATAGTAAAGAATTAAGACATTGTGATATGAGGTCATGACTAAGCCCTCTACCCTTAGTTTGATTTGCTGCATAGATCGAGGGGTAAGGGTCTCACAGTTGGTATCAAAGTTGAGCTAGGTTTAGATGATGTTAGACGTATTTTTATCCTATGGTGCATAGCCTGAAAACTAAAACTTATAGTATTTTACTTGGTTTCTCTTTTAAATGGAGCAACAGATGGCAATACCCTATCTATCTAGAGTGTAAGATTCCTCTTATAGACTAAGTTGTAAATTTTTATACATTGCAAATTCTTTGTGAAAATTTCAAGTCATCTTTTTGAGATAAAAATATCAGGGTTCATATGCTTCATATGATAAGGAAAACATAATAAGATGGAGGTGTGCACACACATATACACACCTCCGTCTAACTATATGCACACACATGTGCACACCTCCATCTAACTATATGGACACACATGTGCACATGTGTGTGCAAACCTCCATCTAACTATATGCACAAAAATGTGTGTATATAATTAGACGGAGGTGTGTACATGTGTGTGCACACCTCCATCTAATTTAGGTCAAAGAAAAAATGGATGAATTAATTTAAAAATAAGATTAAAAATAATTAATTAATGTTAATATTTAATAATAATATTGAGGCCAAAATTATAAGGGTTTCCATGGAATTTTTTTAAATAAGGCTTAATGTGTATGGTTGCACATTAATTTAATTCATAAGGTAAAGGGTTAATTTTCCTAAGGTTCAAAAAACCATGGTTTAGCTACTAAAATTGTGTGGGTATTGGTTTGTAGAAGGTGGTATTCAAATTACCCATGGTATTTAATTAGCGGTACATGGTTTATGGCTAATGAAAAATAGGAGTCATGCAATCTAAATTAGTTCAAATGCATGAAAATTGAAAGTGAACTTAAGCCCCCAAAAATCTACAGCTCGCATGAAATTCAAAAAGGGTATGGACTGTCAATAACCATCCATCTAATTTCGCGGACTCTATACTAGTTCCAAAAATATAAAGTGCATGCATGAAAATTGAAAGTGAACTTTAACCCCCAAAAATCTATGGTTTACATGAAATTCAAAAAGGGTATGGACTGTCAACCATCCATCTAAGTCATGCACATGATGTAGAGTCTCACATTCACTCTATTGAAGTATAAATAAACCCCCTTTCCCCCACCTCAATCCCCTCATCAAGAATTTCATGATTTTTTTAAAGAGAGACTGAAGAGTATACATTGCTCAAAAATTAGTGCAGTACTTGCTAAAATAGCCTTAGGTCACATTACTACATGCTAAAGTGCTCAATTTTTATGTAAGAGGTGGGGAATTGTGATTATACAACCTTGGGATCTATTGGGAAAAATTCGTGGATTTCTTGAGGAGGAGGCCCAATGGTCACTATATTGCAAAGCACTCTCAAGTCTATTTATTCAAGGTGCAATGCTCAATTACTCATAAATTACTATTTTTTGTTATTTCTTATTAAAAATTAGCAGTTTAAATCTATAATAAACTAGCAATGAAATTAAATAATTTTTATATAGTGGGGCAGGGTCCCTCATTCGGGGCCTCGCCCACGTATATCCGGAAAAAGAGACTAATCCCTCGGTTGTTCCAAAACCGAACCCGAAAAAACTTCCCTCACCCGGAAAGCACGGGCAATTCCTCCATGATATTTTTACTCTAACATAGTCAAGAGCCTTAACTAACTGAACTGATCTGGCCGAACCGCATGCGCGTATATTCCTGCACCCTATCTCTAACATTTGGTATTAGAGCATGCGCTCCTCGTCCCTATTGTTGTTGCCTACCCTTCAAGGAGCCCTTTTGAGAAGAAAGATAATCGTGAAGTGTGTAGTACATTGTACTACCATTTTGCAGTCAGATTCTCATTTCGAGCACATTTTGAAGTGTGTAGTACGTTGTACTACCTTTTTGCAGTCAGATTCTCATTTCGAGCACATTTTGGGCTCCGTTTGCATGGTTTTTAGTTTTCTACAGACATCTTTGGGGACTAAATTTGCACTATTCTTCATCAGATTTTGGAGTAGTATTATCAGCTCTACTACAAATGGGTATGCAGGTACACATGAAAGTATCATTAGACACTCACCACACCAGATCTTGTCTACGAGCTTCACTTCAACAACATCGATCTCTACATCTTATGAGTAAAATTTCTACTCACTTTACTTTGCATTTCTTTCCTACACCTTGTAAGTCTCCAATTATCAGTGGCCTTATTAGCAGCCACCTTGGTTACATCAAAGGATCACTTAGCACTCACAGGTTACGTGATTACTTGCTTGGATATTATCAAAATGGCAAACAGTGATGTATTTTGGATGCTATCCCGTTGAGGATAAGCTTGACGGGACCAACTACTTGTTATGGTCCTATATGATGTGGCATGTATTGGTAGCCATTGTCAGTGGCCTTATTAGTAGCCACCTTGGTTGCATCAAAGGATCACTTAGCACTTGTAGGTTGTATGATCTTACTTGCTTGGATATTATCAGAAATGGCAGATAGTGATGTATTTCAGATGTTGTCCACACTGAGGATAAGCTTGACGGGACCAACTATTCGTTATGGTCCTATATGATGTAGCATGTATTGGTAGCCAAAGGGCTTTGGAATGTTATGGCTGGTACTAAGAAACATCCTAGTTCCTCTGATGAACATGATGAAGAAGGCACATCTGCAGAGATGGACTCAGTTTCACATGGTATGTTACCCTAGGATAGCATACCTCCTACGTAGAAACAAACAAAGTGGGATGGAAGAGATGCGTAAGTGCATGCATTGCTTGCTTTATCAGAAAAGGAGTATCATTCCTCGCATTTGGTCATACAAGACTACTAAAAATGCTTGGGATACACTTGCATCATTATACCAGGTACATAATGAGGCACGTGTTGCTTATCTACGCAAGCAATTAGAGTCAGAGCATATGAATGAGGGAGACTCCATGAATAGCTTCTTTACAAAAATAAAGGATTTTAAGGAGCACTTGGCTAGTGTTGATGAAGTGTATCCTGACAATTCATTGGTGCCTATTGCCTTAAATGCATTGCCAGACTTGTATCAAAGTTTTGCTTCTACCATCAGACTCGTGAATGAAAGGCAATACAAATGCCTTGAAGTTTAAGGAGTTGGTTTCTGTGCTCTTGCAAGAAGCATGTCATGCATACAGGAGATCAGGCTTTTATTGCCAATTAACAAAGAGGGAAAGGTAAATCCTTTCCTCAGGGTAGTTACAAGCCAAAATCAAAGGCATCGAGCAAGCCTGCAAACAAGAAAGGCGACAAGTCAAAGAAAAAGAGAAAATGCAACTATTGCAGGAAACCTAATCACTACAGTAATAAGTGTAGGAAGTAGGTGGAGAAGGAGAAAAAGAAAGACTGAGGTATGGTTAGAGCTGATGTGTCAGCATCTAATGCAGAAAATAAAAAATCTGCAAACTATGCACATGATGATTGGGCTTTCATTGTGCAATGCAGCTTTGATCCTTTGCATAAGGATGTATGCATGGTTGTTACAAATATACATGTATAGTATTTTGACAGTGGTGCTAGTAAGCACATTACTTCTCATCGCAGTTTGTTCTCATCACTTAAATATGCTCCACGAGGAAACACTATTACATGTGCAAAAACTCCTCATATCATATAAAAGGAGTTGGTAAAATTGTTCTCATTGCTACAAATGATGGAACAATCATGCTCTTAGATGTATTATATGTACCAAGGATCAAGAAGAACTTGTTATTTATCTCTGCCATTACTAAGACTAGCTTATTGGTTTAGTTTGTGGATGACAGATGTATTGTTCATTATCACAATGAAGGCAATACAATTGTTGCTTTTGGTACTTTATCTCATGGCCTTTACAAACTAGATGCATATGAAAGATAAAAGCATGCTATTTGTACATTTTTTCCACAAAGGCAATGGGTGATTCCAAGCTGTGGTATGCACAATTTGGTCCCTTGAACTTTGGCAGTTTGATGCGTTTACATAAGCATGACATGGTGTCTAAGCTACCACATCTTAAAGCCCCTATTAAACATGTTTTTGAGGAGTGTATTATTGGAAAAATGCAACAGGCATCATTTCCCAAAGATGGTTCAGTTCGAGCTGTCCAAAAGCTACACCTTATACATAGCTACTTGTGATATGGGTGAGCCCGTGGATGATAGGGTAGTTGTCATTTATTGTGACAACATGAGTAGCATACAATCTTTTTTTCTCAATCAGTTGGATTCTATCCTACTACAAGCTACTTGTGATTACATCTCAAAGTTTGCAGTTGATACAAACAATGTATTATAGGCACTAAATAGCTCACATGAAGGCTTTACAAAATGAGCTTATTAATAGATCCCAAAGTTGAGCTAGTTGAATTGCTAACACTATGAAGCAAGGTGGAAGCCTTGGAAGCAGATTAAGTGGCGTTGAGGTAGACTATTAAAGATCTCCATGAAGATGTTGTGCATTCTAATGTTGTCAAATGCTGTCAAAGCCTAGATGCAATAAGGGATCCTAGATTTCTAGAAAACATTTACAAGTTCAGAGCTGAAGTGCCAAAAAATCATGAAACGACATCTCTTTGCAATGGGACAATAGTGTAAAGCCATGGCCAAAGTTGATCCATCCAAATTATAGATCTTGAGAGAGCAAAAATGATGCATTAGATGCAATAGAAGCTTTGGAGGTATATGGGCTCATAGCCAGTGATGTAGATTCTTATGAGGTCATGCTAATAGCTTTTTGATTGAATCTGGATGTCAGCCAAATTCCCTGATTCTTATAGAAAGGTAGATGATACATCTAGAGCAAGTGGATCTAGAGGGGCATGCAGATCCTAAGAAATGTTGGCAAAAACCCCGGTAACCCCAACTTTGCAGAACATTGGAACCCAATCTAGAGAATCAAATGTAGGCTCAAGGCGGCAAGATAAAGGCAAGCAAATTACATTATAGCATGATGAGCTATTAGCTCAAACTTAAAGAAAAGGTGTAGGCTAACAAGTTTTCCACTACAGTACAATAATGTTGAAAGATAAAATGGTAGCTTTGAAAATAGCCAACCAGGAGCTGGAAAGAAGAAATATTATGTTTCAAAATCAATAAAAGATATGGAAAAGATTAATCTACTCAAAAGAAAGCTGCATTATCAAGAGAGTTAAAAGTAGTAGTGGAAAAGGTTGATGAATATGAGGAGGAGATCCAGAACCTAAAAGAAAACCATGTAGAGTACATTGGGATAATGGAAGGGAAAGAGAAAAATTTAGGGGAGCATGTTAAAGAACTAGAAACTTTTGTTCATGTGGAGATAAAGAATGCAAAATGTGCAAATTTTATTCAACATGCAATAGAGACTTTACAGGCTATAAATTTGCCAATTTCACCAAATTAGGATTTAGTACAAATGATTGTAACTCATTTTAGCAAGGAAGTTTGACCTCTTGCCTAGCAATCTCCTCTCTAACCTCCTCCAGCCACCCCTCTCCCTTCGAAGAAGGTTAAATGAGAGATTGCCCAACAATCTCTTGCCTAACCTCCTTCAGTCATCCCTCTACCTCACAGTGTGTTCCAGCTATTGGTGTTACTTCCTACACTCGTGCACAAAGGCGTGGCACAGTTAACTGACTATATGATCAGTGTAACATTCTAGATAATAGATTACACAATGCCAATCCTTTAGAATTAGGAAATCTAAACGTATAATTTTAAAAAAAAATCTTCTCAATAAGATTCTTATAGGCAAGTTTATCTTTTTGCCCATAAAGATGTCAATTTTAAACATTCATTCGATAGACTTAGATATTGATCAAGATTCAAGTTTAAATTAGGAAGTTATAGAATCTAAATTTATTTTTACTTATCCAAATAATCCTCGTCGTCAAGTGGGTTTGACTTTTTTCCACAAGGTGGACTACCCGCTAGGTGTAAGCTTAGAATATAACCCTTAGTCTTATTAATCATTTATACCTCAGCTTAGGGCTAGCTTAGGAATAAGACCTGAATAGTCATGTCGAATTGAAGGTGATGCTTTGTTCCTTGATTCAAGCTATCATTAGGAGAAATGTGGGCTCATTTTTGGGCCTTTTAGTTTTAGAGAGAGAGTGGCGCTCAACCAATGAGGAAGAGGCTTCCGTTAATGGAGAAATTCAGCATTTTAAAGCAAGAATTCAAGTAAATAGAGTAAAATTATGCTCAAAATGCATCTTAAAATAACATTTACTAAACTTAAAATAATAATAAAATAATACTACCAAATCTTTGCACGTAAGCTAAAAGATAGTGGTAGTTAATGATAGAGAATCTCTAAGTTTCCCCCCAAAACTAGCTCTGATCTTCTTCATCTCCAACATAGTCGTTCTTTCTTTTTATAAGTCTCCTCCAAATTAAGCTCACATCTTCTTCTTCCGTGTGTCTTTTGCTACACAAAATGGCAACATGTAGAAAGCCTTGTACTAGCATTTCAACTACTACTGTATTCAATAGTTATAATACGGACGATGGGACATGGATACCATCTACAATTATAATCGGGAGCTGGGTACTTTTACAGAAAGGAAGAGGAAGAGGAGAAATGCTAATGAATTTGTGGAGCCATTAAAGGGACAAGTTAAAGAGTTCAAGGTATGTGAATCTAGCAAGCATGTGACAGAGGTACTAATACATGTTTTCCAGCATGTAGACTTGAGGGGGTGAAAAAATTTCCTCCTGGTCTTCCACGATATCATCCCAACTGTGAGTAGTATCTCAGTCAAAGCTTCTTTTGTTTTAAAAGTGTTTAATTGTTGTTATTATGCAGTGTTTATCCATTCAATCTTGTCTCCTTATTGTTTTAAAAGTGTCTAATTGTTGTTTTAAAAATGTCTAATCTTTTGGTTTTATGTAGATATTTATCCATCCAATAGGATAGACTTGCAACCAGTGGAGAGTATAAGTGGGATTTTTGACACTTTCCATGCATATGTAGGAGAACAAATTTACAAAGGAAGAACTCATAGAGATCTTGCAGACCACGGCATATTTTTCTATGATATGCAGTACTTTGAATCAAACACGTCTTCTGGATGGGGTTGTTTGACTCCATTACCCCTCCCATTATTTGGAAGCAAAGATTGGCCATTGCCAACTTCACAAACTAGTGAAAGTTATAGGATCAGGTTGTATCACGATATACAAAAGTCTCTTAAGGCATCTGTTGCAACAAAGAATGTCAAGCTTACTATTTTTATGCCTATCGAAGTGTTTGTTGACTTTTTCTTTAATGAAAAAATAAGAAATACTTTAACAATGTTTATTTGCAAGTTAAGTAAGGCACTGGACTTTTTGGACAATGGTTGGGACAGGAGAAAGATAGAAGGCATCATTTCTGTTTTGGAGAAGAAGTCAATAGTTTTTGCAAGTACATTATTGGCTCTCAAAACTTCATTGCAACTTTTCGCTACACCAGATATAATTATGTTAATGGCAACCTTGTTCTATTAGATCAAGATTTGGAGTCAGATCCCTAGAATACGCCTCTAGTAATGGAGATATATTTGGAAGGGAAATTGCTTACAATGCTGTGAATACACTATCTAAAACATCTCTTTCTCAAATTAGAGAAGACCTTACATAATACAATGGATACTAAAAAGGTAAACCATTTATATTTACATTCACCATTTAGTATGTTGTGTAGAACATTATATAAGATACCAGTAACAAAACCCTTTTTTTATTACAGGTACCAAGGCAAAAAGACAAAATGACTTTCTCTGCAAAGAATTTGTCTCTCATACTATTCACTTGATTAGTCGTTGTTGAATGATGACAATCAAAACATTGTAACTCCAAAAGCAATTTAATATATGAAAGATTTTTTTCTTACAAAACAATGTCAGGTCTCTTACAAAATTAATGTTAATATTACAAATGTAAATAAAAGTCTAATGATGCTGACGTCGATCAGAAGACTCTGGGAGGCACGAAAGCGACACCGTGATTGTGAGAACTCGACTGTGCTTGTTGGGACTGAGGGTGGCCTTCGATTTTGCTCCTCTTGCAGTCTTTCCATTTCTTCCCACAGTCTTTCTTCTCTTTCCCCCTCCGCCTGCATCTCAACTTGCCTCTTGGATTCCACCCATTCATCCACCTTAGCTTACAACCTGTCATATCATTAAGGGTAGCCACACGTGCTTCGAATTGTCTTTGCTACTCCTCATCTCGCTGACGTACTCTCTCTACAACTTCCCTTGCAAATTCGTCTGCCCTCCTAATCTCTTCTTTTGCACGATCATGAAAAATTAAAATAATTCTTTGTACAGCTTTGGTCCTAAACTGTTTTACGTGCAAGGGAGCATATTTGTTCAGCTTCTCCTTCTTGAGCAATGTAGTGCGTAAGCTCTCGGATGAGGGGGGCATATAGGATGAGCCATACTCTATTGTTGAATAGAGTTTGCAAAATAACACGTGTTTTGCTCAATGTTGTACAAAAGCAAATTCCAGTGTCGACTGAAAAAAACAAAGAGGACATAGGTGTTATTAAAGAAAACACATATAGATTACCAAATATTTGATTTCAATTTAAAACTTAACATGAGACTCATTCTTCATGGTAAGCCATGAAAAAAAGTCTTGCCAAATCGAGGTTCACTGGTTCAAACCAGGACATAAGGCTCAAAAATGATGAGCTATCATTTTGTAATGCCGCCGCGGAAATGAGAGGATCCAAAGTATATGTATAGTTTTGGACCTCTTCTGGTAGTAGTAATATACAATACCTAAAGGCAACACTGAAAAGAACAAAGAATTAGTCCATTGGTACTTACAGCTCAGTCATGCATCATACTATATACATCATGCATTATATATAGTATACATACCATAGTAAAATATTGACAATGTTATCTGTGATTTCCATTGCGTCATTCCTCAAAACATGTAAATCGAATCCATCTAGATGCCTGACAAGTCTTTGGCCCCGGAGTGAAAATGCCGCTCTAACCAGCGTAGTAGCCTCCAAAACTCTCAATTCTCTGATATTCTCTACTTCAATTAGACTTAATTCCCTCTCTATCCTGTTTGCATCTTCTTCTTCTACAACAAATTCAACTTCAGCGGAGGCCTATGGCTGTGCTGCAGTAGCCTCCGCTTGTGGTTGGTCCTCCAGTTGTGGTTGTGCCTCCTGTTCTAGTTGTGTGTGAGGTTCTACTTGAGGGGCATCATCACTGGGGTGTTCTAGTCTTAACCTACTCTGCGAATGGGTGTCCCTGTCGTCGTGAGGAGCATGGGATCTCTCAGATGGCCTTGTACAAGGATGGAGGGGGAGAACTGTAAGGATATGTTACATTCGAGGATCGCTTACAGAAACAGGAACAAGCATATGGTCATATATGTACCGCAATCAACGAACGGTATCAAAATCCCTCGGCATTATTGTCAGCCTATGGGCATGAGCGGCGAGAAAGTAAGCATCTTCAAAAAACTCAGTGATCGAGTCCTCAGTGATTTCTTGAAGACATAATAATGCAGATGCTTGCCACCGCATGCCAATACTCCATTGCTCACAAATTTCATGCACAATCCTCTAGAAAGGGAGCCTGGATATCGCATGCTACATGTGTCACTCAATGCAACGAAGCTCCTGCAAAATTACCCTATGAGCTTGATATCTCCTTGTTCTGCCGTGCGCCTGCAGTGACTCGGTAGGTCTTTCAAGCCTCCAAGCAGTTGCCTTGGTACAAGCCATCTAAACAAATAAACAAAGCGTGATGAGAAACGCATTTAGAAAAGTCAGTACCGAGCGATATAACACAAATAGGATTCCAGAGAACATTGTATTGCTTGGTACCCCATGACCAACGTTATCATAGTGGGGCTAGTAGCAAGCAATATAAAGCAGACAGGATTCCGGAGGCCTTTAAATCGCTTGGTACTGACCCCATGAAAAACATTATGACAATGGGGTCGCCACACCAAGTGATATAAAATAAACAGGACTCTAGAGGGCTTCGAATCGCTTAGTACTAACCCCATGAAAAACATTATGACAATGGGGTCGGAAGCAAGCAATATGAAACAAACAAGAGTCCAGAGGGCTTAGAATTACTTGTTATTACTGACCCCATGACCAATGTTATCACAGTGGGGTCGGTACCAAGCGATATAAAGCAGACATAATTCCAGAGGCCATTGGATCGCTTGGTACTGACCCCATGAAAAATATTATGACAGTGGGATCGCTACCAAGAAATATGAAACAAATAGGAGTCCAGAGGGCTTAGAATTGCTTGGTACTGACCTCGTGTGACCAACGTTATCACAGTGGGGTCGATACCAAGCGATATGCATAGACAAAAACCCATAGGCCTTTGAATTTCTTGGTACTGACCCCATGACCACAAGATATCACAGTGGGGTCGGTACCAAGCGAGAATCAATTAAACAAAAATTCACAAGCCTATTAATCGCTTTATACTAACCCCATGACCAACATTGCAGGGTTTGTGCCTGCGGGGTTTGAACCCGTGGGCAACATTCCACAAGAGGGTTAGTACCAAGAGACTTGGTAAATCGCTTGGTACTAGACCTATGGGCAACGTGAGCTAAGGGGGTCAGTATTAAGTGATATGGGACCAAAATGACCCCAATGAAACCCTGAGCGCTTTGTAAAGACACTACTATTATCAACATTCACAAAACAGACAGCAAAACGTTAATAGAGGGTCTGAAAGAACTCTGAAATACCTGCAATGGATGTAGAGGCCGATCGCGTTGGCTCAGTTTGGGGGGTAATGAGGAGGCTGATGTAGTCGGAGACTCGAAGGACGATGGATGTAGCAGCAATGGCGTTTGGCTCTTGCTATTTTGTCAGAGACTCAGAGGTGAAAAAACTAAACACATGCAAGAAAGGAGAGGAGTGAGCACATAGTACATACCATATTGACACGTCATTAATGCATCTGACCTTTTAAATGTCCGCACGAGTGGTATGAGTTGATAACGTCCCAAATCTCCCTTGGGAGCAGTGTTCGAGGAAAATATTTTTGAGAAACGAACCCAAATTCCCATTGGACTCTTCTAAGACAGCAAATCAAGCAATTTGGGAACATACATTTTTAGAAATTTACACTTTCATATATTTTCTTTGCAAGCTAAAATCCTTCTAGGTTTAAGTCTAATAGAAAATCCTCAAAGCTAACCGGCTCTGTGATAAGTTGAGACACTCATTTGCGTTGAGTTACCTACGTTGCCATCCCTCTGCATCGCCCCTTCGTCTTGGAAAACTGAAGCTTTCAATTTTTTCTGCAAGTATGCCCATCTCTCTCCCTCCCCCTCCCTCCCTCCCTCCCTCCCTCTCTCTCTCTCTCTCTCTCTCTCTCTCAAAAACACTCAAAAGGAACAAACACACACACACACACACACACACACACACACACGATGAGGTGGGGGGGCGAGCCAGTTTGAGCCCCCTCCACTAAAGCAAAAACCTTCATATTTTTTCTGTAAATATGAAGGCCAAGTAAGTTTATAGGCTTTCACGTTGAAGGTTAGGGCAGACCATCAATTTTCAGGCCTAGAGACTATTTCAGCTTACAAAATACAACTAAAATACAAAATATGTAACTTGTATATTTTTTATTTAATATATAAAGGCTTCATCTCAAAAAAAAATGACCCCTTTAAGTCTCTTTAAATTTAGGGGTCAGTACCAAGCGGTGATGGGCTCGTGAATTCCGCGTGAGCCCTCTACCGCTTGGTACTAACCCCTCTTTTTTTTGTGCTAGTATCAAGCGATAGGGGGCTTGCATGTATATATCCAAAACTCCTTATCGCGAGGTACTGACCCCATGTATAATAAGCGTGCATGTTCTAATTGATTGAAATGTTTTTTTTTTTCATGTCTTCGAAAGAGTTAGACATTGTCTGCGAATCAGAAAATGAGGTAGAAGAGTCTTGTGCAGAAAAGATGTTTATGTTCTTATATAATGCACAAGCCCACGAGCAGTTGCATGAGTTGTCTTCAATGTTCAACAAGGAACTTTCTCTTGAGAACATCATTAATTCTTGTAGGGTTGTTCTCGGTGACCGTGAGCAGGAGTATGAAGACATTCTTTCTGCCAATATCATTCAATGTCCGATGGTGAACGATATATTCATCCATCTAATTTTGCAACAGACAAAGTCATGAGAGGAGGCTTAGCCGTTGTCTTGAAAAGATTCCTAGCTGCAGTAATAGAGTAGAGGAGAAATGCCCAATACACTCAAAGAAGTGTCACCTACTCTAATTTAGTTATGGTTTTCTTTGTTTTCAGCATCTTCTTATTGAGGACTCAGAGCTGGAGATAGTGACTTTGGCAAGCACTCAACTGCCAATCGAGGATGGTGGGGTTGAGGAAGAGGTGGTCATAGACCCAGTAGAGGAGAGGGCAGAGGCCGAAAAGGAAACCTTTGAGGCTAATACATCCCTTATCCCCTTTGATGTAGCATCTATTTCATTGGAAGACAGTCAATCTAATGAGAATGAACAGGGGGAGTTGTCACTACCTTCCTTGCCCAGCTTTACTATGGCACCCCAACCTGATTATGTATTATTAACAAACATTATGCAACATTTCAATATTCGTGAAGACTATTGCTTGGCTGCCTTAGCAAATTTTAGTGAAGCAGACATGGGCTAGATACAGGAAGGAGTTGACAATTATCTACTAGCTGATTCTGTAGTCCAGAACTCCAAGTACCTACTTGGCAACAAGGAGATATTAAAGAAGATGTTCGATGAAGCTAGGACACATAAAACCCAATTGCCTTCTGAGAGGAGGAGACTGCAACAATTGCCGACCGTCTTGGTTTGGCAGATATGGACAAATTTTTGGCACCTATTGTGTATGAAGACAGTAAGTCCACAATCCCTTTGTGGACAAGATCCATGCTTGAGGGTGATGAAAATCAACAGGTAATAGAGCCGAAGATTTTTCAAACTATAAGAATTTGATTTACATAGACTTTGTCGATTGTGTCAATTAAACATATAACATTCGTACCAGGTTTTTGTATATGATGATGATTTCCTGAAGAGAGCAAGAGGCTCAAGATCATCTAGAGCTTCCACTTCAAAGTCAACAGGTCATCGAAAGGATGTTGCTCTTACTCATCAATATATAAGACATTTGAATCATCAAAAGGTACGTGCAATTTACAACACTTGCTTAAAATTGACAAACAGCAAAAGTAGTGACATGAGTCATGATGATTACAATTTTAATACGCAGATCATTATATTTCACAAGGAGTTCTCAAAAGACAATGCAAAATTCCCTTTATTCGCATTCAAAGTACTATCCAGGTTTTGTGGTGGAGATGAAGTGCCTTTAAATGCTGAGAAGGTGGTGCTTGTCTCGAGAAACAGTTTGCACTGCACGTGTTTGGTCAAGGGTATGGTTGCCAAGCACTAAGATGCCCCTACTACCTGTCATATACAGCGCATGCTATTGTAGAGGGAATTACAGACCCAAACACATTGCATCCATATGGAAAAAGATATCTAATAAGGACAAGAAAAAGCAGATCGAAACTGTTGCCTCCAATGGTGCAAATGCCAAAAATAGATCCCCCCACCCAGTGGTGAAGAGAAAGAATAGGAAAAGGAAGACCACTGAAGAAGATCAATCCCACCTCATCTAGACCACCTTCTCCCAACCCTGACTCTTGAGTGACGCCACAACTGATGGCGCTCTCTCGTAGTTGACTGATCCCAAGCACATTGTCGCTTTTCTTTATTAATCAATTGTATTACACGTGTCAATGATGAGGACTTGAATGTGTCTTTTTGTTTTACTTTGTGAATCAATTTCCTGTAAGTCCATTGATGTAACTCTAAAAGACTATTGGCTCGATTCTTGCCTCCACCATGTTTGGTGTGCTTAAAGTAACCTATTCTTGCCATGTAATGTGACTTCTCCATGTAATGTGACTTCTCCATGCCTTGAGTTGACCATATTGACAATGAACCATATGTCTTTACGAAATATGGTGTATGATTATATAGTAGTATATGCTGCAATCAATGACAAAATAGAAAAAAATCAGATGTATGTATTAGTTGGTCTCACAGTATTGAGATTGCAACAGTTTTTAAAGTTCTTACCATGTAATGAGTTACATGTTGATCACTCCATCCTGCAATGAATGCCTTCCTCCAAGTCTCTAATATGTTTTCAAATAATTTTATCTCACTATTGCTTCAGCTCTTTTTCTCCATGAATGCAAAGATCTTGTCAAGTGAAATACACACATCTGCCTTCCGATTTTGGATTGAACCTTCATTTCCAATGTCGACTGCATTATGTAGATCTTTCCATCGATTAAACATTTTTTGCTTATTTTTATCTCGACAGTCTTTGAGGTAGTATGACAAAAATCTTTTAGCTTTCACACCACCTATTGATGGTTTTTTTGGTACTTTGCTGCCCCCTTGTGACCGCTTGTCATCCTCCTCAATTTTAACATGTCCCCCATGCAAGCCAATGTTTGATAGCACTTTTTCTATTGCTTTGATTGCTTTTAAATATTCTTTTTTAGGCTTTAACGTCCATGCAAAGCATATGTACAAATACACCAGCTTCTCTATAATTCTACATAGTGCATGCAATGTGCATATGTGCACTCTGGATAGAGGAATATCAAGCACTACTTTGAAATCTTTATCTTTTAAATGCCTGTTAGGAGCTTTGTTCCATAGTACACGATCTAAAGTCTTGGCACTTGACATGCAATATAGACATGGACTCTTTGCATTTGCACCTTTGCTTATGCTATATATGCATTTTAGAGTCTTCAAATCACCTGCCATGTGCCATTCCACTTTATAGTCACCGAACCCAGGCACATGAAGGGGCCTTCCATTTCTTTGCTCACTAATCAGTGATGGAATTGTAGTTTAATGAAACACCCAATGTAAAATTTCAAAGTCTTCTTTATCCACTTGTGTCATTAGGAAGAAGCTCATGTTTAACAAGTTTCGTGTTTAAATTATTTCAATGTAATACACAGTCATATTCAATGATAAAGAAGATACCTCAAAAGATCCAAGTGGCAATATGTTATTCTTCGATTGAACACTAAAATATCTGTATCATCGTTTGTAATTGATGTGTCTAAGGACCTGTTTATTAGAGTGATAGTAACCCTCTCCATTTTTCTGTTCTTTAAAATCTCACTCATCCAGTTTCAAAACAAATTTTAGAACTCCTTCACATTCTTCTTGACTAATCTCAAAGAACTAAACTCCATACCTTTGCTGCAAAGCTTCAAGATCAAAGAAAATATTGTTGTGTTGTTAGTTAAAGAGTACCTCTCATCAAATTTGATTGCTTATGTCTAGTTTCAAACAAAGAACCTAATCTAAAAAGAGAAATATATATGAAACAAGAGTTAACATTACCTCACAGCCTGTACTCGCTTCTTCATCCCTCCACTTCCAACTTTCATTTTCTCTATGTTGCAAAGTTGCCTTCTTCTTTTATGTGGCCCTAGTGCTGTGTCCTTTCTCCTTAAAGTATCAATCTTTTTCTCCAAGTCTTGAATTGTTTCTTTGTTTGCCATAAGCTTCTTTGCATACAACCCATTTAGTTTTTTTATTTCAGTGTTCTCTATCTGTAGAAAATCCCTTTGCTGTTCTGCAACCATCGCTTTTGTTTTCATGTGTGTTGGGCATAACCCAGCAAACCTTGTCTACCATCACCTATGAAATGCAGTAGGTTTATAATGTTGTAAAATGGAGGTGGTGCATTTTTAAATGGATCCTTGGGATACATTGACCCATCGGTCCACAAGTCCAAATGACGCTCTCCATTATTCCTCCTTTGCTCTTTTTGCTCATAACATTAAAAAAATCTCTTATTTTGTTTCTTCAAAGGCTGGTACTCAGATTGTATGTCCACATGAAGATGGTAAGTATCATATATTCTTTTACATGCACCATTTCTACTACTGTTACTGAGAATTTGAGTGTCTCCATGTGTTGTTGAAGGTGGATTAATTGGAATCCCCAAATTTGGATCAATGTTCTCATTTATTACAAAGCTAGTATTTTCTGTCATCATAAAACATATTAAATAATTGAAACAAGAATTAACTCGATTAGTAAGGACGTTTTTTTTTTTGGTTTCAGCAGGAAAACCACCACGGTCGAGATGATGATTAAAGCTTTCCTCGAATCTATTAAATGCATAACTACCTCAAATCTATGAAATCTTAGTTCTGACAAGTTTTATGTCCATCCAACAAAGAATGCCGCCTCATGATGAAACCTCATTGAAAGAATATGTATATTTTAATATATTTACACTAATTATTATAATAGTAAAAAAATGAGCTGAATTGCAAATCTGGATATGTTTTAAACCTTTTTTATTTTCTCTCTCTAAGCTGAGTTGACACTTCTTACAGGACCCAAAATTGAGTCCACATTTCTCCTAATGTATGTAATGCGCTAATAAGCACTGATGTATACGAAACAGGAACAAGAAAGAAGGAAGATACAAAAATACATAGTCATATGTGTGATTTTACCTTTGTAATTCTGTGCAATTGTGTATTCATTAGTGTTATAATATTCAACAATCTATGTATCACATAATATTGAATGTCTGAATGGTGGTTTATATTACAATTATCTTTAATGTTTAATCCATAATCTCTATATTGGTTTATCTGTTACCATATTATAGTAGTGATGTGTGTGAACACACTTAGGACCGCCGGGGCACTTTTTCCCTCACTAGGAGGTTTTTTCCCCCGTGCATTGTATATACGCCCATTATCTTCTAGGGCTTGTTATCTTTCATTTTTGGCACTCATAATACACTACTGTGTTGTGCTCAAGCTTCCTCATCTTCTTGAAGTTGTGTGTGCATTCCTGCAACCCTAATTCCAACAATTGGTATCAGAGCAGGCTTCCTCCTCCCGGGCAGCATCACCGGCACCTGCCGCTTCATCTCCTCCGATTGCGACGAGGTTTCACGAGCGTCTGCAGGTTAGTATATGCCGTGGGCGAGCCCGTAGGGCTCGTTCGTTTCAGAATTTTGATCTGAAGTCATTTCGCCCTCCGTTTTTGCATTCCAAGTATTGCGCAGGCAAAATCGTCCTACTGTGCAGATTTTCTGTCAAGATTAAAATCTGCAGGACAGGTGCCCATTCGTCTGTTTTGGGCTGTGCTACATAGCACAGGTCGATTTTATACAGGTTTACCTCTTACAGACAGCATTTACATCTAGTAGTACAGTCATTGGCCATGGCTGACAACAATGATGTATTCCGCATGTTGGCTGCTGAGGATAAGTTGGATGGCACCAACTATCCATTGTGGGCATATATGATGCGACATGTATTGGTAGCAAAGGGGTTATGGAACATTGTGCAGGGTATTGATGCACGTCCTATTGTGGCTGGGAATGCTGCAAATACATCAGAAACAGGTACTGTTGATGATGGTGCAGGCACAAGTGCTGTAGCAGCTGTTCGAGAACCACCACTTTCAGCAGAGCAGATTCATTGGGATGGTAGAGATGCGTAGGCTCATGCCTTGATTGCGCTGTCTGTCAAACGTACCATTATCCCACATATTCGCTCCTGCAGGACTTCTAAGGATGCTTGGGATGTACTTGCCACATTGTATCAGGCAAGAAATGAGGCTCGTGTTGCTTACCTCCGAAAACAGTTGGAGAGTGAGCATATGAACGAAGGTGATTCTATGGATAGCTTTTTGACAAAGATCAAGGATTTCAAAGAGCAGCTCATTTCTGCAGATGAAATCCTGTCAGACAGTTCACTTGTGCAGACTGTTTTGAATGGTCTACCAGATTCTTATCAGGGTTTTGCTTCCACTCTTCGCTTGATGATGAAAGGCAATCCCAATGCCTTATCATTTGAGGAGTTAGTTTCTGTTTTGCTGCAAGAAGACCAGTCAAGGCAAAACAGGAATATTATGCGTGTCGCAGATCAAGCTTTCGTTGCTAGTCAGAGAAGCGGGAAAGGTAAAGGTGGCTTTTCTTCTAGTAAGCAGAAATCTGCAAATGCTGCGCAACCAAAGAAGGAAGACAAAGATGAGAAGAAGGGTGACAAACAGAAGACATTTTGCAAGTACTGTAAGGGAAATGATCATGTCATCAAAGCGTGTCCTAAGCTGGCTGCGAAAGAGGCTAAGAAGAAAGAGGCTGGTATGGCTGTTGCAGATGCCTCTCCTTCTAACAATGAATCTGCTAATGTTGTTCAAGATACAGAATGGGCATTCAATGCGCAGTGCAGTTATGACCCATCTTTGCATGACACATGTATGTCTGCAGTAGATTCAGATGTATGGTACTTTGACAGTGGTGCCACTAAGCATATCACCTCGCAGCGCAGTTTATTCACTTTCCTTGAGTCTGCTCCCACAGGGAATACTGTCACTTGTGCCAATAACTCCTCTTATCCCGTTAAAGGAGTTGGACAGATTGTGCTGAATGTTGCAAATTGCAACACCTTTACACTTTTTGATGCATTGTATGTGCCAGGGATCAAAAAGAATCTGCTGTCAGTCTCCGCATTTGCCAAAACAGGTTTGGTTGTAAAATTTGTGGATGACAGATGTACTGTTCATGATCTCTCTTGTGGTGACATCATTGTAGCATCTGGTTCACTATGTCGAGGGCTGTATAAGCTCAATATGGATGGCAAATGTGTAGAGGATTCAGCATGTGCTATTATGGATACGCAGGCTATTTCAGATGCAAAACTGTGGCATGCACGTTTTGGTCATCTGAATTTTGCAAGTTTGCTGCGCCTGCAGAAATCTGAAATGGTGTCTTCTTTGCCTAAGCTTGAGGCACCTGTCAAGCATGTTTGTGAGGGCTGCATATTGGGTAAAATGCAGCGTGCTTCCTTTCCCAAAGATGGATCAGTGAGAGCTGAACGCAGATTGCAGCTTGTTCACAGTGATGTTTGTGGTCCCATGCAAACTCCATCATTTGGAAACTACCTTTACTTCGTGACTTTCATTGATGATTTTACCAGGCATGCATGGGTATATCCTTTGAAGGCAAAGTCCGAAGTGTTTTTGTGCTAAAAAAAGTTTTTGGTTATGGCTGAAAATGTGTCAGAAAGTAAGATGGGCACCCTCCGTTCAGATCGAGGGGGGGAGTATATGTCTTCAGAATTTAATGCATTTCTGGCTGAGCGTGGGATAAAACACCAATGTACAGTGCCGTATACACCACAGCAAAATGGTGTGGCTGAGAGAAAAAACAGGTCTCTCATGGAAATGGCAAGATGTATGGTTAAGAGTCAAAGTCTACCACATGGTTTTTGGCTTGAGGCTATCATGTGTGCCACTTATGTACTAAACAGGTGTCCCACCAAAGCATTACAGGTTGTCACTCCATATGAGGCTTGGCATAGCCGCAAGCCATCTGTTGGCCATTTACGTGTTTTTGGTTGCCTGGCATATGCATTAGTGCCTGTGCAACATCGCAGAAAATTGGATGACAAAGCTGTCAAATGTATTTTTGTTGGATATAGTGCTGAGAGCAAAGGCTATCGTTTGTATCATCCACAGACAAAGCGCATTTTGGTTAGCCGTGATGTTGTATTTGTGGAAGATGCAGTTCAGCCCTTGGTTTCATGTACTAAGGAGACAGATATCAGCTCACGTGATGTCTATGATACATTGTTGCCTCTTTTCAGTGGTGCACAGTCAAGTGCAATACCTCATGAGGCAGTTTTTCAGCCTATGCAGGTTTTAAATGATGGCACAGATCAGCCTATATCTGATGCAGATGTGCATGATGCACTTGAGGATGAGAGACAAGAGATTGAGGGCTCTAGGAACATGCCTAGATGGCTGGTGCAGACTTTGCGTGACAGCAAGTTGGATGCCCCTTTGTCTAGTCGCACTCGTTCTGGCTCTCATGGTGCCTCTTATGCGTCAGATTGTTATGCGTTGGCTGTTTCTAGTATGTGCGATGAAAGTGAGCCTGTTTCATTTGATGAGGCACAAAGTTCAGAAAATTGGATGGCTGCTATGCAAGCAGAATACGATGCTATTATGAAGAATGGTACATGGTCTTTATGTGACTTGCCCCCTGGCAAGAAGGCCATTGGCACAAGTGGGTTTACAAATTGAAGCGTAAGCCTGATGGCACAGTGGATCGCCATAAGGCTAGGCTTGTTGCAAAAGGTTATGCTCAAGAGAAGGGCATTGATTTTGATGAGACTTTTGCTCCCACATGTCGTATGACCACTGTTCGTAGCATCTGTGCATTAGCAGCTCATAATGGTTGGAATGTACATCAGCTGGACATAAAGACTGCGTTCTTAAATGGAGATTTGCATGAGGAGGTGTATGTATCGCAGCCTCGTGGTTTTGTTCAAAGAGGGCAGGAAAACAAAGTGTGCAGGTTAAAAAGGGCTTTATATGGTTTAAAGCAAGCTCCACGAGCTTGGTATGAAAAAATACATGCATATTTGACTGCACATGGGTTTCAGAATAGTCCAACAGAAAGCACTTTGTATGTTAAACGTGTGGATGGTGTACATCTAATCATTGCTCTCTATGTCGATGACATGCTGCTCACAGGACCAAATGAGAGTCATATTGCTGATTTTAAGGCTGATTTGAATGCCTCTTTTGAGATGTCAGACTTGGGGCATTTACATCATTATTTGGGGATACAATTTAAGCAGTGTGATGGAGGTATTGCTTTGTGTCAGACAAAGTATATTGAAACATTGTTGCGGAGATTTGGCCTTGAAGACTGCAAGCCTATTGCTACTCCAATGGAGACAGGTTTGAAGTTGAGTCTTCATGATGCTGGAGATCACTTTGATGTCACACTCTATCAGACAGCTGTTGGTTGCCTCATTTATGTATGCATTACGAGGCCAGACATTCAGTTTGCAGTCTCACAGGTGAGCAGATTTATGCATAGCCCAGGCATTAAGCATTGGCAGGCAGTGAAGCGTATCTTTCGCTATTTGAGTGGTACTCGGCATCTTGGGTTGTTTTATCCCAAGGGGGGATCATTGCCGCCAGATTTACATGCTTTTTCAGATTCTGACTGGGCTGGTTGTTATGACACACGCGTGTCCACGAGTGGTTTTTGCTTCATGCTTGGAAGCTCATGCATATCATGGTTGAGCAAGAAGCAGCCTACTGTGGCCACTTCTAGTTGTGAAGCTGAGTACAGGGCAGCTTTCACAGCTACGGTTGAGTGTGTGTGGCTCAGACGCCTTATGGCTGATTTGGGTGTTGGACAGCCATCTGCCACCACCATCTTCACTGACAGTCAGAGCGCATTGGCAGTTGCGCGGAACCCAGTGTTCCATGCTCGTACGAAGCACATTGAGGTGCACTACCATTATGTCAGGGAGAGACTCTCTGCAGGAGAGATCAGTTTGGCTTATGTGCCAACACAGGATAACCTTGCAGACCTTTTCACAAAGGCTCTGCCTCGTGAGAAGTTCGAAGCTTTTCGCAAAGCTTTGGGCTTACTCCCTTTTGTGGATTCGTCCACATAGCTAGACACTTCCCTATACATGAGTGCTAGCTCTTGTTCACCGCATCACTCTAGGGGGGATTTGTTACCATATTATAGTAGTGATGTGTGTGAACACACTTAGGACCGCCGGGGCACTTTTTCCCTCACTAGGAGGTTTTTTCCCCCGTGCATTGTATATACGCCCATTATCTTCTAGGGCTTGTTATCTTTCATTTTTGGCACTCATAATACACTACTGTGTTGTGCTCAAGCTTCCTCATCTTCTTGAAGTTGTGTGTGCATTCCTGCAACCCTAATTCCAACATTATCCACCAACATAGCAAATCTGAATGGTGGTTTATATTACAATTATCTTTAATGTTTAATCCATAATCTCTATATTGGTTTATCCACCAACATAGCAAATCCACTGGTATTAGTAATGACTTCAAGGGGGCATTCTCTAGCAACTTCAGCACCAAAATTATCACACTAAAGTAACCTTCAGCTCACATTGAAGTAACCTTCAGCTTATCAAAGGTATTGTGACACATCATAGACCATCATAATGGAATGTCCTTATTAAGAAGTGCCGTAAAAGGAGAAGCAATCTTGGCAAGTCAAGGGATGAAGATGCAATGCCACCCTATTGTTAATCCTTAGAATCCTCATACTTCTTTTATTATCTTCGATTCTAGCCAATCAATAACAGCTTGCACCTTGGCAGGATCCTCGTACTTCTTTTATTATCTTTGATTTTGGCCAATCAATAATAGCTTGCACCTTGGCGGGATCATTTTTTATATACAATCTCTTCATATTATAAACCCTAGATATTTAATCCGGTTGATAAGAAGGCATACTTACTCTTCTTGGCAAAAGTTTTATACTTTTTGAGGGTTTCTAGAACTTTACATATATGCTTCTCATGATCAGCCGCATTCTTGAAGTAAACGATAATGTCATCAAAGAAGACTAAGACAAAATCATCCAAATGCTCTCTAAAGATTTCTTGCATCAATCGATTGAAGGTAGTAGGGGCACTAGTTAATCTAAATGGCATTATTGTCTATATTGGGTATTAAAAGTCACTTAGGAATGTCCTACTCCTTAATCATGATCTGATAACAACCTGACTTTAATTCAATCTTTATAAATATATGGGCTCCATACAATTAGTCTAATAGCTCAACTCTCATAGGAATAGGATAATTATTCTTAATGGTAAACTAATTCAACCCTCAATCATCAATGCACATCTAAGAGTCCCATCCTCACAAAGGTTTAGCTGAACTCCACAGATGAGCTAGAGCTCACTCTCTCACTTACTCTTCACACTTCCTGTCACTCTCACACAGATTAATGATGCAATGCCTCTCAATTTCTCTCTTCTCCTCTTGAAAATTGAGAATAGAAAGCTGTCTCTCATTGATAAATTCTCATCACTTTACCCAATCATTATTTCTAGCAAAATAGATAAAGCTTCCTAGGGGTGCATTCTTTACCCTTCGAAAGGTTGGGAAAGAACTAGTGTACCCCAAGGAGATACAATGGGCCGAACTAAGCCTTGCTCCAAAGTTATCTCAACTGCTCCTTGAGTTCAATTGCTTCTTGAATGGCCATCTTATAAGCTCTTTTCAAAATTGTTTGGGCTCATGATCAACCTCATAAGTCGATGGCATTTCAGTCAAATCTTTAGAAAATGTGTTAACATACTCAACCATTCAAGTTCCTTTGTATTTGACTCTTTGCTCTTGTAGGATTGAGCTTAAGAACATAAATTGCTTACTTCTTCCTAAGTCCTTTCAAAAACTTAGATGCATTTACAAGTTGTAGGGTGGGAGCTCCAATTACTCCAATTCCTTGCACCTTGTTCCTATGAAGATCCATGAAGGAAATGGTTCCTTTGTGACAATGAATATCAGCCTAATTTTGCATGAGCCAATCCATCCCAAGAATCCCATCATATACTCCTAAGGGCGAGACTATAAACTTATATACACTCATGTTCTCATCCAAGGAGAACTGAATTGCATTTGTCTCATGGTGCATGAAAGAATCTTTTGACCAGCCAATTTCACTTACAGGGTTTACCTCTCTTCTGGTCAATTACTAACTTATGCAAGGATCTGGGTGAAATGAATGAATGAGTGTTTCCTGAATCGACCAAAAGCTTAAAATTTTTACTTTGGAAATTGACTGAGGTCTGAATTACTAAGAATTGCTAGTTCTAAACCTAGTGAACGTCTTCCTCCTGGTCAACTATTGTAATAGCATTAGAAGCTATTGACTCGGCTAGAACTTACCTCGTCTGATTTCTCAAGTTTCCACATGCCTTTGTAATGGGATCTTGGAGTAGAAGGAACCAGAAGGCAACAACAATAGGTGCATTGAGATAATCATTCATCAAATGCCATGGTTGTGCTAACATCTAAAACACATGCTCTCATGAAGATCCATGAAGGAAACGGTCCCTTTGTGATAGTCTAATTCTATGTGAGCCAATCCATACCAAGAATCCCATTATACAATCCTAAGGGCAAGAGTTTGAACTTACATTTGATCAGGTTCCCATCTAAGGAGAGCTGAATTACATCAATCTCATGGTTCATGAAACATGCTTTCCACTAGCCAATTCCACTTGCATTGGTTCACCCTACTTCTAGTCTCGATTACTAACTTATGCAAGCATCCATGTGAAAAAAATGAATGAGTGCTTCTTGAAGCAATCAAAAGCTTAAATTTTTTACCTTAGAAATTAACCAAGGTTTGAATTACTAAGAATTACTGGTTCTAAACCTAGTGCTCAACTGTAGTATGAATTATGCCTCTTTCTTCTTACTCCTAGTTAACTACTGTAATAGCATTAGAAACTATTCCGGTGGCTAGAACTTGCCTCGTCTGATTTCTCAAGTTTTGAGGTAGAGATGCCGAATTGCTGTGGATTAAAACCACTAGCCTCTAGTAATGGGACTCTAGAGCATAAGGAGTCAAAAAGTTAATATTAGTAGGTGCATTAGGATAATCATTCATCAAATGTCCTAGTTACTAACATTGAAAACACTTATGCTCCTTCTTAAGCTAGAACTACAGATATGAAGATATTCTAAGAAAATAATTATGTCCTTTGAGTCCACTGGCTTCTGATACTTAGCTCCAATCTTGTCCCCTCTTTATTGACTTTGGCATACCCGAATTAGATGGACCTAGATGGATTTCTCTTCGGGGGAGGGGTCAAAAAGGACTTTTCCTAAATAGTTTGCTTAGGAAAGGCTTACACAAAATCCTTAACCATCCTAAACTGCTTTGGCTCTAATGAAGAGGGATTTGCATTCTTTACTAATCTCTCGAGGGGAGGATCCAATCTTTTGACAAATCTATGGAGAAGAGTCTAAGACCTTGACATTGTTATCCAATGCCTCAATTTTTCGGGTGTGAAGTTTTGAGCTTGACACCCACACACACACCTCATAATTTTTTTAAAAGAAGAGACTCTTCTTGAATCAAAACATTGGCAATGACTGTATAACAAGAAAAATATTTCTTTTATGTCCTCATGAATTTTTATTATATTGCCAAGGAAAGATTTTAATCCTAGAATCCAAAAAGCTAAAAAAGACAATAGTAGCCTACAATTACTGTAAGATTTCTCCCTCCAGCTTTTGAGGTGTACAGGTGTAAGAACCTTCCCTGCTGATCTTATAATTATTCCCCTCTCTGAAATAAAAGAAAGATCTTGTTTTACCTTGTTTTGGCCTGGAGAGAGAAAATATCTAGAGGGAGGTAATTCAAAATTGAGATATTTTTGGATATAAAAATCCTCCTAGTGTCTAAAATGGTTTTCCCTAAAACATAAATTCAAAAAGAACTTTCCAATGTGCAATTGGAATTAATTGAAAATAGGTATAAAGGACCTTAGCCTAAGGGTCCAGATTTTTAGAAAATTTTAAATTATGGTCCAATTTAGGTTCCTATGGGCCAATAGGATCAATCCAAGTGTAGAAAGGAGATAAATTGAAGAATAAAAGAAACCCCCCCAAAAAATGAGTAAATGCTCACATAAGATGAAGAGTGGAAACGAATTAAAAAACTGAATTTTGACACCTCTCAGTGTGTGGGGATCTCCCCTCATGAAGTAGGCCCCTTTTTCTCATCATTAACCCCAATTTTTAATCAATAAAATGAGATATTTTCATCTATCCTCTCTCCTATTTCAAAACTAGATCCAAAAAGTAAGCTAAACTAACCCAAAAATGGTAAAAAATTGACCAAACTGATTTGAAAAATTCTAGAATAAGTTTTCTTGGTTAGAGGCTCATTTTTTCCTATAAATAGAAGCCTCCCCCTTTGTAAAAGCTTAATGGTGTTTATGCACTGTTACTCTACTCCTGTCTAGAGCCATCTACATTGAATTTTTTAATAATTCAATTGTTTTTGTCCTAATCCTCTCCAAAGTGAATTGGTGGCCACTATTGCTTCAAACAATAGTAGAACCCTCAATCCCTCAAGCCAAAGGAGAGCTTACAAGCTCCATGTATGATAATTTTCTTACTTTGTTTACGAATTTTAATGAAAAATCTATGGTTTTCTTGATTTTTATGTTTTGCAAATGATTGAATTAAATTCAAATGCTATGCCTTTGATGAAAAGGCCACCCCCTTCTCTTCTTTACATTCCAACCTTTCTTAATCCTAGAAAGATTAACTACGTGATTAATTAACCTCTTCTTATTGTTTACTCTCTTGAATTTAGAAAATTGTGTAGATTAGAGTTCTATAATTCTAAATTGGGTTAATTAAGTTAAATAAATAAAGATAAAAATCAGAAATGGCCAACCATACAAAGGAGGTTATGGCAAAATTTTCCAGAATTTTGTGGAAAAGAAAGTTTGTTTTTATGTTATTCCAAAAGAGTAATTCCCACCATTTTTGCATCTAAATGAAATATTCTAATTACTCCATGTACATATTCACCTATGATTATGCATGGATATCACTGATATTAATTATTAAATTTGATTCTATGCATAGAAAGATGCATAAAGGAATTTTTTTAATTATAAAAGTGTTATTCTTATTAAATTTGATTCTATGCATTGAAAGATGCATAAAGGAATTTTTTATTATTATAAAAGTGTTATTATTATTAAATTTGATTCTATGCATAGAAAGATGCATAAAGGAAATTTTTTTAATTATAAAAGTGTTATTCTTATTAAATTTGATTCTATGCATAGAAAGATGCATAAAGGAATTTTTTTAAATTATAAAAGTGTTATTCTTATTAAAATTGATTTTTATGCATAGAAAGATGCATAAAGGAAATTTTTTATTATAAAAGCGTTATTCTCATAAAAATTGATTTTTATGCATAAAGAAATTCTTTTTATTTTAAAAGTGTTATTCCTATTAAATTTGATTTTATGCATAAATAGATGTATAAAAGGATTTTTTTAAATAAAAGTGTTATTCCCATTGAAGTTGATTTTTATGCATAAATAGATGCATAAAGAATTTTTATATCAAAATTAGAATTCTCTTAAATTCTATGTTTAAATTTTGAGTATTTGATAAATGAATAATTAAATACTCTAAGAGAGAAATTTCTATCGTTTTATATTCACACGGATTGTAAAAAGAAAATTCAGGAAGTCTATCGAGCTCGAAATATTCAGATAAATGATTAATCTATTCCTCATTGGAATTCGTAACTAATTTAGAAATCAGTTAAGTGAATATTCAAAGAAAGAAATTCACTAAAATAGTAACTGAATTATCAAACCTTTTCGAGAAAGATAGTTCAGGAAAAATCTTATCCGACTCGAACCTTGAATCAGACTATGACCAAGACCAAACTCTTTCGTCAGTTTTGAGGAAAGAATCGATGTGGATGTGTATGTGATGAAAATGGATGTGAATGTGTATGTGAAGAATGGATGTGGATGTGTATGTGAAGAATGGATGTGAATGTGTATGTGAAGAATGGATGTGGATGTGTATGTGATGAAAGTGTATGTGAGGAATGGATGTGAATGTGATGAAAGTGTATGTGAGGAATGGATGAAAGTGTATGTGAAGAATGGATGTGAATGTGTATGTGAAGAATGGATGTGGATGTGTATGTGAAGAATGGTTGTGGATGTGTATGTGAAAGAATGGATGTGGATGTATGTGAAAGAATGGATGTGGATGTGTATGCGAAAGAATGTGATGTGATGTGACATGAATATATGTGGAGATAGATATGAATGTATGGATAGATGTGGGTAGTCGTACATGTGAATGATTGGATGGATGTGGAATGTAATGGATGTGATTGGATGGATGTGGAATGAGATGAGATGTGTATGAATGAGATATGATGTGGATAGATGTGATGTGACGTTATGTGGATAGAATGTATGTGATGGGATGGTGAGATGAGAATGAATGTGATGTGATGGATGTGAATGGATGGAGGTGATGTGTGTGAAATGGATAGATGTGAGTGAATGAGATGTGATGTGAATCGGGATGTGAATGAATGAGATGTGATGTCATGTGAATCGGGATGTGAATGAATAATATGGGATGTGAATGGATGAGATGTGATGTGATGTGAATCGGGATGTGAATGAATGAGATGTGATGTAAATTGGGATAGATGTGAATGGATGATATGTGATGTGAATGAATGTGATGTGATGTGATGTGAACGGGATAGATGTGAATGAATGTGATGTGAACGGGATAGATGTGAATGAATGAGATGTGATGTGAATGGATGAGATGTGATGGGATGTGAATCGGGATATATGTGAATGAATGAGATGTGAGGTGAAATGGATGTGATGTGATGTGATGTGGATCGGGGTAGATATGAATGGATGAGATGTGAATGAATGTGAGGTGATGAGATGTGGATATGGGTAGATGCGAGTGGATGAGATCTGATGAGGATAAATGAGGAAAGATGTGATGAGATGAAAATGATGTGATTGGATGAGAATGGGAATACATATGAAATGGATGTGGATTAAATAATGTGGATTGATGTGGAACAATGTGGAAAGACGAGAGTTCGTTATAGAAACTGTATTTATGACCTGTTTTTAAATGACTGTTTTATGTCAAGAATGCTGGGGAAGCATTTTGACCGTCTTGTGAATGAGGTCGTGTGGAGACCTATCTGATAATGTTGTAACAGCTGACGGAAAGTCAATGGAGAACGTCTCGCGTTAGTTTCATTAAAAGATTGTTTTAAAGACAGCTGAATCTGTGAAAAAGGCAATTTCATATTGGGTGTGTAAGTGGTGTGACTAGTTTTAAGTTTTCATGAATATTCGGCTAGGGGGCCTAGGAACTCTTTTCCCTGGTACCCGGGAAACAAACCTAACCAAATTCTTAAATGGATCCCATCACTACAGTGGTTGGGCGGTTGGCTAACCCACGAGACTGGATGGGGCTAGGCTCTACTAATGGATCCCTAAAATGAGACTCAATTCTGTTATGGTACGATAGATGACCGACGAAAAATTGTTCTATGGAAAAGAATCAACGGCTGTGCCTCTCAATGATGGTTAGGATCTACTTATGGATCCCTAAAATGAGACTCAATTCTGTTATGGTACGATAGATGAAGTAAATCCCAGATAAAAATTGTTCTTTGAAAAAGAATCAACGGCTGTGCCTCTTAATGAGGAAAAAAGTGTTGGTCTCTATGATCCAAGTGCAAGTCTTTTCCTTGATCTGACTATGGGACTTACGGGTTCGGCCAGATCAGTTCAGTTAGTTAAGGCTCTTGACTACGTTAGAGTAAAAATATCCTGGAGGAATCGCCCGTGCTTTCCGGGCGAGGGAAGTTTTTCTGGGTTCGGTTTTGAAAGAACCGAGGGATTAGTCTCTCGTCCGAATATACGTGGCCGAGGTCCCGAATGAGGGACCCTGCCTCGCGCAAGAAGTGCTACTTCCGCTGCTAGTACCCCATAATTCGTTGCGCAGAGGGGACAGGGATCTTTCAGCTGGTATCAGAGCGAATTTGCTAAAGTGGATCAATCAAAAGCTAAAAATGTCAAAAATTTATGAAGTAACAGTAAAAAGTTGGAAATGTGATGAAATTCATACAAATTGATATTTAGACTGAAATTAATAAATAAGTAATTGGTTCTTCAGATGGAAGTACCACAATTGCATGGAATCCCTGACTTGCTTGAGGCCTAGACATGATGGTATTTACCTTATAATTTCAAGGATCGTGACTATCCGTATATATCGAGGGTATAACTGCAGCTCTTTACTGGCAGTATATATGAGTAAATATAAGACCTTGAAATTATAAGCAAAAATGCTATCCAGATGATGAATTCGAATGTGGTTGATATGATTTTAAAACTCTAGTTGAGAACTGATGAGTTGATTTGGATTCTGATTGAAAAAAATGATGATTCCTGAATTTTGGTTGAAAAGCGATAAGCTGAACAAAACCACAATGAGGATGAATGGGACAAGTCCCTGTGATGATGTTCGTAACTGGAATGACGATAATGACTTCAGCAAATCACTATGAGATTAGTGAATTATGCTGACAGATTGCTACTGTTAACACTTGACCCAGTGGATCAAGTTAAGGGATGACAAATTAAAAATCTGTATAATTGAAATTCCCATGGAGGACTGTTCAGATGAAAATTTCGGTCTAATGGACCATTATTGTGTTGAAGATATGAATGATATGATCTAAATGAATTGTTATCTGATGATGAGTTCTATATAAGGGATCTTTATCCCAGGATTTTGTTGGGTTGACCAGACTAAAAGAAACCCGAGAATCAATTGGATCTTAGGGGAAAGAGTTGTCCTCTAATTTGCGAGATGAGGACATCTCGCGTTTTTTAAGTTGGGTAGGATGTAAGATTCCTCCCTCCAACTTTTGAGGTGTACAAGTGTAAGAACCTTCCCTTCTGATCTTATAATTATTTCCCTCTCTGAAATAAAAGAAAGATCCTGTTTTGGCTTGGAGAGAGAAAATGTCTAGAGGGAGGTAATTCAAAATTGAGATATTTTTGGATATAAAAATCCTCCTAGTATCTAAAATGGTTTCCCCTGAAACAGAATTTCAAAAAGAACTTTCCAATGTGCAATTGGAATTAATTGAAAATAGGTATAAAGGACCTTAGTCTAAGGGTTCAGATTTTTAGAATTTTTTGGATTATGGTCCAATTAAGGTCCCTATGGGCCAATAGGATCAATCCAAGTGTAGAGAGGAGATAAATTGAAGAATAAAAGAAAAACCCTCCCAAAAATGAGTAAATGCTCACATAAGATGAAGAGTGGACTAAGGACCAAAGAAAAGAATTAAAAAACTAAATTTTGACACCTCAGTGTGGGGATCTCCCCTCATGGAAGTAGGTGCCTTTTTCTCATCATTACCCCCAATTTTTAATCAATAAAATGAGATGTTTTCATCTCTCCTCTCTCCTATTTCAAAACTAGATCCAAAAAGTAAGCTGAACTGGCCCAAAAATGGGAAGAGAGAGAGAGAGAGAGAGAGAGAGAGAGAGAGAGAGAGAGAGAGAGGCTTTCTGGTTGTAATGCGGAGCATGCCTCATTTAAATCTACAAACTCAATATTTTAAGTTGCTCATTATTTTTTGAAATGACGTATATTTGAAAAGTTGGAGGGTTTTTCATGATATGCATTGACCTTAGAGAAAGAATATTATTTGTTTTTTTAATCAATTAAACGAATAAGAACATGATACTGCCTATAATCTCAAACCTATTTTTCACTACCCAAAGTGTGTAAAGACACTTATAATAATATAGATTTTTTGGTCTTCCTCCAACTAATTAATACAAAAAATCATTTGGCCCATTGAGGAATGGGGGGAAGTTTGTCTGGTGAAAGCTAATATGGGTCCCAAATATTTTTTTTTGCATTAATTAATTAGTGTTGAGTGTTGAACGTCGCTTCCTTAGGTTTAAAGTATGATCTGCGGGGTATATGCATGTGGATGCTCTAGAGTCTTCTAGGGTTGCCTATTCTTTCCTCTCTTTCTTCAACTCTCCTCCACTAGGGACAAAGTGTCGCCCTTTTCTTTCTCTTCGACTATGGTGATTACATAATGCCGCCTCTCTCTCTTCCTCGATTGGTGGTCTCTCTCACAATTGTTTTGTCTCCCTTCTCTTTCTCTCCAACTGTGGTAATGAGGCAACATTGCCTCTCTCTCTGCATCGATTGCTCGTCTCTTTCTGCCTGTTTCTTCACAAGGGACAAAAGTCACCCTTCTCTCTTTCTCTCTGTGCTCGTGAGGCAACATGACCTCTCTCTCTCTCTCTCTCTTTGTTCGTTTGTATCATGAGCGAGCTCCTAGCTATCTCTTTGCCATGCAATTCCAAACCTTAGCATATACTACAAAGCTCATATATATAATCCAGGTGTT